>NC_136900.1:8405027-8877420 GCF_949152265.1 Phoxinus phoxinus
TTCAGTCAGAATACACCTGTCAATCAAACAGCGCATTTCAGTCAGAATACACCTGTCAATCAAACAGCACATTTCAGTCAGAATACACCTGTCAATCAAACAGAGCATTTCAGTCAGAATACACCTGTCAATCAAACAGAGCATTTCAGTCAGAGTACACCTGTCAATCAAACAGCGCATTTCAGTCAGAACACACCTGTCAATCAAACAGAGCATTTCAGTCAGAGTACACCTGTCAATCAAACAGAGCATTTCAGTCAGAACACACCTGTCAATCAAACAGAGCATTTCAGTCAGAACACACCTGTCAATCAAACAGAGCATTTCAGTCAGAACACACCTGTCAATCAAACAGAGCATTTCAGTCAGAACACACCTGTCAATCAAACAGAGCATTTCAGTCAGAACACACCTGTCAATCAAACAGAGCATTTCAGTCAGAATACACCTGTCAATCAAACAGAGCATTTCAGTCAGAACACACCTGTCAATCAAACAGAGCATTTCAGTCAGAACACACCTGTCAATCAAACAGAGCATTTCAGTCAGAATACACCTGTCAATCAAACAGCGCATTTCGGTCAGAATACACCTGTCAATCAAACAGAGCATTTCAGTCAGAATACACCTGTCAATCAAACAGAGCATTTCAGTCAGAATACACCTGTCAATCAAACAGAGCATTTCAGTCAGAATACACCTGTCAATCAAACAGAGCATTTCAGTCAGAACACACCTGTCAATCAAACAGAGCATTTCAGTCAGAATACACCTGTCAATCAAACAGAGCATTTCAGTCAGAACACACCTGTCAATCAAACAGAGCATTTCAGTCAGAATACACCTGTCAATCAAACAGAGCATTTCAGTCAGAATACACCTGTCAATGGTAACACCATGTTTCAGGGAAGTACCATGGTACTGTAGGTTTTACCATTCATTTTTTTGCAGTATTTTGAAAATATGAAAATACCATGGTGCATATGTAACTATTTAATTCCACAGTATATCAAAGTACCACGGTATTATCATGTTTTTAGTGCCCTGGTAATATTAAAGTATCATAGTATTACTGTGTTAGTTTTTTATACCATTGTATTTTTAAAAATACTTTTTGGAGGACCATATAAAGTTTACCCTTACAAAAAAGTACCGGGGTAGCATCATTGTGCAATTATGGGATCACATGGTACTTTGAAATATACCATTAGTACTGAAATTAATGTACTATGGTATTTATTTACATGGTACTCAATGTACTTACAGAAATACTATACTTGTCTACTACTATGGTAAAAGTAAAAAATAAATAAACATGGTGATGGCATTAAATTATTTGAATTAGCTTGAAAACGTGAATATACCATGGTAATAATTTACTACCATAATATCAAGGTACTATAGTATCATAATATTTTGGACATGTACCATATTAACCAATGCCATGGTATATTAATAACCTATAGTAATCATTTAGTACCCTGGTAATATTACACTACCCATAGTATTACTATATTTTCAATGTACTATATATTTTTTACCATAGTATTCTTTAAATATATCCTTTGAAGTACCAAAAAAGTGCATGGTACAAATGTGACATCTGTAGAGTTGGTTCTGAAATTAATGTATCATGGTATTAATTAAATAATATGCTAATACTATGGTAAAAGTAAAAAAAAATACTTTGTATTTAAAATAAAATAAAAATGTATGTTACCATGTCCCCAAAAAAATATGATTTTGACAAATATGACTTTTTTTGTAAATGCATGTCCTTACAAAAATATATTGTGGTAGAACCAAGATACAGTGATGATATCAGATGGTAATATTATGGTATTTTGAAATATTTTGGACATTGGTGGTAACATGATGTTCTCGGACGTAAAAAAAGAAAAAATGATTTGTAGGTCATTAAATATCGTGGAACATATCAAAGCCCCATGATATAACTACCTGTGATACCATTATTTTACTATAGTAGCAGCACTATAAAGGCAGTAAAGCTGTAGTAATACGGTGAGTGATCCGTGTTTACCTGTACGTGATGCTGATAGTGCAGTACATCACAGTAAAGATCAGCAGCTCTCGGTACAGCAGCTTATAGATGCTTCCTTTCCATCGCAGCAGCAGACGATAAAAGGTGCCCAGGCGCGCATCTGACACCTGCTGTGAGTATGTGACCGTCATCTCTGAGCCTCACAGCCCTTCTGACACTGACCTTTCACCTTTCAGTTCTCAGAGAGAAGGATGGACAACACTGGGAAACACGTGCACGCTCAGCACTGGATCACAGCGCACGCACAAACAGAGATCACATGCTAGTTTGATGTTAGTTAGCATGCAGCAACACCTAAACTGATTGCAACAAGTCAATTATATTCAAATGCATGATGGGTAAAATGAAGCAAAACTAGCTTGAAAAGAGAAACACAAATCTAATGTAGCAAATGCAACTGCTTACTGTTCCTCGTCTGTAGGCCTCGAACACGGTCTCTATAAGAAGCAGCTCTACTCACAGCGTGTGATGTTGTGTGAGCCGACGGTCGTCACCGGAACCGTTAAGAAGGAAGGATGGAGTCGAGGAGGGCATGAGACGCCCACACCTCCGGTCACTTGACCCGCTAATCTGTTTTCCACTAACAAAGAGGCATTGTGGAAAACTGGGGGGTTTATTAATCTCAGCAAATCTTTCAAAACTCAAAACACAAGCACAAATACTCATACATATTCAACTCGATTAATAGAGTCATGCATTAATGCAGTTATGTAATGTAAATATGATGTCAATAATCAACCGCTCCTAACTGATCCATGAGGAGTTCAGGCTCCATTAAACCCTCTGTGAGGATGAGGCCCTCAGCGGGGTGTTCAGGGCTCTGTGTAGGGCCCTCTAGTGGAGGACATGCCCCGTGTGTTTCATTAACCTATTAACCCATTTTTATTAAATTGACTTCACTTCTAACTCCCTTTCTTATTTAATTAAATCTGGTCCTTGGATCTTTAACTGTAAACTCCCTAAAAAGAGTTGTAGTATTTTGAAATGTAGAGTTTGTTTGTATTTATCTAACAAAATGTGTTTTTGGGCAGTCAGCAGCCAGTGATTCCTCAAGAGGGAAATGGGTTACTAAACATATTAAATTATATATTTTTGAAAATGTAAAAATGCAGAAAGTTTGGTGTGATGGGCAGGTTTAGGGGTCGGGTTGGTGTAACGGGACAGAATATACAGATTGTCCAGTGTGTGTGTGTGTGTGTGTGTGTGTGTTCTACATCTCAGATTATACAGTCATCATGAGCTTCTCTTCACGTACAGTCAGTGACGTTTCTGTATTTCACGTATCTTTAATATTTAAATAGCGTATGTTTTCAATTAATCTCAATGAATGTCTTAATCAGATTGATGTTAATATAACATATTTTATGCACTGGCTGCCTTTAATGCTGAGTGCTGACATCTATTTTTAATAACATATTTTTTATAAATGATGATCTGCCTTTTGAGAATTTCTCAAAGAGCGAAGGATGTTTTAGATGTTTTAAGACAAAACTACACATATATAAATATAGATGTGTCAAAGAGTATGCAGAACTGTGGTTTAAATGCATTTAACAAGACGAGACAAACTGCACATTTATTACATTCTTGCAGGTTTATTAAGATTTTCTTTACAGTTAGGAAGATTAAAGGAAAAGAAGAAAGTGATGCTGATGTTCAAGCGGCTGCTGAAGCTTCACGCCGTTTTTTTCTTCCCATACTGGCCTTAGCTTTTTCCACTCCTGCGGCCGCTGGTCCAGCTATGGTTCCCTTCTACACAGACATTACCATAATAAGAACATTATTTATCAGAATGTCCAAATGGTCAGATTGTAAGAGGTATTTTTTAATTATTGATTTTTACAATTACTCTATATTCCATACCTGATAGCAGAAGGCTTTACCATATCGAACCATTGTGGCAAATTGTTCACAATTCCCTTTTATGAGATCATAATTTTTACACTTCTCGTCACTCATTAGTTCTTCAATGGTTCTGATCATGTCGGCCTTGCTCTGTGGTTTGTGTTGTCCGTCTAAATAATTGTTCACTGTAAAGGGACCTGGTTGTGTATCGAATCGGCAGCCAGGTGTTGGTTTCCCTGTTGAAAAGAAAAGTGATGCAATGTTAAAAGCTTAATGAATGTATAATGGGTATGACAGTCTTCACAAGATTTTGTAGCCTAATAAATTTGATGTCATACTTATCATCTCAAAAATGTTCTGTTCTTTGTCCTTGTCTTTCACAGTCTCATCACCACCAACATATACAGCATAGTGCTTATAAAGTGGTAATTTGTTGTCAGGTATTGGAAATTCCAGCATGTCCCCAAATTGATACTGTGAAGAAAAAAGAAAAAGAAGAATAAGAATTTATATATATATATATATAAATCACATAACTGTAAACTGCATATTAGATAGGAAGTAAATGTGTAAAAATGTGTAGTATATAAAATGTGTAAATCTTGTATCCTCACATCGGCTTTAACAACATGCGCAGAGAAGCACAGCTGAAGAAACACAGCGATCAGAACACACTTCATCCTCAACATCTTCATCTTTATAGGCTCCTATGAAAAAGAAACTCATTGAGACACGTTTACTCATGTTTACTTTGCTCTACATTGTATACAGCGTATGTTTGACACGATTAGCAAAGATCTTCAAATGAGATGCAAATACATCAAAGTGTTGTGCAATTGCTGATATTTGGATATTTCCCCCTTGTGTTCCCTATCAGTGCTCCTGATCAATTTACCCATTTCAACAAAGATCAATGCTTTCAAAACAATTAATTAAATTATTTAGATAGCACACAAACTAATATCAAAACTATGGCAGTTTTCTCTATTCTTATGACAGATTTAGCTGTAGACACACACAGGTAAATTATTGGAATGAAAACAAATATTTTTATTCCAGTTTATTCCAAGATCTGTTTTTATATGAATTATAAAGTTAAAAGTCCACACGCATGGCTACCATTGTATTCGTCAAGCCTCTTACTTCTAAGAAAATTTTATTCCATCACCCAATATTGTTTAAACTTTGAATGTAGAATGTTTTTTAACAATAATTTAACAAACAAAAAATTCTTTATAAATATAAAATATGTAAAGACCAACACAAAATGGTCTGTTCTTAAAATTTGTGCTCAAATTGTCCACTAAAAAATATCAAGTTCAAAACAGAAGCAAATCATCATTTTACATTTAATGCATGAGCTATTTAATTATATAAAGTAATCCATAATTGAAGTATGTATCAAAAAAGTTAGCCATGAAAGAAAGAAGGATTTCACCTGGGTTGAGGATCATGTTGTGAGGACTACGAGACACGGACGTTAAATAGTCTTCTGCAATGATCTTCTCATCAGAACCATCACTCCTGATTTACTTACCATTTGAATACACCCAGAAATGAAACATTCACTTACGAGTCGTATCGGAATATGGCGGTTAAGACGATACAAATTAGTGACAAAAAAGAGCAGAGCCTCATATAATCCAGACAGACTGGTATGCTTCCATTCAGTCTAATTTATCGTCCTCAAACTGTTATATTGTTATTGTATTTGCAATGGAAATTTTTCAGATGTTAAAAGGGTCTGCAGGCCAATAATCACATACAATCTTTACATTTACAGTTAGTATTCAAAGTGACTCACAAATGTACCCTACAGTGTAAGCGGTCCATCCTAAAGAGAATGAGAACTGCTGCAATACAATAATATAAATTTGCTTAGAAAGTATAAGACCTTTCTAATAGATAGCATTTTAATATTCCATCTTAATAGTAAATACAAATATAGCTGCAAGCGGCGATCATCAGGGTCCAACCACAAATAGATCATTGTAGACTATATACAATGGCCATGTCTTGCCATATACAAGTCTTTCCGTTCTTTAGTTCATCCGCTCAAATGTTGTCTTAAAGGTACAATATGTAAGAATTTTAAATATACAAAAAACACTTGCACACAATGCACAGTGTTATATGTTTCTTTCAATTGTGCCTACTTCCATCATCCTAAATGTTTCCGAGAATTTGTAAATTCAGAGAAATGTAAAATTTTTAAAAGTGTCCGTCCCTGTTCACTTGTCGCCTGTCAATGACGTAATATCCGCATTATCCCTGGTTTCCGCTTGTACTGCCATAGTAACCATGGCGACAGATGTGGACAACTGCGTAACGTCTAGCGGCACGCTCTCAGTTATCGCGCATGCGTCGTGGCGCTCTCGTGAACTCACGGCAAGGCCCACGAGGAAGAAAATGAATAGTTGAATAAAGTCGTTATTTTGGGGGTTTTTTGCAGACAAAAAGTATTCTCGTCACTTGATAAATTTATGGTTGAGTCACTGTAGTCACTTTTCTGGGCCAGCAGAATGAAATTACCGAGAAGTCTGTGATGGAGTTAGACAGCTCTCCGATTTAAACAAAAATATCTTAATTTGTGTTCCGAAGATGAACGAAAGTCTTACGGGGTTGAACAACATGAGGGAGAGTAATTACTGACAGTTTTCATTTTTGGGGGAACTATCCCATTAAGGGTTTGCTCAAGCTGTGGGTTGTTTTTTTTAGCAAGTTGCAAGATTTAATATTTTGCCATCAAATAGGCCTAGGCTGTGCATGTTGTGTTTGAGTTTGTTGTTTATGTTTGATGTTAAATAAAATGAATTAGAGAACAGGAATTCTGACTGTGCTTTCTATCTCCATAACGGTCTATGATAATAGTTAGGCTATGTCTTTATAATAAATGCATCAAAACTATCACATTGTATAATTTGTCTGATGTTCAATTATCCATGTTTCATCCACCCAAAACTATAGCGCTTGATTCAGAGAATGATTCAATTTTGAGTTGCATAAAAGCTGAACGGAGTGTATTCTGGAATCCACTGCTTCATATCTAATGAGTGATTATAATCAAGGTATTAATCAATATTTTTGAGCGCATGTCAGGAATGCCAACCCGATCTCACGGCAATTCGTACGAATTTTACGAGGTGGCTAATTCGTACCAATTCATACGACCTCACTCGTACGAATTTGTACGTTTTTTGCTAAATCGTACATATTTTACGATTTGCCAAAATCGTATGAATTCATACGAATGACCTACCCCTGACCCCGCCCCTAAACCCAACCGTCACGTGGGTTTAGACAAATCGTACAAATTCGTACGAGTGAGGTCGTACAAATTCGTACGAATTAGCCACCTTTTAATCACTCGTACAAATTCGTACGAATTGGTCGTGAGATAGCGTTGGGAATGCAGTAACAGTGCTTGCTCATTTAGCCCGGCTTCCAATGAAATATGGACTCGTTTTGTGTTTGAGAAAATTCAGCAACATGTGTCAATACATGATATATCTGCTTTTCTAGATCACCCTGACACAGGGGTCACAGGGGTCATGTTAATGTGAGGGACAATTTCTTAGTTGAAGCGTTTACTTTACAGCTATATTAAAGTGTCTTCTCACTGAGAGAAAGAACATGTTATTTTGATGTTTTGAAAAAACTCTCCTGTTTATAGTTATGGTCCGACCAAATCCCACCTTGAAGAAGATGTGTGTCTCTGTGTGTGTTAGTATTCCTGGTTACAGGTTAAGGAACAAGTGGCGTTATTGGAGATTGACTGACTTGTTTTCTTCGACATGTTGACACCTACCCTTATGAAAAGAAAATATGTTTCCCTATTTATGAATGATCAATATATTAAATGGTTTAACAGTATTGAAAATATACAGAATAATATATTGTGTTAACATATTACAATAGCCTATATTGAATAATACATAAGGTAATGCCACTTTTCATATATTGAAAAATATGTGACAATATATTTACTAATAAATCATAATGTAATTTTATATTCAGTAATGCATTTCAGAATATATATATGCACATGTGATCAGATATGCATGTGTAATGGATTGCAGATATATCATGCAGCATAAACATAGAGAAGTATATATTGAAATATATATCTTAATCGTTTACATTATAAATGTTTCCTATTTTCAAGCTAGTTGACAGAAGCACAAGCACACCTGCATGTATTGAAGTATTTAGCCAAGAGAATATCACTGTGCACAGCCATTACTTTTAAAATTTTATTATATAATCTACATGGTGTTTGGCCAATCGTCAATCGAACCTCAGGCATCTTTTTTTCAGCACAATGATGACTCAGACATACCAGAAAACCTTTTATATTCCCAAATAATAGAACAACATTAAACACTTAAAACAGATCTCCTCCCTATATTAATATTGAGCAAAACACATTAAAATAACACTTAAAGGTAGGGTAGGTCAGAATTGTCTAAAAAAAACTTTTATTCAAATTTGTTTAAACTGTCTTTATATACCAATGCATAATTAAAATGCAAGTACTCTGAAATAGATTGTATAAAAAACCGAGTGACTCTAGTGTATTTAATCTTCAATAAACACAGCTCATTAATTCCATTCACTCCCACCTAAAAACGGGTGCGCGACTGCGCGCACGTGGGCAGAGCCAGTAATAACGGCGGTAGTCATGGCGACGGAGAGTGACAGTCGCGCAAGCCAATCCTGTGATTCGTCCCGAATGGAAATAATGAGCTGTGTTTAATGAAGATTAAACGGTCTAGAGTCACTCGATTTTTATACTCTTTTTATCAGAGTACTTACATTTTAATTATGCATTGATATATATAGAAAGTTTAATCAAATTTGGTAAAAAGTTTTTATATAAATCCTACCTACCCTACCTTTAATTGTAACATTTGCTCTCCTTTAACAGCCAGAAGCAAAGCATGCTGGGAACTAGAAATCGGTTGTAACTCATTCTGTGACAGTGTGTATATATGTGTGAACTTACATTCATATTTATATGGGAACATGTATGTGCATATGTACGCAATAAAGGATAAAACTTTGTGAATATTACATGTAATGCTATTTTTGTCTTCATTTATAAATATTTTATATGTATTAATATATAGCCACATGGTCAATGCATATATTGCAGTATAGTGAAAAATATAAGCACTAGTTTCCCATATATGGAAAGGTATTATGTAATATATCACATTATATTTTGCATATATTCCCATATATTTTTGTTCTGTAAGGGTGACCTCGGAGGGCCACTGGTACCTAACTCAGGCCCTGGTATCAGCCATGCATACTATGGAGATGTGCTACCTATCAGTACATGTGTGGAAATGTACTGTTTATCTATTTCTTAGCCAATCAGAATCATTTAACCTGAAGCAAGAACGTACATGTAGCTTAGACCTTGGTGTAGGTGATCTTTGTAACTGGAAGCGGGGCGGCCTACGAACTCCTGTGAGTCTTGAAGCTGATGAAATCTTCACTATTTTCTTTCATTTATTATAATTCTTACTCTCGTCTTAAATTGACTTCACTTCTAACTCCCTTTCTTATTTAATTAAATCTGGTCCTTGGATCTTTAACTGTAAACTCCCTAAAATCATACACAAGTCTTTAAGTGTCTCTTTATAGACTTACAGTGCTATGCATAAGTTTAGACACCCATGCTAAAGTTGCCTAAAAAGAGGAATAAAAAATCATCTTTTGGAAATTTATCTTAATGCCTTAATTTAAAAAATGAGGAAAACTCCAACCTTTAAGGACACCAATTTTCTTTGTGAATGAATAATGTATCTTAAAAAAATAAATGTTCTTCCTTAAAATACAGGGTGCATAAGTTTGGACACCCCTATGTTAAACTCCCATAGAGGCAGGCAGATTTTTATTTTTAAAGGCCAGTTATTTCATGGATCCAGGATACTCTGCATCCTGATAAAGTTCCCTTGGCCTCTGGAATTAAAATATCCCCACATCATCACATAACCTTCACCACACCTAGAGATTGGCATGGTTTTATTTCAGTTAGCTTAAAAGCTGGTTTAATTTGCATTGAGATATGATCTTATGGAAAGTACCCCATGCCAATCTCTAGGTATGGTGAAGGGTGTGTGATGATGTGGGGATATTTTAATTCCAAAGGCCAAGGGAACTTTATCAGGATGCAGAGTATCCTGGATCCATGAAGTAACTGGCCTTTAAAAATAAAAATCTGCCTGCCTCTATGGGAATTTAACATAGGGGTGTCCAAACTTATGCACCCTGTATTTTAAGGAAGAACATTTATTTTTTTACGATACATTATTCATTCACAAAGAAAATTGGTGTCCTTAAAGGTTGGAGTTTTCCTCATTTTTTAAATTAAGGCATTAAGATAAATTTCCAAAAGATGATTTTTTATTCCTCTTTTTAGGCAACTTTAGCATGGGTGTCTAAACTTATGCATAGCACTGTATACTATGAACTATATTAAAATAGGCAAATAATATTGTCTCTTTCCTTCAATTTGACTGCAATAAATTCAGTCATGTTTGAAAGTTTGACAAATATGTTTTCAATATCATTAGAAGAATATATAAAAATTAAGACAAAATTAATGATCTATACAAGTATTTTGGAGATCTTTTTTTTTTTTTATGCAAGCTGATTATATTGGGCTTTATTAAACTTTGTAAAACTATAATGAATTTATTTGCATTTTTTTATTACTACAACTGCAAGTCAATCTATTGAAGCATTTGCACAGACTTTAAGCCATGAGATCGAAAAGGATTTATTATCCTGCAGTTTTCTCTCGTGGACAGCACAAAATGTCTTCTTGTCCATGTTTACGAAGCTTTGTAAAATTTGGATTCAAACAATCAGTGATGGAAAATTAAAACATAATTTCCGATTGTTTTGAACTTGGGGAAGAGTGCACACAATGTACACACTACCTGTGCTGTGAGTAGGGAGGACTTGAAGATTTAAAAAAAAAAAGTGAGTAAAAGAGACCTTTACAATCAAGTGATGACTATAATTAACTACTAAACAAAAGATAAATGGGCTATTCAGTAAAATCTGTATGAGTTTATTTAACATTGATTTTGTTGCCTTAGCTTGATTCAATTTAGTTGAGTATAAAACATTTAGTAGCCTACCTCCACCCTTATTTAATGTTACTTTTAATTAAAATATTAATTGATTATTATTTATTTATTGTTCTTATTAAATGATAAACGTATGGTATGTAGGCCTAGACGATATATAAAACTTGGCTGATTAGTTTTTATTTAAATGTCATAAAGACAGGATCAACTTAAAAATAAGGAATACAAGCAATTCAGCTTAAAGAAGCAAGAAGCATGAAAAGTCATAAAAACACAAAGATTTAAACAATATCAGAATAGGCTACAAGCTCAATTTTATTTTATTTTTATTTTTTTTCAATGTGGTCAGGTCACTGTATGTCAGTTGGTCATTAAAGATTTTTGGCGGATCAGGAATCAGGATGAAAATATTGTTGATGGGCCAATAGCTGGATGGAGAAATTACGCTGACCATCGGAGTGGCTGAGAAGTTGTTTCTGCTTCACTGAGTTGCAGGTGATGATCTTTCATCCGTGCAGTGACCGCTAGATCGTCTGCCTGAAATAAAAAGTAAAGCTGTTTGTCACCAGCATAGCAATGGAGAAACCATGTGCCTGTATATCCCAGCCATGTATATGAGTAGCCTATGGATAAGAGGAGGGATCCAAGCACTGACTTTTCTGGTTCTCCTGCGACTAGCTGATGTGCTTTGAGTTCCTGCCCTCCCCAAGAAACAATGAAGACATGTGAGGACAAAAGGATCTGATGGCTAAGCCAGTTGAACATATTTCATTCAACATTATGATATAAACATTCCTTGATCAATTTTTACCAAACATAGAGATCCAAATAAAGCAAGAGAATCTGCCGTTGTCATTACAAATCGGGTCCTCCCCCGAAGTCTCCACAAACTGTCAGTTAATGATTATTCGAAGTATAGGCTAGCCTACGAATGATTCATTTAGAATGCACATAGCTTACTATACAATGTATAAGAAAACAAATGAGTGCATTAATTCACTATTAATTCATTAATTAATAATATCCTATTTAGCAGATGTGGACAGTAACAAAATAGCCTAGGCAGGCTACAGTAAATTTACTTGAGTTAAGTAGACTTTTTGATTATCTGTAGGCCTACTTTACTTTGGTATAAGTTTTTTCTGGAAACTTGTTACTTTAACTTCACTACATTTGAAAGACAAATAACTTAGTTTTTACTCCACTACAATTCTATCAAGGTCCTTGAGTAGGAAGTAACGTCATTCGGGGGATCATATTATAAAAACAGATCAGTATCAATCAGGGCAGGACTTAGGGTGGTGGGGGCCCCTGGGCTTGAGTCACTTTCGGGCCCTACCGTCTATACATGACTTTAAATAGAACAAAATGATACACAAGCTATGTATTAGAGCAACACAATTCTGAATAAACTGAGAATAAAACTAGAGATCACGATTCTGAACAAACAACTAAAAAAATAACAATTTATCTTAATTGCTGAAGTCTACAAAAATGTTTCATTAATCTGAATTATTTATTAAAAAAACTTAGGTTTGAATGAATGATTTAATTCCTCAATCAAATACAATTGTTTCATAGATGAATCAGCATCTTTGAACGAATCTCCTGAATGAACGATTCAATCACAAATGTTTTTTAAAAGTAATTTGTCGCCATCTGGTGGCGTAACAATATAATCGATCCAATCGTTATTTGAAGTGCAAAGCTACTTTCAAAAGGTGACATGGTACAGTATACAGTGTTACATGTAAAAACCGTGCTAATTTATTTATATGACCACTGATTGAAGCTTGAAAAAGTTTGCTTAACTTTTTCAAATCTGGACAGTCAGATCCCAAACAAGCAAAAATCGTTTCCGCTGATCAAAAAGGAGACCACGGTGGACACAGTAGCCTAGTATCGATATCTCGTTATTTCGACATAAGGGGACATTCTAATCTGCATTAAGCCACATTAAGCGTTCTTATAGCCTAATGGTTTTCTATGGGAGGAAAATGCTTAACCGTTCATATTCATATTATGGGCTCATCTGATTTTTTGTAGCCTACATAGCATCGCCTATTTGTTAGGATTTTAGTATCATAATGATTAGGCTTATAAATGCCCGCACAATTATCCGTGAACTTGATTTGAACAAATGCCTTTCAGCTTGTGTGTGCAAAATTCAGAATTAAATTAATGTGCAGAAATGTGTAGGCTACAAATAGAGAGTAGGATATGTAGGCCTACTATACTGTTGTAGCCATTAAAAAAGCGCGTTTCATATTTGTTATAATATTATACCTTTTTTTTTTTTTTTCATTGATTTCCATTTGATTTATGAAAAGTGAACAGCACGACCGAGATAGGGTGCGGAATATGAGACATTGATTTTGACCGTTGAAGTTGAAGTTGTTATAGAAAGCCTTTCTTTAAAGTGAATTTCGTTTTGTATAAATTGTATCTTAATTTTAATCAATTTTTCATCAACCAATTGCCTGTATTTAATGAATAGGCCGACGAAACAAATATAGCCTAACGGAGGCGCCCGCGCGCTCACTTGCATTGCACGTGAACTAGAGCACATCCTAACTTAACGAAACTCAGTGTATGCCTCACACAGACATGACAAATACATCAAATACACAAAGCTTGGAATGTCTTTAAACGAAATAATTCAAAACGAAAAAAGAAAAAGGCTACTCTCTGATAATCCATTATTAGGCTTATTTATGTGCATTTCTTTCTATAAGCGCGTTCACACGGAGATGGCGATCGTCAACTTCATCTTTGCAGCCGAGTCGACACTTTTAGAGAAAACACTTGTTTATTAATAAAAATCAATACACGCGTCACCGGATTTACAGATGCACGCACACATTATTTCGAAATAACGAGATATTGTGTTGAAATAACATTATTATTAATAATAGCCTACATCTTTGTTAAAATAATTTAACAAATGAACGTGAACTAGTTCATTTTTAGATATGTGAACTTAGTTCATTTTTAAAAAAAAGAACTATGACATGAACTAGTTCATTATCATCTGTGTGAACTGAACTTTGAGCTAGTTCTTTTTAAGTATGAACTGGCACAACACTGATCGCGATGCTGAGCTACAGTGAAATGATAGAAAAGACATGATCTGTCTTAGCAATTCGCCTCATTCGCGCAAACTGGATGCGCGAATGAGGCTCGCGTCTACCGCGCCGCGCTAAACACCGCGCCGCAGGACCTCTAGACGCGCGTTACATTGACTTAACATTGAAATCACTCGCGCCAGACGCTCAAGAGTGAGTGAGTAATCATTTTAAAATAAAATTGACTTTAATCAAACCACGGATCCGTGATAAGTTTTGTGATCCGTCTCGCCACTAGTAGCACTATGATCACTTTGAGGGGGGGATAAATTTATCCCCACCGGGGATACAAATAATTAAGCAGAGGCAGGGATACATTGACCAGAAAGGGGGAAATCCCACGCATCCCCCCCGGCAAATCGCACCCTGGATATATTATTGAAAAAAATCAAACGTAAAAGGGCGGGGCCCCCTATTGAGCGGGGCCCATGGGCTTGAGCCCAGTCAGTCAAGCCCAATGGTAAGTCCGGCCTTGGTATCAATAATAATTTACGCAAAAAAAAAAAAAAAAAGATGATTCACACATGCGTAGACAACTTCACATGCATGAAACAAAATTCACCAAAAAAGAATAATATATATATATATATTCGCAAAAAGAAACTCACATGCGCAAAAGAAAATGATATATTCATAAAATACATTTCACAAATGCAAAACACAATTCGTAGATATACAGCTGTGCACAAAACCTTAGAATGTTTAAAATGTACGAGTTTATCCCTGAATGTTAATGTGCAAATCGACATTCACGTGTGAATCGCCTTGGATTTGTGTGTGTGTGTGTGTGTGTTTGAGACTTTCCTGGTAGTGCTCTCTCCTCCTACACGGATCAGTCTTTAGCCAATCAGATTTAAGCTTACCAATCGACCAATCAGCATCATAGCTGAGTAGACAGCAGAGGTTGATCCAGTGTTGCCAGACGTAAGATAATTATCGTATTTGTACGATAATTTTGACCTCTGTACGACCAATAATGAAAAAAATCCCATAATGTACGATAATTTCAGAATTGCCCGCAAATTAGTTAAAAAATCTAGATCTAGCAAGCAAGAGCGCGCATGTGTAGCGCGCGCACAGCAGAGAAAGGGAGCGAGAGACCTTGGGTGTGTGTGCTAGTGTCATATACTGTCTATGGCTAGTGTGCATGTGTGCCTCACAAAGCGCATGTAAGGACCTATTTTTTTTACAGTCTATGGTAAGGACCCAACCAAGCGAATTATTCAGTTGTTTGGTTGAATAATTGCCGACGAGGTGTCCATTGTCAGGTTTTAATGGACGACGGCGAGGTGTGAACCGGCAGACGCGCAGCGGAGGTGTGAACCCGCTTATACCATGGTCACTTGCCAAATAACACATTTTTAAAACATTAGTTTATATTTTAATTAGTTTTACAATCGAAATCTAAAGTTACAAGTTACAAACAATAACTTGGTTTCCTTGGTGGTTACGCCTGACAGTTTATTTAGGTGTCCTCTATCACTTTTTAACGGACACCCTGCAGCCAATCAGAATCGAGTATTCACCCAGACCATGGTATAATCAATTCTTGTTTTATGTATAAGTCAGAATTAAAAGATTCAAAGACATAGTTAGATTTGATATATACATTTTATTAATTTGAAAGTTTCCGAATCCTTTGGGAATAAAATATATAAAATGACTTGATCGTGATTAATGTTCCTGTTACATATGAAGATCATGAAATGACAATCTTAAGTATGAAGCACAACATTCAGTACAAATAAATATACATCTCTTCCATAGTTGTGAGATCCAGTCAGAGTCTTCTTTGCTTTTAAAGTAGATACATGTTCATGGCCAAATGATACACACATAAGTGCAATACATTAGGTGAAAAGTTAACAAATGAAATGTGTTCAATCCAGTCATCAGTAGACCTCTCTATTAGGACAGTAAAATAGTAAAAACCTACAAGAGGTGCAGACAGAGGACGTGGGAGATTAAGTGCTGGTATTTGAATAGAGTTCACTGAGTAATCTTAGTGGCATAATCTTAATTGCCTCTATAATAAGTAGGCTATACCTTTGTCTGATCAGCATAAAATCAGATTTCTGTTTTACTAAATGAAGTAAAATTAATGCTTCACAACATTGTCCTGTGACACTAAAATTATGACAATACAGCACAAAACATAAGGGAATGAATGTTGAATATATTGGTAACACTTTACAAAAAAGGTTCATTAGTTAACATTAATGTATTAACTAACCTTGAGCAATACATTTGTTGCTATGTTTGTTCATCTTTGTTAACGTTAAAAAATACAGCTGTTTATCGTTGCAAACCTTATTGTAAAGTGTTACCAATATATTAAGATATTAATACATACAAATAAAGTTTAAAAGAGAATAAAGAAACAACATGAATTAAGATGTTTGTGACTGTTATCCAGATGTCATGCCAAAGGTGAGTTAATCCTGAGAAATGCAGGGAAACAACAAGTGTGTAATAATTTAACAACATACACAAATGGCAAATAAACACTGGGTGCTCATTAAAATAGGTTTATTCACTATTTAAAGAATAATCCCGATGAGGGAGACAGCTGTTGGCCACAGATGATTGTTTTGCAATCATGTGTGTGATTGTAACTGAGAGCTGTCTGAGAACATGTCTGTACCTGCAGCTAAAATACAACAAAACAAGCATAATTTCTTCTTCATTATTGACACGATATGGGACATCTGATTACACAGCCCTTGCTTACATCAGTTAATAGTTCATAAACTATTACTTCAACTGATCTCTAACTTCAGTAAACACACAGAAATGAACCGATCAACTGCACATACCTTCATGAACTATCGGTCGAAGCCCCCTATGGTCGAAGCGGATGGCGTAACATGCAGGTAGGCACGCCCTCACGTGATGCTGATTGGTCGATTGATAAGCTTACATCTGATTGGCTAAAGACTCATCCATGTAGGAGGAGAGCGCTGCCAGGAAAGTCTCAAAAACACACACACACATTCACATTCAAGGATAAACTCTTACATTTTAAACATTCAAAGTTCTGTTCACAGTTGTATATCTACGAATTGTGTTTTGCATTTGTAAAATGTATTTTTTGAATATATATATATTTTTCACACAGGTGAATTGTTTTTTTGTGCACGTGAATTTTGTTTCATGCATGTGAAATTGTCTATGCATGTGTGGATCATGTTTTTTGCATGATTCTGATGTTTTGCAAATCCAGACGTCAGATTGACATCAACATCCAACGTTGGACAGACGTCAGAACCCGACTGATAATGACATCAACCCGATTTTCATTTTCAACCACAAAACAACGTCTGTCCAACGTTGGAGATTAACGTCAATCTGATGTTGGATTCTGACATCAACTTGATTTTCATTTTTAATGTTGGGTTTGGTCTTCTAAATGTGAATTTTGTAATTGTTTTGGAGCACATTTATTCAATCTCACATTCAATCCCACTACTGGAACTGTGCTCTAGAAATACATTTGATATTGATATGAGGGCAGGCATAGATTCAGATGCATACTGTATGGTACTGTATTACACACAACAATGCAACAATAATAAAACAATGCATTGACATTTACTTTTGATACTAAAGTACTTTTAAAAAACAAGTACTTCTGTACTTTTACTTAAGTAAAAATCGGTCTTTACAACTTTTACTTGTAACGGAGTAATATTTGACCAGTCTGGTACTTTCACTCAAGTAAGGAAGTACTTTGTCCACCTCTGCTATTTAGTGAATAATTGAACATTTATAATATAAATATTTGGACATTTAACTCTTAATTTAACACTTAATTATTACATAAAAAATAAATGTGGATACATGTAGGGTAAGTGCAATTGCGTGTATAAACCATGGTATTAAATGAACTATCAGGCTAATCTGGTAATGCAATGCTAGCACATAAGCTAACCAATACAGACAAAAATGGTTATTATATTGTACTGTTAAAACTCCTGTTCATTTCTGCTTATTGCTATTGGCTTTATTTACATATTTTAAAATAATTTCTTATTCTAAAGTTAGGGATTTTTTGCATTTGGTTAGTTGAAATAAATAATTTGTGAATACAACCTGCTCTTATTTTTTTAATGGTATTTCAGTTGTATTTTTGCAAATATATGTGGCATTTTTCCCACAAAAATACTGATTTTGATGTATTTTATAATGTTCAAATAAATATATTCACAAAATATATTTAAAAAAAAGTTGTGATAGGAGCAGCAGTTGTTCACATGCAGAAAAATGAATGGATCTCTGTGTCCCTCTGCTGGATATATAGAAAACATCTCTCCGTTGCCAGTGACTTCATGCAGTCCAGCTCTCTATAGTGCCACTGATTTATCAGCTGAGTAAATTAATAAATACAATAGGTATAGTTAAATCTCAAACAGTGGATAGTTTACAGACCATTGAAATGGACTATAGCAAGAAATATCGTCATATCGCCAGAGGCGGTTCAGGGGGTTATAACCGTTTTAAAGGGAACCGTCCCAGTGACAGCTTTTCTGAGACTGTAAGCTGTTAGATGTTTGTTTTTAAATAACTGGAAATAATCATGTCAACTTTTTAAAGCATCCGCTATCAGAGAATAGATGTGTGTAACAAACTAACATGAAAAAAAAAATGGTTTAGTTTTGCTTTTATAAACTGGGCGCACATGGTAATATTGCAGATCAATTCATTTTCCTGTGTTGATTTCTTTGTGTTATGCCCATCTGTAAGATTTAAGAAGCAGATTTTCTTTTGTGTTATTTGTTTAGTGTCAAGTTTACCGATGCGGATACATTAAACGTGTGTTATGTCATCACTGCTCATTATCACACTACAATACAAGATTATGTGTCAAATGAATAAAGTAACTTCAAATAATTTTAGTTCATGTGTAGCGATTGCAGACTAATACATGCATAGATATACATAATAAAGGCTAGATGTCTCGTCCGCGCTGCTGGCCAATGGAGGTCGACGTCCGCACCTGGCGGCCATCTTGTCACAGTCAGCTCGCTCACTCGTAACATTGTGTTTTAATGGTGCATGTACTTTTTAAATAATCATAACTTGCTCAATTTTCTACCGATTTTCAAACGGGTTGGTTTGTTATAAACATCAGATATGTAGTTATGACACTGCATACTTATGAATAATTAGAATATTATATATTTCAACATGTTCAAGCATTATAGCCACGTTAATAGCGTTTGTAAGAAACCAAACCGTTTGTAAATCCGTCAAGATTTCAGCGAGATACGAGTATTTGTGTTCGTGCAGATCACTCACCTTACATCAGGAACCACTGAGCCCGCCAGAAAGCTTGCCTGTGACAAGATGGCCGCCGGTGATGACGTTAGAGACTCCGCCGTAAGATTATGTATGTCTATGGATACATTACCCAGTAATAATCCTGAAAATAGTTTAAAGGGATAGTTCACCCCAAAATGTTAATTCTGTCATCATTTATTCATGGTAGTCAATAGGGGCGAGATCTGCTTGGTTACAGACATTCTTCCAAATATCTTCCTTTGTGATCAGCAGAAGAAAGAAATGTAAACAGGTTTGGAACGACATGAGGGTGAACGATTCCTTTAAAGTGCATACATGATAATCCTCACCGTAATCTAATCGCCATGGTTAGCACTTAATATTACTGTAGTACAAATCATTCATAGAGTCGTACATAAAGGAATGCGCATGCCAGTAAACTAGTGAATAAAACCAATGGAATTGTGTGTGAGTGACACTCACTAGTTTACCTGCTTGAACCAAGTCCTCATGGTGGGGAAGCTCTTGTAGATCAGGATGCCGGACAGATTAGCGTAACGCAGAAGACTCCTTAAGACCCTCACAGCCCTTGCTGACACTGACCTTTCACCTTTCAGTTCTCAGAGAGAAGGATGGACAACACTGGGAAACACATGCACGCTCAGCACTGGATCACAGCGCACACACAAACAGAGATCACATGCTAGTTTGATGTTAGTTAGCATGCAGCAACACAGAAACTGATTGCAACAAGTCAATTATATTCAAATGCATGATGGGTAAAATGAAGCAAAACTAGCTTGAAAAGAGAAACACAAATCTAATGTAGCAAATGCAACTGCTTACTGTTCCTCGTCTCTAGGCCTCGAACACTGTCTCTATAAGAAATAAGCAGCTCTACTCACAGCGTGTGATGTTGTGTGAGCCGACGGTCGTCACCGGAACCGTTAAGAAGGAAGGATGGAGTCGAGGAGGGCATGAGACGCCCACACCTCCGGTCACTTGACCCGCTAATCTGTTTTCCACTAACAAAGAGGCATTGTGGAAAACTGGGGGGTTTATTAATCTCAGCAAATCTTTCAAAACTCAAAACACAAGCACAAATACTCATACATATTCAACTCGATTAATAGAGTCATTAATGCATTAATGCAGTTATGTAATGTAAATATGATGTCAATAATCAACCGCTCCTAACTGATCCATGAGGAGTTCAGGCTCCATTAAACCCTCTGTGAGGATGAGGCCCTCAGCGGGGTGTTCAGGGCTCTGTGTAGGGCCCTCTAGTGGAGGACATGCCCCGTGTGCTTCATTAACCCCGGCCTGACCACAAGAGCTGGGACTTCGTTCAGGGTTGAAACAACCGTTCAGATCCTCAACACACGAGAACAGCATCTGAGGGGGTATTTCACGGGAATGGAGAAACTGAAAGTGCATGACGACGAGACACATGATCACTGCGGTAAGCCTGGTTTATCTGCTGCGTTCTGTGCTTGTGTTTGACATGGGAAAGAATCGAGGCTTTCAATGCATCTGATAATATGGCTCCATTAAAAATGACACTTGCATTTTTAAAAGCAACAATAAATGTTTCTGACCGCAGGATAAAGAGTTTTAATTAGTTCTTCTTCATTTAATGTAATAATGTTTATATATACATATTTAAATACCAAAACATATGTATATATAATTTATTATCAAGCTAATACCATAGTATTCTTATACTTAACTTGAAAATACCATTGTATATCATGGTTATCAGTATATATCAAAGCACTGTGGTGTCATGTTTATATAAATATATTGTATTCCCTCATATTTAAATTATTTAATATATATATATTTTTCCCTCATATTTTGATGGTTTAATTGAACTTGTAGGGTCATTAAAAACAAATACCCCCTCCAGACGTCACTTTTGACCACTACTGTATTTATTATTTTAGACTTAAATAATAAGGATAAATGTTTTAGATTGACTATTTGTCCGTTTCTATAGTTAAATACTGTCCGTTTAGTCTCTTCGAGAGCAGGTTAGGTAGATATTTAACTGACAACAGTGTGGCAGACATTAGGTTATGGTGCAATGCTTTAGTTACACTTTGATAAACTGAATGGAAACTTTAACAGTGATGCATGCAGTAAAAAAACTACAATGTCTTCATCTCTGAACTTGAATGTAATCTCTCCGTCTTTAACAGGCTGGCTGTAAGAAACACAACTGAAGCGAAGCGAACTCAGGGCAAGTGTGTGTGTGTGTGTGTGTGTGTGTGTGTGTGTGTATACTTCCCGTGATGGACACTTTTGAAGGAATCCACCGTGTGCAGCTCTCCTGCTCTCCTCCGGCACGATCCCGGTCTGTCCCAGGGTACGAGCTGCTGGTGGCAGGGAATTCTGGGATAGCAGTGTACTCCTCACCTACGTTCTTCAGGAATGGTGATCTTACGGATCAGCACACAGCGGAGGAAGAGAGATGTCCAGTCGGGAGGTACGTCCAGGCTTCACCTAAACAAAAATACCATAGTAATACTTTCTTTGTTTTGAGAGCTTTAACAACAACCGGTCTGATGTTGTGTAAAAACTGTTAAAAATGGTGACAGAGCAAAATCTTCCACCAATTTAGCACATAGTTCATCGTATAGCGAATGAATAAAGAGGATGTAATCTCTAATTCTGCTGAATGCACAGAACTGTAAACACAAAATTAGGAACATTTAAGTAACATAACATAAAACATAATATAACATAACATAAAACATAATGTAACATAACATAACATCACTTAACAGAATGGAACAAACATGACATACCAAAACTGAACAATATAACAAAACAAAACATAACATTATATAATATACACAACATAACATACACAGCATAACAAAATGAAACAAATATTACATACCAAAACTAAACAATATAACAAAAAATAACATAACATACATAACATAACATAACAACATACACAGAATGGAACAAACATTACACACCAGAACTGTACAAACAATACAATACAAAGTAACATTGGCTATACAGTACATAACAACAGAACAAACATGCCAGAACTGAACAAACAATATAATGTAACATAAATAAAAACTAAACTTAACATACAAAACAGAACAGAGACAATAGAACATGAGCACATAACATAGGCCACAGACAAGAATAGAATCATAGAATAGAATAGAATCATTTGTTTGGGGCACATCACGTGATTCCTGGATGCCTCCACTGAGTCATGTGACCCGTGATTGACAGCTGGACATTTTTCCTGCTCAATCTCAGAGGAAAGTCTACCAGACTGTCCTACCCAAAACAAAACAAATCTAAACACAGATTTCTCTCGCGGATCCGGATTCCGGAGTGTTTTTCTGGATCACATTTCTGCTATAGAGCTCAGTCGTGTTCGGGAAACCTCAGCGGGATCCACTGGTACTTTTGTTACTCTTTATTTCAGGAAGCGGAGCTGTAATTTTGCAATACTGTAACTTTGTTAGATTGTTTCATTGTTTGTGTTGTCGTCAGCGGGTCGCGGTGAGTCCTGTAGCCGAGCGCGGTGAGGGGAAGGGCGGGGAGCGCACACGGGAAATGCCGCGACAGCCGCGGAGCGATGACTTACATAAACAGATCTGATTCTGATCATAATCACACACGAGCGTTTATGAATTCACCCACAGGCAGCTCTATCATACTATATGAAGAAGGGTGTGGCGTTATATTTTTATGACTGATTTGCGTACGATACTTGTTGGGATTTTATGGGATCTTCGGTTGGCTATTAATAAGGACAGTTAGGAATCACAGTGGATATCTATTCGAGTGTTACTATCCTATAATCATATTTTTCTCTGAAGACTTGTGATATATGATAGTGTGATATTCGAACGATATCTGAACGATTCGGTGGGAAAAGTGTGTTCATAAAGTTTAATCTTTACAGGAACTTAAAGGGATAGTTCACTTTAAAATGAAAACTCTGTCATCATTTTCTCACCCTCAAGTTGTTTCAAACCTGTATGAGTTTCTTTCTTCTTCTGAAGACGAAAGAAGATATGTTAAAGAATATGGGGAACCAAACAGTTGATAAAAAAAATGGTATAGAAGTCCCATCAACTCTTTAGTCACTATTATTCTTCAAAATATCTTATTTTGTGTTTAACAGAAGAAAAAAAACTCATACATGATTGGAAGAACTTGAGGAGGAGTAAATGATGACAGAATTTATAAACTATAAAGTGAACGGAGTTAAGTTTTCATATAGGCCACATTCACACTGTTTTGGACCAAATCATAGTGACCATAAACTAATCATAATTGTGCTTCCTGCAGATTCTTCGACCTGGAGCCAGAGCCGAGCCCCGGATTGGGGGATGATGGGGGGCAGAGGAAGAAGATGCCCCCGGAGGAGGCAGGAGCACGCAGACAAGAGACCTACGACATGTCCCGTCTGCGCAGTTCCTCTCTGGAGATCAAGGAGAAGGGAACCGAATTCCTCAGAGACCAGCTGGATGCTGCACAAAAGGTGCCACATGTCATGTTCTATTGTTTTCCATTCTATTCCGTTCCGTTCCATTCTATTCCGTTCTATTCTTTTCCATTCTGTTCTATTCCATTCTTTTCCGTTCTATTCTGTTCCGATCTATTCCGTTCCATTCTATTCCGTTCTATTCTATTCCATTCCATTCCATTCTTTTCCGTTCTATTCTATTCCATTCTGTTCCGATCTATTTCATTCTATTCCATTCTGTTCCGATCTATTCCGTTCTATTCCATTCTATTCCGTTCTATTCTATTCTGTTCCGATCTATTCCATTCTATTACGTTCCATTAAATTCCGTTCTATTCTATTCCGATCTATTCTATTCCGTTGTATTTTATTCCATTCTATTCCTTTCTATTCCATTCTATTCCGATCTATTCCGTTCTATTTTATTCTATTCCGATCTATTCCGTTCCATTCTATTCTATTCCGTTCTATTTTATTCCATTCTATTCCTTTCTATTCCTTTCTATTCCATTCTATTCCGATCTATTCCGTTCTATTTTATTCTATTGCGTTCTATTCTATTCCATTCCATTCTATTCTAAACTATTAAAAGTAATGTTTTGGGGGGACTTTACATTTATCTAAGAAAAAGGGTCTTGATGTTTCATTGTAGGTTCTTCAGATCAGTGTTTCGGATCTCTTAAAGGTTTCATGTTACAAATGATGTGTTTCAGAGTAGTAATAACTGCTCATGTCTTTGTCAAACCATAATTGCAAGTTGGAAACGTAGTTTTTTTGTAAACTAGCCTACAACGCCACTCACTTGACTGTTGTGATGTCATGTCAGTCAAACAAAATAGCAGCAGCGTCAACAGTTCAATGATGGAGATTCATCTAGTTAAATTATAGTTATTAATTTTTTTTATTTTTTTTTATTAAACTTATTTATTGTTTTATTATTCTATCTAATGATGCTGGTGCCCGTTAGTTATTTATTACTTTCCAAGAGGATATAGACATTAATGTAAATGAATGTGAACTGCTTGGAAATATGAACGAATCATTCAAATGTTCCTCTATTCAATTAAATTCTGTTTTATTGAGCGTTGTCTGTGTTTCCAGGAGCTGAAGCTGAAAGACGAGGAGTGTGTCAGACTGTCTCATGTCAGGAATCAGCTCGAGCTGGAATTGGAGGAACTGACCGCCAGTCTGTTTGAGGTGGGCAGGACTAATGTGACATCATTGACACTGAATATAGAGGACTATTGTGTGGTGATGTAGATTTCAATAGTGAGACTAATATGTGTGCCATAAAAAAACATGACATGCTCATGGATGGTTTTATTACATTATGGTCTCTAGGAGGCTCATAAGATGGTGCGAGAAGCCAACGTGAAGCAGGCGGCGGCAGAGAAACAGCTGAAGGAGGCGCAGGGCAAGGTGCTGTCTGTCTCTCTATCTGTCTGTCTCACTATATCTGCTCACTCTCTCTCTCTATCTGTCTGTCTCACTATATCTGCTCACTCTGTCTCTCTATCTGCCTGTCTCACTATATCTGCTCACTCTGTCTCTATCTGTCTGTCTCACTATCTGCTCACTCTGTCTCTCTATCTGTCTGTCTCACTATCTGCTCACTCTGTCTCTCTATCTGTCTGTCTCACTATATCTGCTCACTCTGTCTCTCTATCTGTCTGTCTCACTATATCTGCTCACTCTGTCTCTCTATCTGCCTGTCTCACTATATCTGCTCACTCTGTCTCTCTATCTGTCTGTCTCACTATATCTGCTCACTCTGTCTCTCTATCTGTCTGTCTCACTATATCTGCTCACTCTGTCTCTCTATCTGCCTGTCTCACTATATCTGCTCACTCTGTCTCTCTATCTGTCTGTCTCACTATATCTGCTCACTCTGTCTCTCTATCTGTCTGTCTCACTATATCTGCTCACTCTGTCTCTCTATCTGCCTGTCTCACTATATCTGCTCACTCTGTCTCTCTATCTGTCTGTCTCACTATCTGCTCACTCTGTCTTTATCTGTCTGTCTCACTATATCTGCTCACTCTGTCTCTCTATCTGTCTGTCTCACTATCTGCTCACTCTGTCTCTCTATCTGTCTGTCTCACTATATCTGCTCACTCTTTCTCTCTATCTGTCTGTCTCACTATCTGCTCACTCTTTCTCTCTATCTGTCTGTCTCACTATATCTGCTCACTCTTTCTCTCTCACTCTCTCTCTCACTATCTGCTCACTCTGTCTCTCTATCTGTCTGTCTCACTATATCTGCTCACTCTCTCTCTCTATCTGTCTGTCTCACTATATCTGCTCACTCTCTCTCTCTATCTGTCTGTCTCACTATATCTGCTCACTCTGTCTCTCTATCTGTCTGTCTCACTATATCTGCTCACCCTGTCTCTCTATCTGCCTGTCTCACTATATCTGCTCACTCTTTCTCTCTATCTGTATGTCTCACTATCTGCTCACTCTTTCTCTCTATCTGTCTGTCTCACTATATCTGCTCACTCTGTCTCTCTATCTGTCTGTCTCACTATATCTGCTCACTCTTTCTCTCTATCTGTATGTCTCACTATATCTGCTCACTCTTTCTCTCTCACTCTCTCTCTCACTATCTGCTCACTCTGTCTCTCTATCTGTCTGTCTCACTATATCTGCTCACTCTTTCTCTATCTGTCTGTCTCACTATATCTGCTCTCTCTCACTATCTGTCTGTCTCACTATATCTGCTCACTCTTTCTCTATCTGTCTGTCTCACTATATCTGCTCACTCTGTCTCTCTATCTGTCTGTCTCACTATATCTGCTCACTCTTTCTCTATCTGTCTGTCTCACTATATCTGCTCACTCTTTCTCTCTATCTGTCTGTCTCACTATATCTGCTCACTCTGTCTCTCTATCTGTCTGTCTCACTATATCTGCTCACTCTCTCTATCTGTCTCACTATATCTGCTCACTCTCTCTCTCTATCTGTCTGTCTCACTATATCTGCTCACTCTTTCTCTATCTGTCTGTCTCACTATATCTGCTCACTCTCTCTCTCTATCTGTCTGTCTCACTATATCTGCTCACTCTTTCTCTATCTGTCTGTCTCACTATATCTGCTCACTCTGTCTCTCTATCTGTCTGTCTCACTATATCTGCTCACTCTGTCTCTCTATCTGTCTGTCTCACTATATCTGCTCACTCTGTCTCTCTATCTGTCTGTCTCACTATATCTGCTCACTCTGTTTCTCTGTCTGTCTCACTATATCTGCTCACTCTTTCTCTCTATCTGTATGTCTCACTATCTGCTCACTCTTTCTCTCTATCTGTCTGTCTCACTATATCTGCTCACTCTGTCTCTCTATCTGTCTGTCTCACTATATCTGCTCACTCTGTCTCTCTATCTGTCTGTCTCACTATATCTGCTCACTCTGTCTCTCTATCTGTCTGTCTCACTATATCTGCTCACTCTTTCTCTATCTGTCTGTCTCACTATATCTGCTCACTCTGTTTCTCTATCTGTCTGTCTCACTATATCTGCTCACTCTGTCTCTCTATCTGTCTGTCTCACTATCTGCTCACTCTTTCTCTCTATCTGTCTGTCTCACTATATCTGCTCACTCTTTCTTTCACTCTTTCTCTCACTATCTGCTCACTCTTTCTCTCACTATCGGCTCACTCTTTCAGTCTCACTGTCTGTCTTACATTTTCTGCCTCACTCTATCGGCTCACTCTTTCTCTCTCACTCTTTCTCTCACTATCGGCTCACTCTTTCAGTCTCACTGTCTGTCTCACTTTATCTGCTCAATCTTTCTCTCTCACTCTTTCTTTCACTATCTGAACACTCTTTATCTCTCACTCTTTCTGTCTGTCTCACTCTTTCTGTCTGTCTCACTCTATCTGTTCACTCTTTCTTTCTCTCTCACTCTTTCTCTCACTATCTGCTCACTCTTTCTGTCTCACTCTATCTGCTCACTTTTTCTCTCTCACTCTTTCTGTCTGTCTCGCTCTATCTGTTCACTCTTTCAGTCTCACTCTCTGCTCACTCTTTCTGCACATCTGTCGTCTCAGATTGACGTCCTGCAGGCGGAGGTCTCTGCTCTGAAAACCCTGGTGTTGACCTCTACGCCCTCCTCCCCGAATCGCCAGCTCCACCCTCAGCTGCTGTCTCCGGGCTCCAGCCGGCCCCGGGGCCACACGCGCAACAAGAGCGCCAGCGGAGCCCTCCAGCTGCAGACGGAGCCACTGCCGACCGATGCAGCGACAAACCGGGAGGACAGAGAGGTACAAACACACCGCTGGATAAGATCACTGGCTCATAGTGTTGTCAAAAGTACCGACTTCAGTACTGATTTTTTTTTTTTAAATGTGACACTTTGAGCGCTGTTGAGCGGAATCGAAAACAGTGTTTTCACGCGCTCATCAGATATGTCTGTGATTGGCTACAATGATCAGCGCTTCAAAAATATATAGTAAAATATACATCAATGATGCGCTTCACCAAACGCTTTAAAATTTCAGTACCTACTGGCTACCGAAGTTGGTACTTTTGATAACACTACTGGCTTTTAGAGACTAGTGTTGGTCTGTACCTGCATGATGAAAGTTTGTTCACTGTTTTACTGTACCTTCACTGATTTCCTGCTGTTCTTTTCCTCCTCGGCCTGTATTTCTCTGATCTGTGCAGTTCCTGTTCTCCTCTGTCTGATACTGTGTGTCTGATTCCTGGTCAGCTGGTCAGTGTGACCTGTGTGTGAACTCTCTCTATGGCAACAGGGTACAAAGGGTTACAAATTAGAACTTTAGAACTTATTTTTCTTGCTTGCTTGCTTTCCCTGGTGAACAAAAAAAGAAGAAGAAGTTTTTGAATCCAGCCCAAAAATTGGTTTGCTGGTCTTTGCTGGTTTAGCTGGTCCTGGGCAGCTGTCAAATACCCAAAACTCCCATTGTTAACTTAAACAAACTATTAAAAATCCTTTTCGTTAATTGAAATAAAATATAAATATTAGATCCAAAAAATGGCAAAAACACATAACACTGGACCTTAAACCTAAAATGAAAATATAAAAATAAAATCTAATTCAAAATATTAATAGTTACTTTAGTAGTACATAGTCACACTTTACAATAAGATTCCATTGGTTAACATACCTCTAAAGAATTTATTAATCAATGTCAATTTCAGCATTTACTAATACATTATTCAAATGTAAAAGTTTTACCTGTTAATATTATTTAATGGACATGAGCTAACAATGAACAGCTGTGTTTTTATGAACTGATAATACAAATATAATACTGTACTGTAATAAATGTATTGCTATTTTTTTTGGTTATTATTAGTTCATGCATTAATTGTGTATTATTAATTCATGGACCTTATTGTAAAGTCTTACCAACTGTACTAAAATATCCTGGACCAGCAAGCCAGCTTTTTTCAGCAGAGAAACCAAACAAAATAGCAATCATCACATTGAAGAAAAAGAGCATGAATTCACTGAGTGGTTATAAAGCGTAAACTACGTGTTCTGTGATGTAGCTGGACTCGGTGTTGTTTGCGGAGTTCCTCTCGTGGAAGGAGAAGCCCGGTCTGGATCGCTCCTCCGCGTTCATCAGCAGGGTGTTCAGGGAAGATATCGGACCCTGCCTTTCATTCACATGTTCGAAGGTACGCCAGTGTTCATCAGCTCTGTTATCTTGCTCTGTTTTCCGTTCTCTCAGACCTTCTCTCACGCTTTTCCTCCAGTTGTCTCAGTCTGTCCAGCGCGCGGTGGAGAACAACTCTCTCACCATCGAGCCTGTAGCGATGTTGTCGCTGCCCACGGTCAAAGACATCGAATCTGGAGCACCCAAGTAAGTCATGGATGGATTCACGGTAACTCTGTATAAACAAAACCGATACTTGTTTCACGCTGTTGGCCAATTTAAGAATTTATAGAATCTTGCATCAAGTTACAGAAATTTCGACCGATAATACTATACTTTTTCAAATAATGTGCATTACTTTTCGTTGTTTATATAATTAAAAATCCAATCGAGTTTTTAAAGGGGTGATGAACGGAGAAATCTAATTTTCCTTGAGCTTTTGACATATAAGAGGTCATCAGACTATAAGAATATCCTGTAAGTTTCAGAACTGAAAACTTCCTTGTTAGTCCAATAAAAGCTTTTATTGACAGCAGGCCCAGCGAACGACAGGTTTTTCAAAGTGGGATCTATGACGTCAAAGGGTATCAAACCCCGCCTCCGCAGAAGAAGATCAACGCCTACTTCATCACCGCCTGTTTAGCCCCGCCCACCGACTCACGCATTACATGAAACTCATTATAATATGCAAAACTGTTATCCAATCATAGCAGTGGGCGTTTACTTCCAAGTCTTCAATGCAGCACGCCCATAAAACACGAGCGTTTCAGGAGCTAGGCTCAAAACCAGGGTAGAAAACAGCCTATTACTTCTTCATTTAGATGTTTTTAAATGTAAAAACCAACCGAACGTCATAAGTTGATCTCAGACAACAATATAATAAAATGTAAAAAGCCAGTTCATGACCCCTTTAACTCAAACTGAGAAATAAAAAAGTATGTGTATTGTGTACGCAAACAGTTTAGTTACGTAAGCATTGTTTAATTTTATTTAAAAGGGGTTTCTTTTGGGCTCTACTAGAATAGGTTTTTATGCTTTCACACATTTGTTTTCTTATATTCTCCATTGTTGCAGCTCCTCTCTTCCCAGTCTGTCAGTAACGCTCTATTTAGTTCCTGTCTCTATGAAGCCCCTCCTTCTGAAAAGCACACTGTGCTCTGATTGGTCGCTGGATCAATGTGTTGTGATTGGTCGAACGCTTCGAGTGTGTTTGGGAAATGTCCTGCCCCTTACCATAACCGCCAGTTTCAACACACTACTAACTAACTAACTCAACCAGGCCCCGCCCCTTTATTCTGCTATGAATTATTAAAATGAGGAATATTGTGACGTGTTCGTTCCCGAGAGAAACTCAAGACTACAATGGAGGCGTTTCAGAAGTTCAGAAACACTGACACGGATATATAGAAGAACTCTATTTGATTACACGCATGGCCTAAATTCCCCAATACTGCATGCTTGAGTGCATAAACACTTCATATCTTCACACCACTTTCAGACTGCTTCTCCTGACGCTCGGGACAATCCTGACCAAAGTTAAAATCCTTGGATTTGACATGTAGCATGTGGGCCCACTCTAAATTCTGCCTGGGGGGCGATAAATACACGTACAGTACTGTAAAGCAGAGCAATTGCACTTTGATCTTGGAAGTCACGCTTTAATCTCACTTTAATCACTGTTTGATTTGGGGTTGTTTTCACAGCGGTTGCCGGACACCGATAGAAACGTAAGTGATTCCAAGAACCAAATGTGCATGAAATCCTGTTTTACACTAACACATCAGTTCCTATCTGTCTGGAGAATGTTTATTAATGTTTTTAAATAAAAATCTGGAAATTAGGACATGGCGTGAACACACCTATTGCCGGGTGTATCCTTCTGTCCTGCTTGTGTCTCATTGGCCGTTAAGAGTGTTCAGTAATTTGATTGACAGCTTCATTGTCCATATTCTCTTTTGCCTGAACAGTAAGTGTGCGTTGAGCGGGATGTCCCGTCCCTGCCGGCATCGCATCAAACTGGGAGATAAGGAGAATTACTACTATATATCTCCGTCTAGCAGAGCACGGGTACATGTCTATATCACTCCCTCTCATTCTTTATTACGCAGGCTAACAGTAAATGAGATGTTTATTCATCAGTGTTCTCCTCACAGATCACAGCGGTGTGTAATTTCTTCACTTACATCCGGTACATCCAGCAGGGCCTCGTCAGGCAAGAGGGTGAGTTCACCAACTGAAGACTCTCTCCTAGAATTCACTTTGGCCATTTTGTGATGTGTGTGTGTGTGTGTGTGTGTGTATCTATATAAATAAGAAAATATTTTATAAGAAAATGTATTAAAACACATAATAGAAGTCAGAGTGTATATTTATATGAATTAATAATATATATATAATAAAATATGTACAGTATTTTATTTATATATACACTATTTTATGATATATGAAATACCAATTTTTAATTATTCATATATTTTAATATTACATTAAATATTGTAACAATATGTGTATATATAATGTATATATATACATATTTATTTATATATATATAACGTGTGTGTGTAAGAAAATATTATATCTATTTTTACACACACATATATATATATGACAATTTATTGAAGTCAAATAAGTAGTCAGAAAGTGTATATTTATATGTATTAATATATACAACGAAATATGTATTTTATATATATATATATATACACACTATTTTAATATTACATTAAATAGTATTTTTTTTCTCTTACACATACACACACATTATACACGGTATATAAAAATGAATGTAATATTAAAATAGTATATATAAATAAAATACATATTTTATTATATATATATATATATATATATAATCTTAAAATAGTGTGTGTATATATATATATATAAAATATGCATTTTATTTATACATACTATTTTAATATAATTCAATAACAAATTACTTATTAAAATATTATATATATATATACACACACATACATGCACACACACATATCAAATCTTAAAATTGCGTGTGTATATATATATATATATATATATATATATATATATATATATATTATATTTTAATATTAAGTGATTTGTTATTGAATTATTTAGTTTGTATTTAAAAATACAATAAAATACTACTAATAGTAAAATAGTGGATATTTGTATTACAATAAAGTCTATCAGAAGAAAACTGTAATTTTCCTCTGGTTGCAGTCCAGCAGATGTTTTGGGAAGTGATGCGTCTGCGGAGAGAGATGAGTGTGGCCAAACTGGGATATTTCCTGACGGAGGAGAGCTAGAGAACCAGAAAACGCACATCTCAACACTCATTCACACACACACTCACTCACTCACACACTCCCATGATGACGTTTTATAGCTTTAGCTACATATTCATGTATGTTTTCAGAGAAACACTACAGAAAAATTCCCAGGATGCCTCTTTTCCCTGAGCCAATGGAATAACAGCATTATAGTTGTGCTGTTGACAGGTTTTGTATTTTTTGCTTTTGGAAGGACCAATCGTGATAAAAGTGCCACTTAAGTCAACAACAGGACGTTTTCTTTCCACTTACCGGTAAAAAGTCTCCGACATTTAATTTGCAAAGTTCATAGCTTGAACCCTTTATGTGTCAAACCCTATATGTGTTCAGCTCATCTACAGGTGCAACTCGAAACATTCGAATATGGTGCAAAAGTTCATTTATTTCAGTAATTCAACTTAAAAGGTGAAACTAATATATTATATAGACTCATTACATGCAAAGTGAGATATTTCAAGCCTTTATTTGTTAAAATTGTGATGATTATGGCTTACAGCTTATGAAAACCTTTCACAATATTCTAATTTTGAATTTGGGGTTTTCATAAGCTGTAAGCCATAATCATCAAAATTATAACAAATAAAGGCTTGAAATATCTCACTTTGCATGTAATGAGTCTATATAATATATTAGTTTCACCTTTTAAGTTGAATTACTGAAATAAATTAACTTTTACACCATATTCTAATTTCCACCTGTAGCGTTCCTCAGTTTACAAACAGTGACAGACAAAAATCAGTCAAATCTCAACCAGTTTGATAGAATTCTAGAAATATAGCAATATAATTGGCTTTTATTTGCAGAAGTCTTATGCTGTGTTTGTTTTGCCGAAATTCCGGTTACAAAATGATATCCTGTACGTTCTTTCAAAACAGTTTGAGAAATATGTGAATGTTTTATACGTTAATTCGACCAATAGAATCAGTTCTTGAATCCTAAGGCCGTTCTAGAGCTTCTTCTGATTTCACCTTGCAGTTTTGAACGCTATCTTGAATGTGCAATGCACTTAGAACACTAAGATGCTTTCTGTCCCAGCATGCACCAGTTATTTCTATACACAGTAACGGTTTACAGCTGTGAATGGACAATCTTTTCTATGCAAGTTCTTTAAAGTGCCAATAAATGTGCCATGTGTTACGGACACTCCTGCACACACACGTCACTACCAGCACACGTTATGAATGCTAAACCATCTTAGACACAGGTTATGATACTTGTACCATGATGCATCACACTCCATATCATTCCCCTGTGGATAATAACTATTGCTTTTTTGACAATCGCTGTCTTACTGCACAAATACAGTGTTTACAGAGCCTTTTATGGGCCGTAGCCGCCATATTTAACGTGATGCGAGTGAAAACATGTCTTCGGATGGTTGCATGAGTCTTGGGGGTTTTTTTAAACTGGAAATATATGCAATGTTTTTTTAGCTTTGTTTTCATTCGTGACACATTCAATTTAGCGTCTACCCTCAGGTCCATTGCGTGTAAGTTAAACTGCCTCGTCATGTTAAAATGACCGTGTGTGTTTTCAGTCTATTAAAGTCTTCAGAATATAAATCTGTGTGACTCGGATTTGTTTTGTGAATGTTGTCCAAAAGAAGAAATGTGCCCAAAAGATGTTAAAGCATGTAAGAAACTGAGATTCATAATAATTTATGTATAAAAATCATACATTTTTGGACTTCCACAGGCATTGAATATATATATATATATATATATAATTATGATTTAATGAGATAATGGAACATTTCAGAAATTAATTTATGATGCTTGAAATAATAATGTCATATAATGTCAAAGCTTATTTAAATGCATCATACACACATGTATGCATGTCACAGCCTCAATGTGTGTACAAATTCAAGGCTAAGCTACAACAAAGCAAGGATTTTTGTACATCAGCTGATGTGACGTGACGTCACGCGTGGGAGAGCCGGCGGCAGGGTTACCGCAGACAAAAGCTTTCCTCAAGGGCGAGAACACCGGGAGAAATGTTAAAAATGCTTTTGCAGGCTTGAACACGTCTCATTCGTGTGTTTCAGGGCGCAGTGAAACAAAACTGAGGTTATGAAACTGGAATATTGAACATGTAAACACAGACCGATTGTGACCAAATCTGCACATTATCCAAACCAGTTTTCCCATGACTCCATTTCATCTTCCTCTCTGACAGCATTCGGCCTTCACCGTCTCGGCTCTCCGAAGGAAAACTCTGCAGGATTGACATTCTGAGTATAAGTATATATGTTTAAACATGCAAAACAATTGCTTGAACTGGTCTGGAGACTGTGACACACCTTTTGTAGCAGGCGAGGAAGAGCAGAATCAAAGCCACGCCCCCTAGGACTGACATCACTGACGCAACAATGGAGGAGGCAGAAAGGGGCGGAGCTGCAGCTTCTACATATGCAACAAAGAACAGCTCATTTATGTGGTTATGATTAATATGCCATAGATGTCGGAGACTGCTGGGGATGAGCTGCTCACCTGTACAGGTGTGACCTCCAGGTGTGTTGAAGCACTGCAGGTGTGGAGGGCAGACGGGCGGATGAGCAGAACATTCATCGATATCTGAAATAACCAATAAAAACTGTTTTAAATAACTGGGTGTAAAATGAATCAGTTCAAATTTTATTATAATATTTAATATATAATATTATAATATTTAATTTAATATTCATCGTTTTAATATTTTTTCATTAATATTTACCACATAATCTAATGTTATTTTATATTTAAATTTTTATTTAATTAGTAAATTATTCGAAAATAAAAAAAACAAACTTTTTATAGGAGAAAGATAATAGGTAATTTAATAATGATTAAAAAAATAAGTAAATTAGAAGAAAATGTACATACTTTCTTATGTCATGCCAGATATTATTCATTTGTTTTGATTGAATATTTTCCAATAAAGAAAAAAAGAAACACTGTAGGTGATTACATTAATATTAATTGTTTAATATGTTTTCATTCATATTTACCATATAATCAAATATACGGTTATTTTACATGTAAAACATTTAATTTAATAAAACAAATATTTTTTTGAATTACCGTCTATGAATGTTCAAAAGTTTAATAGTACATTTATTTACAATTAAATAATGCTAAATTGTATGAATTTATTTAAAATTAATTGTTTAATATTTTATCATTAATATTTATTTAATTAAAAATGTAATCTACTGTTTACATTTAATATTTAAATGTAATATTTGATATTTAATTTAGTTTAGTCTAGTTTAAAGAATATCCATGAATGTCATAACATCCAAAAGAAATGAGTAGATAATTCATCAATATTTGAAATAACCAATAAAACATTGTTCTAAATTTTTAAATAGTAAATTTCTAAATTTTATTTAATTTAATATTTAATATAGACTGTTTCATATTTTATCATTAATATTCACAATTTAATTTAATATTTAATCTAATGTTATTTGACACTTAATATGACAGATTATACATTTAATATTATCATAATAATACATTTAATTGAATTAACTAAAATTTCCAAATGTCTAAAAACACATGAGCAGAGACCTTGGCAGGTGGGTGGCTGTGAGCTCCAGCTGTGAGTGTTGGGGTCACAGGTGACGTGTGCGGCTCCCTGGAGCAGGAATCCAGTAGGACACTGATACATCACGGCAGAGTCACACAGCACAGAGAAACCCAGATGCAACCGCGGCACCGCACCGCAGACCGGGTCTAAAAATGAGACCAAAACATAGGGCGAATATGAATAAAACACATACAATAATAGGATTATTTCTTGATTCCTTTCATTCTTTCGGTCGCTATTACCAGCGTCTGGTTCTCTCCACGCTGAGAGGTTCATGTGGGCGATGCGTGTGCAGGGCAGCAGGTCGTCAGGGCGGAGTGTGTGTGCGAAGGGGTCAAAGGGCACCAGACGGATGTGTGTGTTGTCACAGATGATGCGGGACAGAGATGTAGTGCGCAGAGCGTCTCTCTGACCAGAGCTGAACACAGCTTCACTCTGCCACCAGAACCTTAACCAGAGTTAACATTTAACCCCCATCCTTCCCTCGGGGCATTTTGACCCCAAACTCATTTTTATTTTTCATTTTTATTGAGTGTTCATCAGAGGAATCCAAGACTCCATGACTTTTGTCACACTTGAACCACGAATACACACAAACATTTTATTTATTTTTTAAGAAAAAAAAAAGAAGTAACAAATCCTTCCCTCACGGGACAATTTGACCCCCATAGGAGTGAATGGAGTGTGAGGAATGCTTCAGTATGCATAGAAAAGCCTAAAAATGCAAAAACTTTACCAAAAAATTATTTTAAAATGTCTACATGTGTATCTGAATGCATACTGAAGAGAAATGACTTTAGGACCCAGAGGAACAGCTCATTTGCTCCATATAGAGCTATAAGGCCATCCAGTGGCAAGAGTTATGAAATATCATGTTATATTATTGTTTTTCCTCAAGAGGTCTGCAAAGACACACAATGTAAGATATTTTGAGCTGAATTAAAAGGGTTATGCATGAAATTGTGAGTTATTTTGAATTTAAGTTGAAAGAATGTGAGGAATGTGCTTAAATTACTATTTATCTATTATTTATTGATCAAATCTAGTAATTTAAAAGGTAAATGATATAAAAAAATAACAAAAAATAGAAAGAATATTATCAAAATGAAATAAAAAAAAGTATAATTTTAGGGCTTCGGGTCATTTTGACCCGCGAGGGAAAGATGTGTTACAAAGTGCGAGGGAAGGATGAGGGTTAATTAAGTACTTCAATATCATACATATAAATTATAATATTGTTTAAATTAATAAATTTTTAGCTAAATGTGATTTTTGTACATGTACATTTCTGAAATACATAACTTAGACAGTTACAGATCACTCTAATTTGTAATGTGGACTCGTGCATTTTCTGTAAATCTGCTTTGAAATTGTGTGTATTGTGAAAAGCGCTATACAAACAAATGTGAATTGAGTATCATGCCAGATTGAAATCCCTCAACGTTTAAACAAACAAGAAGTGGAACATCACATTACCGGTCACCGTCTCTGAGCGTTCTGAACTGTTTAGCGATCAGGCATGCCAGCAGCGACCCCACGCGACCCCCGGGCAGAGCCGGCTCTGAGATCGCCCCGACCCACACGTCTATGTTCTCAGCCGAGCCATAGAGATGCAGCAGCTTCCTGGCCAGAACTACATTACCCAGAATCCCTGTTAAATCAGACTCGTTGGCAGGGGCAGAGAGGCCGCAGAGTTTTCTCCATGCGCTGTAACCTGGGGAGAGAATGAAATCACAGTCTAGCACAGCATCCTCAGATTAAGGTCAATTAGTGTGAAATTAGTCAATAATTGACTATAGCAAACTATTACTATTACTAAACTATTATTAAATACTTCAAATTATAGGGGAGAGATCATAGGAAATTTAAAAATAAAATTAAAAAAAATTCCCTTTTTTCAGAAATTTAAAATCAAATTAAAATAGTTTTTTATGAGATTGTGTAATGTTTTAAGTCACACATATTCTGTATTTCTTTATATAATATGACTTGTTTTCCTTTTCTTATACAATGTTTTGCATTTTAGACATGAAACAAATGCTGGTGCTTGTTTTTTTATTTTTATTTTTTTATTTGCATTGTTGCTCAAAAACGTTGCACTTACAAAAGGCAACAACCAATTTATATATCAAAAATAATTCTGTATTATGCTTATGCAGCCATCAATTTCTTACATGGCATCAGAATCCATAGCAATCATTAGTTTCAGCATTTTAAATGACTTGTGAGTTTCTAGTTCTGTTAGGATGCTCCCATTGGGTCTGTTCATGCGTTTTCTGTGATCGGAGATTGTGAAAAGACCAGGAGTAAATGCCCTCCGGACCGCATTTGAGAAGGATTTGAATCCGATCGCTCAAAGCACATCAGGAGGAGGTCTGAGACGCTTTCCAGACGAAACTGAACGAGTCTAAATGCATCTGGTAGTTGAAACCACATATGTAAATTTTCCTCCTCCTAACAATGCTAAAAATAAACGTGTGTGAGAGCGTGTTTCAAAGTGAAAGTAAGTCGCAGACGCTTAACACACAATCATCTTCTTTAAAAATAAAGAAACGAAATGATCTTACCATGATGAAAGGTGCATAATATCTTCCGCTGATGCTGCGCTCTCATATTGCGCTCTTTGATTTTGAAATGAGCTGATGATCTATAAAATGATAGATCATATCTGTTGCTTTCGATGACGTGCACTCCATTAAATCTGCATATAGCGCGGGAATTGAAGATCGGATTTATATCCGTTTTACGGAAACACATTTATGTGACCAGGTGTAAACGGAATCATTTTGATAAATCAGATAGCGATCCGATCAGTAAAAGCCCATGAAGTGGCCAGGTGTAAACAGTAGAAGACAGTGTGGCAGCTCACGGTGGTGATTGTGATGGATTTTTAATAGATAAGATAGTAAACTATCTTTTAAACTAACCATGATTCAAACATCTAAACCTTACTTCCCCTTTCTAGGCTTAAAGGTCCTGTTCTTCGTGATCCCATTTTTTTTTACCTTAGCTAGTGTGTAATGTTGCTGTTAGAGCATAAATAATACCTGTAAAATTATAAAGCTCAAAGTTCAATGCCAAGCGAGATATTTGATTTAACAGAAGTCCCCTTTCAAAGCCTACAGCGAACGGCCGGTTCGGACTACATCCTCTACATCCTGCTTTAATGACGTCACTAGAAGAGTTTTTTGACTAACCTCCGCCCACAGGAATACACAAAAAAAGGGGGCGTGGTCTTGTTGCGCTCCTACAGAGAAGAGGAAGAGTTGCGTTTGTAGAGCGTTTATCGCCATGTCGTCGAGACGCTGTTATTTTCATCCCGGAGTCTAATCACCTTTGTTTGGCCATGTTTACAATAACACTGAGCGCATGCATCTCCACGTTATGGTAAGAGGCGTGACCTTTCCGGGCAACGTGCGCTAAGCTGCTGTCCAATCACAACACAGGAACCGCTGGCACAATCAGAACTCGTTACGTATTTCTGAAGGAGGGACTTCATAGAACAAGGAAGTCATCAGCCCGCTTTTAGGACAGTGAAAACAGCGGTATACACAGATAAGTACATTTTGTAAAAAATACTGTTTTTTTACACGCGAAACATGAACACATGTTATATTGCACACTGTAAACACAGGAAAAACGGGACCTTTAACATTCTAACACTTTGAAACACAACGTACTAAAACGTTCTGTTCTTAGCCAATTGTGTCTATGGAAAAATCTGATCAAGTGCTGATCATGACAAAATCAAAAATATACTGTCTATACTATACTGTCATGATATATTGATTAATCAACTGAACTCTTAACCCTTTCCTTTCCTTTCTTTTTTTTTTTTTTTTTTTTTAATGATTCAAGATAATTTTGCTTATGCCAGTAACAGAGGGTACGGGGGGGGGGGGGGGGGGGTGCTTTACCAATTGAACCAATCATATTGATAGAAGGTAACATGTTACGTCATGAGTTAGTCACGATGATCTTATTTGTTGTGTCTGTCTTTATCCTATAAAACCTGATGTATTCTTCTTCTTGGGTGAGATTCTCTGAGAACGGCTCGAGAACTCTCCCGGCCGTGATTAAAGCATGTTCGAAGGCATTGTCTGAAGTCTGTCGGTTATTATTGCTGCGCAGCAAGTTAGGGGTAGGGGACTCGGCAGTCGTCGACTGTAGACGCAGAGCTAGAGTATAAAGATATTATTAACGTCGACTGTAGACGATCTACCACATGATGTAACGACAGGCTGTTGACTGGCACCTTGTAAGCCGTGATCTCGTCCCCTCTGCAGGTTTAACGCTGCCAGGTCGAGCGGGAGCCCTCCCTGAGCCTGGAAAAGCCTCTCGGTCAGTTCCTCCACCATCATCTGATCTGCTGTCTGCAGTTTAGCTGGGGACAAGAGCAAACCACGCAGCACAGGATCGATGCCTCCTACACACACACACACAAATGTTCATTATGCATCATAATCTGATGTGCATGTTGAGTAAATTAGCATGCAATCATGAATATTACGGCTAGATACTAAAGGCACTAATCAATTTTGAGATTTTGGCATATTTTGAGTGTCTGTTTGTCTGGAACTGCTGGAGACTAACAACCAACTCTTGCTTGTATTTACACTTGAGTATTGTTTCCTTGTCATTCGTTCGTCATCTTCACTTTATTTTTTGTTAAGCATTATTTTGCTTTGCTTCAGCGATGATCAGCGATGATCAGAAATGGCTTACTGCACCTTTAAGTGTTTATTTTATTATACTTTTTAATTTCTTGTGTATTTAGATTTCATTTACAGTACATATCTGTAAAGGCTGTGAGTTTTTCTTCTCCTGAACCGAGTCAGAAATCTCCACTTCAGCAGCTTTACATACACCAAACTTTATTCCGATCTATATTTTGAAGGTTTTTACTGAGGGGTTTTCATGTACATTACCATTTACTGCATTTATATAACAATTTATTCCTAAAAACGTGGTGACATTTTTTCGTCTTCTGGATGTTAACAGTTTTTTTGGATTTATGAAGTGATAAAAAGAGATATCCAAAACCACTTCTAAAAAAAAGTTTGACTCTAATGTCAACAAAATGAAACAAGCATTTTGAACCTGGCTTTATACAATGTTTGGATTTCTGTTTTGGAAATTCATGCAAATTAGTGCATATTTAATTAATGCATAAGTAGCATATTAAGATGTAACATTTAAGAGAACTTTTAATACAAAACAAACGTCTTAATGTACTGTGACTACATTGGGAAATCTGTGACCCTGGATCACAAAACCAGTCTATTTGGCAATAGCCAAAATTATGGGTCAAAATTATTGATTTTTCTTTTATGCCAAAAATCATTAGGATATTAAGTAAAGATCATATTCCATGAAGATATTTAGTAAATGTCCTACCGTAAATATATAAAACATGTATTTCTGTGAGTGAATGCAGCACAATCGTGAACATAAATGCACAATTTTAAAGGAGATTTTCTCAATGTGTCGATTTTTTTGCACCCTCAGATTCCAGATGTACTAATAGTCATATCTCGGCCAAATATTGTCCTATCCTGACAAACCATACATCAATTGAAAGCTTATTTATTCAGCTTTCATGTGATGTATAAATCTCAATTTAATCTCCCATGTGACTGGTTTTGTGGTCCAGGGTCACATATGGTGATATCTGTTAGTTAAGTGTGTTAGTGAAACGAACCCTCTTGCACCATCCTCCAGGATGCAAACAAAGAGTGGTGTAACGGCAAAGCCGGGTGTTCGGGGCTCAACCGGTAATCAGGTCCGAGGCGGTTCACAACCGGGTGCACGGTCACGTGTGCAAACCGAAAGGCAGCGGTGGAGAAAATGTTGGAGATGCTGGGGTCAGCATCAGGGTCGTAACCTTTGTACGAGGGCATGAGGACCAGGTTAGCACTGCGGCCCAGGACATGTGGCAAGTAGTGATCCCACGTCAAGATCTTCCAAAATAAGATTCAGCAAGTCAGATGCATGAATAAATTAAGTAAACTTTTTTTTTTTACACTCATTTAAATGTGGACATCTTCTCACCTGGTGGACGGCGCCCAGTATTTTCCTGGCCTCCTGGTACAGCGTGTCCGGGCTCCAGTGAGGATTGAGCTTGTGAAGCTCCTCAGCCAATCGGTTGTGTTCTCTCAGGAAGAGCGTGTGCAGAGCGATCATACCCAAGTGCTCATTGGCCCGAGAGTCACCTGAGACACGCCCACAAAAACAGCACAGCAACTGGCCAGTTTAAAATCATTAGAAAGCATTAGTGTGAAGAACTAGCTGGGACATTTTTGAATAAAAAAAATTACACAAATATTGATTTATGTTCTGTTTCTTTATAAGATATTTTAGCTGTAATACCCTTAAAGTCAACATTAAATAAAAACTGAGCTATTAACTTTATTAATACACATTCCTAGCCTACACACTACAGTTTGTACTGCATCTCCAGCATCCCAGAACCCCACATTGGATAAGTGGAAAACAACAAAAATGATATATATTTATTTATTTATAAAAAAAAAAAATGTTTTTAAATAAAATAAAAAATAAAGTAATTGTTGCTCTAGGATAGTTTGATTTAATATTAATGCCACCAACCTGCTTGGAAACAGAACGATCTATTCCCTATGGATATGTTGAGCCTCTCCGCTGGGTCTGGTAGCGGGATGGTGTTGATCCGCTCCCGTGGGCCGCAGGGATCCAGGTGAGGTTGTGTGCGGGGCAGGTAGGGCATGAAGCCGAGCCCTTGGTCCGAGTGGAACTGATTGACAGCGAGCAGGCCGAGAGGGGACGAGAGGTTCCTCAGGACGCCGGCAAGCGCATCCGAGCTCCCGTAAACCATACTGGCGTCCACGAATGCGGTGATGGCGTTCAGCTGCTCCCGGTGCCCGAGAGGAACGGAGCCGCCCGTACAGCTGGGAGCCGAGCGGAAGAACGGCATGCAGGTCTGAGTACCCGTGCGAGGGTCCGAGAGGGGGATCTGAACGTGAAGAAAAAGAGACTGATGTTCAAAGTGTGTGCAATAAAGTAGGGTTGCCCTCGACTAAAGATTTTTCTAGTTGACTAGTAGTCGTTCATTTAAGCGATTAGTCGACTAATCGCACGATTATATTAATAAGACATAAATCGTAATAATCAGGGTTTGAAATTAACACCCGCCATCCCGCCAAATGAGGGTAAAAATCAACAGTGATGGGTAACGCTGTCAAATCAATAGCCAATATAATTTATATATATCAATAGCCAATTTGGCATGTTATTATGTTTATTCACTTTGCTGGGGAAGTTCGTGTAAGCCAAATCTTTGATGTGAACACATACGTCACTACGCAACACATAATGGCGCACTTGTTCATTTGCATTAAAGCAATAGTGAAGATTAAAAAGCATTTGATTAACAGAAAAGACATTGATATTTTCCAACATCCTACATATTTTTTATGTTCTTTGTACTGTATTGATCTGTACACCTAAAGCCCCTTTCACACAGAGATTACAGAAAATACACGGATAATGTGACCCTGGGATTTGTCCCGGGATCGTTTGATTTTGGTTCATTCACACTGCCAGTGATTTTCCGGGATCTGTGAGTGCGTACGCGTTGAAAACATGTACACTACTAACGCATCGCGTACCGCTCCACAGAGCTGGCGAGCGCTCTCAGCTTCAGCGCGGATAGTGAGGAGCTCCTGGTCTCTGCTTCGTTCCAGTTTGCAGACATTTTTTCGTTATTTCTTTGTTGATGACGAACACAAACTTTCTAGAGTCGCGCGATGGCACGTGCGTCATCACTACGTCACACTCCTTACGGCATTGATCCTGGCTTTTGTTCACACAGGCCGCGTTCCGGGACTGATCACGGCAATGTTACTAGGTCCCCAACCCGGGATCGATCCCGGGACGTGTTTGCATTCACACAGAAGGCAGTCTGGCAATTTCCCGGGATCAACGCGCTGTGTGAAAGGGGCTTAAAAGATATTTTTGGTGAAAAGGATGAGGATGAAAGAGGAAGGGAGGAGATGGCCAGATGACAGGATTTTCTTTGAATATTTATATAAGCTGTGACGTAGTTAATCTGGTTTATTTCTTTCTTATATATATATATGAGTATTTTAAGTTAAACTCAAGTGATGGCACCGGCATCTCATACAGTAAACGCTCTCCACACAAACAGTTATGTGCCTAGTTATAGCGCACATTTATCTAGGTTAACATTAGTGTGAACGGACTTGTAAAGTTGCTGCTACTTACATGTTTCAAGTGATAAGACATATTTGAGGTCGATGAATGATAGGCGAATGTTTTTTTCTTCTCTGACTAATAAAATGTTGGTTGACCAAGCCTCTTCTAGTTGACTAACTGTTAGTCGATTATTTATTGGCAGTCCCACCATCTAGCATCTGTTTTCAGGGTGTACGTACACACCTGTATTGGGAAACACGGCGTGTCCCGGCTGCAGGTGCGTGTGCAGTCGGCTCCGGTCTTAAAGGCCGCAGTGCTGGGACTCTGAGGGGTCAAAGTCAGGTCATGATCGATCCACTGACCCCACTCCACCAGCAGATGAGACAGAGACGTGTCCAGAGAGATGTTCTCATTTTGAGTGTACAAAACCTCCTGCGACACACTGCGGACCTGCAAAGAGAGAAGAAGAGAGACTGGAAGACTCAACTTCTGTTCAATACGGCTCATTTGGTCTTATTTTCATCTTTAGTATAGCTAGCTACACTCTTAAAAAATAAGGGTTCTATATTGACATCTATAGTTCAATTCAGAACCTTTAACATTGCATTCCAAAAAAAATACTTATAGTGGGATTTTTATTTTATTTTTTTATGTTCTTCAAACTAGGTTTGAAAAAACTAGAGTTTATTTTTAGAATGTTCACTGAAAGGTTCTTTGTGGAACCAAAAATGGTTATTCTATGGCATCACTGTGAAAATATCACTGTGAAAAAGTTGTTAACTAAAACTATAGCTATTGAAAATATCAAATAACCTTAAAAAAAAAAAAAAACATAATTAGATGAAAAACTCAAACTTAAAAACAACAACATTGGTTGAGCCAATATATAATATATATGAAATAGAAAATCCACACTTAAACTCTTTAACTTATTCCTTTTCATTAAATTGTTGATTACATAGCAAGTCGCATATTAAAGTTAAATTCAAGTAAATTAAATAATTAAAGTGATTTATTTAAATCATATAAAGTCCCCCTGTAGTAAATAATTGCATCCCTTAAAACAAAATTACATATTTAAATGTTTTTTTCCTAGAAAAAAATGTGCATATGGTTTGACTCAAAGCAAATTAAAAACACCACATAGACATATAAACAACATGAAAAACCGTGTTTTTTTTTACCACAGGACTTTAAATAGTAATAATAAGAAATATAATATGTTTTTGTAATGTTTTTTTCCCACTATTTCCCATTGTAGCGAAACAGTGTAACATGTAACTACATGGGTTAAGGTTAGGTTTAGGGGTAGGTTTAGCGCAAGTACCTAGATATTGTAATAACTATAATAAGTATATAGTAAGTACATGGGGAACATGACTGTAAAATAAAGCGCTACCGTATATAGAATGTATTGTAGAATATAGTTTCTCATTGTATGCGAACACTTTAGCAAAATATAAACCCACCAAATGGCTAATAAAACAAACTGAATTTAAAATTGCACAAGTAAACAATGCAAACCAACTACGATTATAGGCTAATAATTCTTTGAGAACCTCTCCATGAGTTTTGAGACAGTCTTACAGGTGGCAGTGTGTAGTTATGGTATGTGTGCTGTGGGTTCCAGCCCCTCGGGGCCCCTCGAGGGTCCTCGTACTCGGCCGAGAGCCAGCGGGCGTAAGGGGTGTTCGCTGCACCCCAGAGAGGGTTTTCTCTGCAAAGGTAAAAAAGATGTATTCTGAGCTTAATAAAACTCAGTGACAAATGGGTAACACTTTAAAATACTGCTCCTTCATCAATGAATAACTACACAGGAATAAATGAGTAACGCAGTATTAACCCTCTAGGGTAACACTTTACTTGAAGGGGTGTGCGTAAGACTGACATGACACCTTCATAATCATGACATGATTACATGATTACCTGAGAACCGTGTATCAGCAGGTAGTGTGCAAACTCCAACCTGTTAACATGGGTGCCGAAATAAAAACGGACATGCCACGCAGCCAGTGTGTCGCCGGCCTTATTCAAGCGCGAATGAGAACCGTTTCGCGGGGGATCCCAGGTGTGAAAAAAACAACAACAAAAAACGAATATTCGAATGTCAAAAATGAGTAATATTTTTATATATTTACGGTTGGAAATTGACTAAATATCTTCATGGAACATGATCTTTACTTAATATCCTAATGATTTTTGGCATAAAAGAAAAATGGCTATTGCCACAAATATACCCGTGCGAATCGAGGTTTTGTGATCCAGGGTCACATTTGTTCCTGTGTAGGTATTCATTAATGAAGGAACAGCACTCTAAAGTGTTACCGACAAATGATATATTTTGGCATCCCACCCAATACGTGCGCGCACCTGTTGTTGCAGTGTCCTGTGATGGTACGGTAGCGTTTGGACAGACAGTCAGATTTACACACGGGTCTCTGCGTCTCTGCCCAACAGCCTGTAACCTGCAGAATGGTCTCCATGTCTTCTGCACTTAAAAGCTCTAAGATGCACACAACAAAAGTTGAAATGACTTGTAAGAGCTTTCAAGATCATTCTTTAACTTTTTTTTAATTGCGATTTTAGGCATTATCCCTGGTTCAGATTACACGATTTTAGCCCGATTTTGGCACGATCCATTTGACGTAGGGTGTCGTGGGGAACGACAACGGCCGTCGGGACGCAAGATTCGATCGTTTCATCTCGTATAGTGTGTGTCATAGTGGGCGACAACCGACCCGCGTCTGCGATGCTTCACCACATCACCATAAAAAGACTAGTTTAAAAAAAAATTCCGGTCCTCCACGACTGTTCCGTCAAGAGAGTGTGTGAGTGAGCGAGCGAGTGTGAGTGTGTATGTGTGTGCGCGAGTGAGTGTGTGTGTGTGTGTGTGTGTGTGCACGTGAGTGAGTGAGAGTGTGTGTGTGTGTGTGTGTGAGTGAGTGAGCTAGCAAGTGTGTGTGTGTGCGGCTGTGCGCGCGCACGTGACGTACGTGAGTGAGTGTGTGTGTGTGTGTGAGTGAGTGAGTGAGTGAGTGAGTGAGTGAGTGAGTGTGTGTGTGTGTGTGAGTGAGTGAGTGAGCAAGTGTGTGTGCACGTGAGTGAGTGAGAGTGTGTGTGTGTGTGAGTGAGTGAGTGAGCAAGTGTGTGTGCACGTGAGTGAGTGAGAGTGTGTGTGTGTGTGTGTGTGTGAGTGAGTGAGCAAGTGTGTGTGTGTGTGTGTGTGTGCGCGACGTGAGTGTGCACGTGAGTGAGTGAGAGTGTGTGTGTGTGTGTGTGTGTGTGTGAGTGAGTGAGCAAGTGTGAGTGTGTGTGTGTGTGTGCGCGCGCACACGTGAGTGAGTCAGTGAGTGAGTGAGTGAGTGAGTGAGTGAGTGTGTGTGTGTGTGTGTGTGTGAGTGAGTGAGTGAGCGAGCAAGTGTGTGTGTGTGTGTGTGTGTGTGTGTGTGTGTGTCTGTGCGTGTGTGTGTGTATATATGTGTGCGAGTGAATCTGTGTGTGTGAGACGGCACGCGATGACTGGTCGGAAAGCAACGTGTAGTCTGACATGTTTCTTGTCCACGACACGACAAAATTTTAGAAGTCAAAATCGCGTAATCTGACACAGTGACTATCGTATCAGACAAAAAAATAAATCATGTAATCTGAACCAGTTACAGGGATTATTCAAAACAGATAAATAGAAAAGAACAAAGGGAGGAAGAACACCACAAATCAGAAATACAAGAATCCCTTATTCGTTTACTTTTAATGTCCCATATGACCCAAACGTGTGTGTGTGTGTGTGTGTACCGGTGAGGTCGGGTTTGTCCATGGAGTGTGTGTACACCATCTCTCTGATCAGCTCTACCGTGTTGTCGAGAAACTCGGCGGATCTGATGTGGGTTCTGGTTTTCGGGCCAGTTTGTTTGAACAAAGCCAACAGGTCATTGGGTCGGACAGAACCGTCTGACACAGACGCCTTCACTCTGACAGAAATGAGAGAAAATAAAAATACTTTATGACATATTTAAAATCGACTCATTTTTTGTCTAGTTACATGTTTCTATTTCTGATTGATTGATACTTCAATCTAATGAGCATGACAGAGCAGTAAGGTTTTCTATCCAGGTATTTTAAGTCTGTATGCTAATGTCACCTCTCACTGGTGTGATCGTATGCAGCATCGGTCAGCTCTCTGGCTCGGCGTAAAGCTTCCTGAATGAAACTAGATCCCAAAAACACTGGAAAAACACCACACAACATTTCACTGTAAAACCGGCCAATCAGATTTGGTATTTGAGTTGACAAAAACTACAGTAATGGAATTAAAATGTCATCTTATGTACTTGTCAGTCTTGAATGCATTTGGTAAACACAAAGAAAGCATTCAACTTTTATTTTTTACCCAGGAAAAAAAAAACTACTAGACATATATAGTTCAGTACCTGTTGCATTCTGGGAAGGAAAAAGAGATGTGGATGACAGCGGCAGAAGCAATATCATAAATACAGATATAATCATGCACGAGAAAGATTCCTGCAATAAGAAAAATATACAACTTTACAAAATACTGTATATGTATGTTAATGTCAATGTAAATCCTCACACACACACACACACACTATAATTATTATACATGAATAAATAATCAGAAAACTACACACATATTTTTTGTATGGTTTATTTCATGTGTAATAATTATAGTATATAATAATATATTCATATTTTTTTTGCACAATTGTTGCATACTTATGTAATTAGTTTTTATACAACTGTTATTTTAAATATAATTATTGCACATACATGCAACTATTATACAAAAATAATTTAAATATTAAAATAATAATAAAATAACTATACAAAACAATTATTATACATGAAAAAACGATTTAAAAATATTTATTGCACGAATACGTAATTTTTTGTATGGTTGTTGATTGTTTTTTTCCGTGTGTAATAACTACAGTATAATTGCTACTATTGTGAGCAATATGAAAATAATTCATAAAAAATATCCAAAACATTGTATACAAATAAAAAAATAATATATTATATATATATATATATATATATATAAACATACACACAAACTATAAAAATACACAAATATGCCACTATTGTACAAAATAATATTAATATAAATATTCAAATATATTAGTGTACTTCTTAGTTGTACTTACCAAGCATGTCGTATCCATCTGTACGGTCTCGTATTCTCACTTTTTGTCTTGTAAAATATCTAACATTTTGTTCTAGCTTCAAAATAAAACTATGCGTTGCGTGGGCTTGTGTACAGAAGAGTAGTGGTAATGTACATAATACAATAAATAAATAGCAATGAATGCAGAAAAATAATGTTATAAATATGCAAAATAATTATCCAGAGTATTTATACATCACAATCTGAACAGTTTGACGATGTGCGACTGAATAAATCAGTGTAATTACGTGTTTCAGAAGGTTTGTGTGGGCCGTATGTGAGGGGACTGACTTTTATACGCTGGCTTCGGTCTACAGGTATGTGCAGAATTCGGTTATCTGTGTGACTGGTGACAACAATTCAACATCAAACGATCCCCAACACGCGGAGTGAATGTCCAAACCCATCATCCTCTATCTAACGGGGTAATCGACCCAATCACTCCTCATGCAAGTCATATAGAGCCACAGCGCACGCTCTCACCTTCTGAGGAAAACGTGAGCAGTGCTAAAGCCATTGCTAGGGTGTAATACTATCGGGTATCAGCCTGTGAGATTTTTTAAACCCAGTTTTGTGTCCAGCAGGTGAAAATTATGCATCTGATCACTTGGTAAAGTCACAGCACAGCTCGCCTAAACAAAACATGATTTGTGACCCTGGACCACAAAACCAGTCACATGGGTCAATTGAGATTTATATATCACATGAAAGCTGAATAAATAAGCTTTTCATTGATGTATGTTTTTTTAAGGATAGGACAATATTTGGTCGAGATACAACTATTAGAAAATCTGGAATCTGAGGGTGCCAAAAAATCTAAACATTGAGAAAATCTCCTTTAAAGTTGTGCATTTATGTTCATGATTGTGCTGCATTCACTCACAAAAATACATGTTTTATATATTTACGGTAGGAAATTTACTAAATATCTTCATGGAACATGATCTTTACTTAATATCCTAATGATTTTTGGCATAAAAGAAAAATCTATAATTTTGACTCATACATTTGTATTGCCACAAATATACCCGTGCGACGTGATTGGTTTTGTGATCCAGGGTCACATTTGAGGAATCATTCACGTCTGGAGCTCAAACGGTGCAGGATGTGTAATACTTTTGGTAATGGGTTTGCTGGCAATATTTCCAGTAATGCCCCTTCTCTCTGCCCACCTGCTGCGGACGACACTTCTGCTGGCACGGGTACGATCAGATTGAAGACACACCTGGAAAAGAGGTCAGTGGAGCAACAGAGGAAAAACAGACAGTTCTGAAAGTCTGATAAGAGAAATTGGAAAGTGAAGAGAACAGAGTCGGGGATTCCAGTTTGATGACTTTAAAAAGGCTGTTGTTCTCGCCGAACACGAGTTTGACGCACAGAAGCGAATAACTTTACACGTCTGATTGGACCACGTGCGCCACATACAGAAGAAACCAGTGCCAAGCTGGTGGTTTTGTACCATTTACCATCCAAATCTAGTGTCACTGTGAAAAAAATCACTTTAATTCATTGCTAGTAGTCTTTATAAATTATATTTGTTTGCATGAAGAGATACTGATTATTGCATTTAAAGGGACACTTTCCACACGATTATAAATTAACATGATACTCATATTTATTGAGCTTTTCATTAAGAGCAGCCTGATAAACCAGATGGCATTAGTTACAAAAAGCTTTAGTTCATACATTCATATCTATTTATATTTATCTCTGTTAAACACAAGTCTGTTAGTTTTTCTTTGTTTGATAAGGCCCATGTTTGTTCTCAAATACTTGCAGATGAAAATCACATTAAGACAGTTAAATAGATAAATATGCATTAATTTATTTTCCATATCTATTTAAGGAATATTGTATATATATATTCCTCATATAATATGGAAAACACTTATGCAGAGCGGATATAGAATCTAAAGCATCTTAACATAAATTGATGCATCAATTCAATAGGATAAATTATGTACAAACGGATTTTTGAATGATATTTCATTAAAAAGGCCCATTGTTAATACTGAGTCAACACCTTATTAAATAGCTAAATTGGAGACGAAATACTGAAGAACAGTTTAGAGTCATGTGACACCAGCGCAGCACTTCCATCATTTACAGCACAATACAGTCAAATTAGTACTGGTGTGAAAAAGCTCGAATCTGTGTTAGATTGTGACTGAAAAGGTCCAGTGAACTGAGATGATCTGATCTAGAAACAGCCGTACAGAGCTGATCCCAGAGCAGTTGTTTAATGACTACAGAGAGCGCAAGTGTGTCCATACTGAGAGCCGCACGGGCTTCTGGAGGCATACGCAGAGATCAGATGGACACGGGGGTCTTAAGCGTGCTGAGACCACAGGAACCGGTCACAGCGCTCCAACATGGTCTGAATCAGGGCTCTAAAAGGACAGTGAGAGAAAATGCATGAGAAGAAAAACTGATAAACATTACCCATGTTCAGGATGGAATACAAGCACACTGCACAGTATATACTACACTATGCCTACTGTTTTCAAATGACATTTCCAAAAGAAAACTAGCGCACAGCACACTGCACAATACAGTATATAGAGACAGAGCATATTTAGGCCACGCCCTACAATCCAACCGTCTCCATTGACTTTGCATTGCAAGAGGCTGCCTCCTTGTCATTTCTTGCTTTAACTAAAGACAGAATTTTTTCTAAAAGCTGCTGTGTGACAAGGTGTACAGTAAACAAGCTAAGAAACCCAGAAATAAGTTGTCGACCCCAAAAAAAACGAGTGTTTAAGGACATAAAAGTGGATAGGCAGTTGAGACAGAGCGTAACGTGTCTCATTACAACAAACCTACGCCCGCTGGAGGAGAACGTCATCGGCAACACAGGATAGCTTATCTAACAGAAATATAATATATAAAACTGACATTTGGATATTTGACTCACCAGTGACCAAATGTTTAACTTACTGCACACGTAACTGTATTTTTAGTGCATACTGAGTGTCAGGATCACACAATTTACCCATTCGTTCCAGCCTGTGTCCACTTTTAAGTCCTTAAAACACTCGTTTTTTGGGGTCGACAGCTTATAAAAACTTATTTCTGGGTTTCTTAGCTTGTTTGCTGAGCTTACCTTGTCACACAGCAGCTTTTAGGCATTTTTCTGTCTTTTGTTAGAAGCAAGAAATGACAAGGAGGCAGCCTCTCGCAATGCAAAGTCAACGGAGACGGTTGGATTGTTATGGCTTACAGCTTATGAAAACCTGTTCTAATTTTGAATTTGGGGTTTTCATAAGCTGTAAGCCATAATCATTAAAATTATAACAAATAAAGTTTTGAAATATCTCACTATGCATGTAATGAGTCTATATAATATATTAGTTTCATCTTTTAAGTTGAATTACTGAAATTTTTGCACAGTATTATAATTTTTCGAGTTTCACCTGTACTGCACTTTACTGGTTTTCATGCTCTCACCTTTGCCGTTTCTCAGCCATACGCAGCAGATCACAGACCAGCGTGGAGCGTGAACTGAGATCCACCTGTATCCCGCGTTCCTGTAGGGCCGCCAGGGCCTGGTCCGGCCCGAAGACTTTGACCAGACGCAGGATGATGTTCTCTGGGCTGACCCGAATGCTCCAGTCATTTGAACCGTTTCTGTTGGTGTCGTCTGAACAGGATCCATTGGTGCTGCTGGGCAGAGATGAAGTGGGCGGCGCTTCGTCGACTGAACTGATTTGCTGTGAGAGCTGGAGTAGCAAAACCCACTCATCAAGAGACTGAGGAACAATACCTACAGAAAGAGAGAAAGCGATATTTCAGGGTGAGATTACATGACAACGATATGCTTAAAACTGTGAAGTCTTGTCGTGTCGTGGACAAGAAACATGTCAGACTACACGTTGCTTTCCGACCAGTCATCGCGTGCCGTCTCACACGCACACATTTCACTCGCACACATACAGTATATACAAACACACACACTCACTCACACGTACGCACGCACACACACACACACACACACACGCACACACAAAGGCACTCACTTACTCAGTCGCCCACTATGACACACTATACGAGATGAAACGATCGAGTCTTGCGTCCAGACGCCCGTTGTCGTTTTACGAATCCCCACGACACCCTCGGCACCTTTGGCACGGATCGTGCCAAAATCGGGCTAAAATCGTGTAATCTGAACCAGGCATTAGATATCGCATAAAACGTTTTACAATTTAGTTGAAAACGGTAAAATGCTGCAGAACTGATTCATGGGTTATTTAAGACCTAGTCCACATATACACAGGTATTTTTATAAACATCGTTTTTCCTCCTTCGTTTAAAAAAAAAATTAAAAGCAAAAACATGCTATTAAGCTCTGTCAAGAGCATTACAAACCAACAGGTGGCGATATAACCCTTACCGTAAAGCCATGTTGGCCAATCAGAAACCTGGAAAAAAAGGTTATTACCGTTCTGGTTCTGACGTCACAAACCAAAATCTCTGAAAATTTCACCGTCTACATGACAACAATGCAACCGGAGTTTTTAAAAATCTTCACCCTGGCAGGATTTTTCCAAAAAGTTTGGTTTCAGTGACCGGATACTGCGTTTGCGTGTGGACGAACGGCCAAACTACATAGAATGAAAGCTGCGGTTTTGAAAATACCCGTGTTAGTGTGGACAGGGCCTAAGTGTCCGACGGACAGTTCTTGGCGAATTAGACTTTTTTTTATTGACAGTCTCTTCGTCTGTTCATCTAAAAGACAGTTTTTGAGTATCTGTGATTGCTTTACCATCCTCCTCCTCTAGAAGCGTTATGTCATCCAGTCTGCAGATGGCGCTGAAAGCCTCTGCTCGCCGCTGCAACTCTCTGCACAGGTGCAGGTAACCCATCCAATACCTGAGAGACAAATAACACCGTCACAGTTTATACAACTACCCATTCTGGTTGAATTCTATCCATTCTGATTCTACACTCACCCTTGAGCTCTACACATCTCTAGCATCTTCTGTTTGGAGGTCAGATCAGCAGGCAAGCGGATCAGCAGAGACAGCAGACGCCCATAACCCCAGCTGAAGAAATGAGAGTGCCACCTACAGCACAGGAGACATTATAATCAGCAAAATTTTATATTTTAGAGAGAGAGAGAGAGAGAGAGAGAGAGAGAGAGAGAGAGAGAGAGAGAGAGAGAGAGAGAAAAGAGAGAGAATACAATATATATAATACACATATAAATACATACCTTTCAGTGCATATTTTTTGGGGGACAACATTTGTTTTACAGACAAAAATCGTTTTGTGTACCTGGGCTGTCCGTCAGTAGTGAGTGTGTCATCCCTAAGTGGGGCATCATGGGATAACGCCAGTTCCAGCCAATCCTGTCGCAGACTTTCTGGCTGGAGAAGAGAACCCAAGAAAGACAACCTGGGACATGACAAAAACATTTATATAGATTATATGTTCAAAAACAAGAAAACATTATCATAGTGTAAAAATTACACACACACAACCTTAAGAATCGTGACTAACACACATTGTAAAACAGTGTATAATGTAACACGGTCGTACCGTTGCTGCTCAGCTCGTGATTGGACCAGATTGTCCAGATAAGGCAGAAAGTGGCTGGGTAAAGCCATAGCCATGATGTCAGAGGGGAGGATTGTGGGATAGAACTGCGGGTAGGCACGAACGGCCAGCTCCCCGTGCTTCTCATAGAGTCTACAGAAAGAAAGCAAACATTATATTCAATATAAATAGTTTAGAGCTTTATTAATGGGGCAATTCATTTAAACTGTCATGGTGCTTCACATATAACACTTAACACATACATTCAAATACTCAAAGCTACACAAAATACATAAATAAAATAAAATAAGTGAGTACAAAATTATAAATTCACACTAGGCCTGCACAATTAATCGAATTTTAATCATGATCACGGCTTCCCACGTTCAAATTCGTGTGACCGTGCGATATTCAAAATGCGTCATTCCGTTCATAGGACGCTCCGTATTAAAGTTTTTTTTTTTTTGCAAAGCCAATCTAGCGCTCCGTAAACCACTGTCTGATCACGTGACCCCATGAGCCAATAATCAGAGTTGTTCCCTGCACCGCGCAGCTTGTTATGTAGACTGCTCAGATGTGGACTGAGGCGCCGGACTGAACAAAAGTGAAGCGAACTGGGCGAGAGCGAGAGAGACCGAGTGTGTCTGCGCGCGAGTTAAAATGTTTTGGTTAAAATCAACAAATAATCTTGATAATTAATCGTGATCTCAATATTGATCAAAAATAATCGTGATTATCCTTTTGGCCATAATCGTGCAGCCCTAATTCACACCTCTGCAGGTGTGACCCTGGATGACAAAACCAGTCACATGGGTAATTTTTGAGATTTATACATAATATGAAAGCTGAATAAATAAGCTTTCCATTGATGTATGGTTTGTTAGAATAGGACAATATTTGGTCGAGATACAACTATTTGAAAATCTGGAATCTGAGGGTTAAAAAAAATCGAAACATTGAGAAAATCTCCTTTAAAGTTGTGCATTTATGTTCACGATTGTGCTGCATTCACTCACAAAAATAAATATTTTATATATTTACGGTAGGAAATTGACTAAATATCTTCATGGAAGATAAAATATCTTTACTTAATATCCTAATGATTTTTGGCATAAAAGGGAAATCTATCATTTTGACCCATACAATGTATTGTTGGCTATTGCCACAGATATACCCGTGTGACATGTGACTGGTTTTGTGGTCCAGGGTCACATATTGATAATATATAGATACTAAGTGTGTTTAGCTCTGAGTGATGTAAACTCACCTGTACAGGTGTGAGAAGAGCAGAGGTGTGTTCCAGGGCTGAAGTTCTCTCAGACTGCGCAGAGACTTTAGCAGGTCGCCCTTCTGAATCACTTCCACCACCTTGCTGGCCTGAGTGAACTCTACCACCCGCCACAGATTGTTAATAGTATTAATATTAAGGCATGACACCTCAGATGAAAAGGGTGAAAATATATACAGTACAAAAATTATATCACCATACTTCAAGTTCAAGTTTATTAAGAATTGAAAAATTCATGTTTAATTAATTAATTAAATTCTTGATGTATTACAAGTTTTCTGAAATTATATGTTTAAATATGCAAATTAGGCATTCCCTAATTAAATATGGAATAATTATGTATATATTTCCAGACCATAAATCATCTGAACACTGGATAAAGCCAGGTTCAAAATTCCTTTTTCATTTTGTTAAAATATTATATTGACATATTTTGGATTTTTCTTTTTATCACTCCATAAATCATAAAATACTGTCAACTGCCAGAAACAAAACAAAAATGTCACCATGTTTTTAGGAATAAAAGGTTGTATAAAATCAGGCGAATTATATATGAATGAACCCTTCCGTTAAAACCTTAAGAATACAGATAGGAATTAAACTGCAAAGTTTGGTGTGTGTAAAGCTGCTGAAGTGGAGATTTCTGAGAAAAAACACATTGCCTTTTAAAATAGATATTGTGATTGAAACGATGCAAATACATGCAATAAAATAAACACTCAAATGTGCTTTTTAGATGTATTGTTTCCACTACTCTGAAAAAACATGTTATAAAAAGCCAAATAGCATTAAAAGAAACAATGTTTTTTTTCCTGTAGTGTCTTCCCTTAGCAGAATTGCAATAAAAAGCAGGTTTATTATAACAGTTACTGTTCATTTTTGTGAAAACGTACCCAGCATGCCAGCGATGTACGCCTTCAGCACCTCGCGGTGCTCTCTGTATCTCAGCATACACATCTTCCTCACTCTCTCCTGGTCCAACAGGAAGAAGAACCTCCTCAGGAACACACACACACTTTCGACCCCTCCGCTAGCGGGGCAGCCCATCTCCAGATAAAGACAGGCCAGCTGTGAGAGGTCAGCCTGGAGGTCAGGGGGCAGAGGTTTGGGGGAAAACAGCTGGATTAATTCAACATGGTTAGCAAGAGGTGGGAATGGCGCTCTGACTGGGGCGGTGGAACAAGGGATGGTCTCTCCAAGGTCCTCTTCTTCAGGGAGGGTTGCGGACTCATCCAGGTTAGTAGAGGGCGCTGTTAAGATCTCTGGCTGAACCACGACGCAGCAGGACATTGATGAAACGAGCTCTTCCTCCTCTAGGGGAGTTATTTCTCTAGGTACGGTGTAATCCTCAGGACCCAGAACCCTCTCCAGAACCGGGGCCCAGTCTTGGAGCACATCGCTGAGACAGACGGGGTCCAGTAAAACCATGGGGTTCTGGATCTGAGAGCTACAACAGAACACATATCAACTCTAATAGCAGTTCAGAGTGCAGTAAAAGCATCAGCAACCACAGTGATTGTCTAGTAATTTCTGGAGTAAGCTGGAGTCTAAAAATCTTATTTTAAAATATTTTAAAGTACTTGCAAAATGTTTATTTTAATTACAGTGCTATGCATAAGTTTAGACACCCATGCTAAAGTTGACTAAAAAGAGGAATAAAAAATCATCTTTTGGAAATTAAACTTAATGCCTTAATTTAAAAAAATAGGAAAAATCCAACCTTTAAGGACACCAATTTTCTTTGTGAATGAATAATGTATCGTAAATAAATAAATGTTCTTCCTTAAAATACAGGGTGCATAAGTTTGGACACCCCTATGTTAAATTCCCATAGAGGCAGGCAGATTTTTATTTTTAAAGGCCAGTTACTTCATGGATCCAGGATACTGTGCATCCTGATAAAGTTCCCTTGGCCTCTGGAATTAAAATTGCCCCACATCATCACATAGCCTTCACCATACCTAGAGATTGGCATGGTTTTATTTCAGTTAGCCTAATAGCTGGTTTGATTTGCATTGAGAGATGATCTTATGGAAAGTACTCCATGCCAGTCTCTAGGTATGGTGAAGGGTGTGTGATGATGTGGGGCTATTTTAATTCCAGAGGCCAAGGGAACTTTATCAGGATGCAGAGTATCCTGGATCCATATAGTAACTGGCCTTTAAAAATAAAAATCTGCCTGCCTCTATGGGAATTTAACATAGGGGTGTCCAAACTTATGCACCCTGTATTTTAAGGAAGAACATTTATTTATTTACGATACATTATTCATTCACAAAGAAAATTGGTGTCCTTAAAGGTTAGATTTTTCCTATTTTTTTAAATTAAGGCATTAAGTTCAATCTCCAAAAGATGATTTTTTATTCCTCTTTTTAGTCAACTTTAGCATGGGTGTCTAAACTTATGCATAGCACTGTATTATAGATGCAATTTATGACTTCACATTAATTGAGAGACTACATTTGAATATGTATATATATATTCATCTGAATAAAAATCCTTTACCACAAAGCAGGTCCATTAAAAATGAACAGCAAAAGGCTAAAAAGCACTGTGACTTGAAAAAAATTATGCATTTAAAATACATGATTTCCCTTATGCATTAATGTATTTAAAACAAAAATCTTGAGAAAAAAAAACTATTATTGACTGCAAAGTTTTGGATTAGTATTTATTTTATTTTTAATTGAAAGAAGTCTCTTATGCAAAAATACAGTAAAAACTGTAATATTGTGAAATGTTATTACAATTTAAAACAATATATGTTATGAATATATGTTAAAATGTAATTTATTCCTGTGATCAAAGCTACATTTTCAGCATCATTACACATTAGTCTTCAGTGTCACATGATCCTTCAGAAATCACTCTAATATGCTGATTTGACGCTCAAGAAACATTATTATTATCAGTTTTATGCTGGTTCATATTTGTCTGAAAACCGTAATGCATTTTTTCAGGATTCTTTGATGAATAGAAAGTTCAAAAGCATTTATTTGAAACGGAAATATTTTTTAGCAAAATAATCATTGCTGATCTTACATAATACCATCTCTCATTAATGTATCATGTAAACACTCATTAGCTTATAGTTTAACTGTCTGCAGAAGTAGGAAGCAACTCACATGGCTTTCTTTGTGGCGGCTCTCAACTCCTGCAGCTCAGACTCCGAGCTGGACAGCTCAGCGGTCATTCTTAGAGAGAGAGACAATCAAAAACCACAATACAAACAATATAAAACCATCAATAGCAGGAGTCAGACAACATTTACACACTCACTCATGCTCGTCTTCCTCTGGAAGAGGAGTCGCTGTGGCCGTGACCTCTCCTTGAACGCCTTCCCTGAGGTCAGGCCGAGGCCATAGGTCTGAGTTCATCTGAAGCGTGTTGATCTTCTCGGTCGTCTTTTTCACAAATAGGCAGTGGGCCAAGTCTGTTTTTCTCCTTTAGTTTTCGATTTGATAGATCTCCTCCAGGGAACTGGTTAATTTTTTATAACTGGCTTTATAAATTGTTGTTGAGCACATTACTGCTTGTTTCCAACGTCAATTGTTGCACATTAAAAATATAACGTAGATATAATCTCGCTAGCTAACCACAAAATGTTAGCCGGAGTAAGAACCAATCAAAGCTCGTGTTGTTACCTTGTCAACTTGAGTTGACCAATCACGTCATTGTTTGAACCGGTGCCCGAAGACCCGGATGTGAACTGAACTCGCGGGCGCGGCGGCCGGTCAGTGGCGAGTCCTCCGTTTTTTGGCTACAGTATGGCTGCACCACACATCGTGGAAACGGTAGGTAACTGATTAGCACTAGCATTATCCGAAACATTGTAAAAAGTCTGAATGCATTGGTCTTGGCATATGTTCGCCGAATGCTACACACGTGGGTAATGCTAAGCTATTTGTCGTTTTAAATGTAGTATACGGCAAGTTGGCTAGTGTTAGCACCTGAAGTAACTTTGTATGGTAGGATCAGCTTTTTTTTCTGTGGATACCGCAAGCTAATTATTTATTTAACTGTGTGTTGTAAAGAGTTTATCAAGGGCTTATTTGCATTTGTCTTAAAATGTTGACTATGACGCTGAAGTTATTTTTTTTTTTCGTCCAGAAGAAGAAAGTTTTAAAGTTTTTTTCCATCGTTCAGCCCCTTCCGTGTAACTAGCTAACAGTTATATGAATTTATCTTATTTGAAGTGAAGCTTATGTACTGCGAGAGTATTTCCCAAACATCTCCAGGAGTAAGTTACACGTTGTCCTGCCTGTTTTAGACAACTCCCTGCTCCAACACAGATGAACAGCTTCCATAGTTCATAATGAGTTGACAGTTTGAATCAGCTATGTTGGGGCAGGGAGATGTCTAAAACACACACGGTTATATAGTTAGCTTACGTTATCTCCTGATTCCTGTCTAATTGCACATTGTATTTTGTATATTTTGCATGCGTTTCCTCTCCTGATGGTGAAGCCGACATCTGTAGGGCAGAAGGCAGACGCTCTTGGAACACCTCACTTTGGTGAAGTAGGCAACGTATTAACGGTATCTCCATGAGGCAACGTGCACGTTGGATTTATTTTGTATAGTTGGCTAATGTTATAGTAAGGCAAACATTAGATAAGGGGTTTTCAAAGTCTGAGACTGCGTGCCTTCAAACAAAGCGTGGGAAACGACGTGCCCCCCACCACATTTTTAGCTTACTTGGTAAGTTTCGCTCAATTCCTGGATGCCTTTGGGATCATAATTATATATTTTTTATCCCATAGGCACTCAACATTTGAGCCAAAATAGCCTAATATTGCTGAACATAACTTCTTACTGCACCAAACAGTTATAAACAAAGGTCTGTCCTAAGGCATTTATTAGTTTCAGCCTGATGAGGGGAAAACAGTTCCCAAAAACTACTGTATCTGAACTCTCACACATGTGGGCTATTCTGTGTGATCTCCTTTTGATAACTAATGCAAGTAATGTAATAGTTTCACTTCCATTGATCCTCCCCTGAAACTGTTTGGAGGGCCGCCACACACTTTGAAAACCCCTGAGTTAGATTATCAACGGCTAACTAGGGCTATTTAGTGAATTTACAACACCAGACAAAAACGAACTTGAACCAGATTAACTTTTATTAGTGTCATGTTATTTAAAGATGTACTCAGGCCTTGGCTGCACGTTCACAATGTTGTGTGTTTCATCCTTAGACAGCGTTGGTGCAGTTCCTACATATGGCGCTTTTCCACTGCGTGGTACGGCACGGCACGCTTTGGTGCTTTTCCACTGCATGGTACGGCTCGGTACGGCACAGCACGCTTTGGTGCTTTTCCACTGCATGGTACGGCTCGGTACGGCACAGCACGCTTTGGCGCTTTTCCACTGCATGGTACGGTACGGTATGGCTCGCTTCGGCTCGCTTTAAATGGTACCACCTCTGTTGAGGTTCCAAGCGTACCGTACCGATACTAAATGTGACGTGAAAACACTGCAGATCACTGATTGATCAGACAAAATCGTCACTTCAGCGTCATTGTATTTGCGACACGAGACACTAAACCCGCTAGATGTAAATAGCCAGACAACAGCCAACGCGGTAGCACCTGTTTTTAGAGTATTTACTTGACAAAAGAGGTAAAAAAAAAAATCAAACAAGAAATGGCTGAATCGTGGTCAGTGGACGAGGTGCAGACGTTCCTCTCATTGGTTGCCGAGGAGTGGATCCAGTGAGAGCTGGATGGGGCAACACGGAATGAAAAAGTGTTCCAAGAAGTAGCACAGCTCTTAGCCGCACACGGCTACCACCGGACCTACAAACTTAAAATTTTTAAAAAAACTAAAAAGTGACTACCGAGCCAGTAGAGGCGGCAACGATTAACGATCAGTCCCACCCACTTTGAAGCGGTACTAACTGCAGTGGAAAAGCAACCGAGCTAAAGCGAACCGAACCGTGCCGTACCGAGTCGAGTCGTACCACGCAGTGGAAAAGTGAAGCGAGCTGAACCGAGCCGTACCATGCAGTGGAAAAGCACCAATAGACACATGTCTGTGCATGGTAGCTGGTGCTTTCTACATGTGCAGTTCCCCCCCACACATTGTAATGCTTTGCACTGGCAATGCACAAGCTCCAAGACACTTTTTGGTGCTGGTGGAAATGTCATCCAATGAACTGCATAGAATTCCCCCTCGATCCTCCATCCATGCTGCATTGGGGGAGGTATGTCTGGCAGGCTTTGCAAACTTCTCCTGTAGAACAGAGGAATATAAAATATTTTGGTATATATTCCAGTATGAATAGGATGAATTGTCAGGTAGACAAATATGACAAAGAATGTGTTTATCAAAGGTGGTTACTTTTAATCTAGTAATCTCACTGTTTAGATTTGTAAGAATACCATGTAATGTCTTTGTTTCAAATAAAACATTCCTTTAAAAAAATGACTTGTGTTCAATTCATTGTCAACCTTACACTATTCACTGTAATCTTATATTGAATATGCTTTTTGCCCTTGTTAAATCTCCAGCTTTTCAATACAATTTTTAAGATAGTGTTCAAAAATATACATGAATAAAAAATCACTTTGTGTAGTTAAGATTCACTGGTAGTGTGAGGTTTATTTAACATACTTTCTTAAACTAACTACAATACACACATAGCCAAAGTTACACGATCAATACACAATTATTTTAATAGAAAATTTGCAGAATTTATGGATTTGATACATACCTTCAGTATCTTTGGCTGCCATTTCTCTCTTTATTGGTGATGAGCATGTAGCATTCCCTATGGAAGCCCACATTAACTGGCACATCTTGGGCTCTCCAGGTTTCTGTTAAATTGAATGTTGCTATGGCTTTTTCAGCTATTAAACTCTCAGCAGTGTTGAGGTTAACCCATTTCTGGGCACACTGAACAAATGATGCCCAACTTGTTTGAGAAAATAAGGTTATTGGGCTTTTTGCCCTAGAAGCAACATGTATAACGTTACAGCACTTCAGATTGTCGCACACCGGCTGTCAATCGCGTCCCGCTTTGTTGTTATGCGGTCTATGTAAATTTCTATGTATGTCACAGGTGATCAATAACGTTAGAGGTCTTCTGACGGTAAGTGCACAATGTATAGTATAGCTCGTGTAGACAAAAAGTATATAAAGACTATTTAAATCGCAGGATTTCGTTATAAAAAGAGCAAAGTTACTGTATCAAATATGTTGGTTGTCAGGGAGACGTGACAGGTTGTCAAGGAGACGGGTGATTTGTTTACGTTTTCTGGCGCTACGATTTAGTAGTTCTACAAATTTGCCCGTTTAAAAATGTAAGAGTTTAAATCGATATCTTCATAAAATGTGCACACATCAACGTTGGAAACAATGATTACACTACTTATAAGAATTTTTACATGCCATCTGTAAACAAATCACTTAGTTCCTTGGCAGGGATCTGTGAAATTCACAATTTCGGGGTCCGGCCCACGGCCTAAAAGCTAGAGACACTGACATACACACATTTACAATTATAAATCGCTACGATCATAACCAAGATCAGCAATGACAGTCCAAAACATAAGCAGCTGGTTTTCAAATAAACAACGTCTGCATACATAAAAAACAAAGAGAAAGAGAAATAATTGGTAACCTCGCCAATCATGTGCATCAGCGTAAAATGAGACAATGTGTCAAGGACATATGTGACAACGACAAAACAGGAAGTTACAGTTTTAAAAATAACCTGGGTATCAGCAGCTGCACTTTAATGAGCATTAGAGCTTCCTTATGACCCAGCCAATCAGACTGCGCATGGTGTGAAATTTAAGAGGAAATGAAATTACAATGAAAAAGAGGGGAATTTATGTGGTCAGATGCTTAAGTGTGTGTGTGTGTGTGTGTGTGTGTGTGTGTGTGTGTGTGTGTGTACCTGTCTCGAACAGCCTGCAGGGCGACTCGTGGGGGTTTTGAGCGGAAAGACAGAGGCAGAAACTGCAAGCCGAGGTCTGACCTGTCGCCTTCTCCACGCACAGACTGAGAGTCTTCAGGATAGCAAAAGGAGAAGTTGAAATGATAGAGAGATGAATGAAGAGAATGAGAATATAAAGTCAGAAGATGTGAAACAATCAGGTGAAAGCACAGAATAAAGCAAATAATAACTGATTCATAACATGACAAAGGTCAGCTAGAATACTGATCAGAAAAAAGTGTTTAAAACACCAGATAAATGATTAAACTGCAGCTCGCTGATGTTTTTAGTGTATTTTATTGCAAAATATTTGACATACAACACACTGACATACAATTACTACTATAAAACCATTTAAAAATTCACAATATTGAAAATTATATTTTTTTGTCATAAGTGTAAACTGCAATATTTGTCAGTCGCTTGGTTTTTATTTTGTTCGATAGCTCTGCACGCAGTTCAAATCATTGGTTCCCTTTATTGAACATCAAAAATGTTATTAAAGATCAATTCTGATTGGCTAAGTTTGTTGCATAATGTAGTTTTTTTTTTTTGCTTTCAGACTCTGTTGTCCCCAGAGTGTGTATGTGAAAGTTTAGCTCAAAATACCCCGCAGATAATTTTTTACAGCATGTTAAAGTTGTCCCTTTTTGAGGGTCAGTAAAAACCTGTCGTTTGGTGTGTCCCTTTAAATGCAAATGAGCTGCTGCTCCCGGCACAGAGGGCGGAGCTTCAAGAGCTTGTATGTGTGTGTTAGCAGCTTCAATTACCTCACAGACAAGCACTAAAATGACAGAAACTGTTCTGCCTTTTATGTTTAAACTGGAGTCGGACAAAGATGGAGAGACTCAAGAAGAAGTGAAAACATGTAGAATGCAACAGGACGTTCCTGAATGGTTAGTTGATGAATTTATGTTGCTGATGTGGAGTTAACTATCTTCAATTAGTATATTCTGTCATGATAATCTATAAATTGCTCGTGTGGGAACTGTTGTAAGATGCCTACAGAGTGACTCTCTATTGCATTTGTGTTACGTACTGTCCTGATTGTGAAAAGACGGATGTGACAGCTTGAGCAAACTCACAAATGTGCTTTTCTACAACAACTCTTCCTCTTCTCAACATGGACTGTGTGTTCCCGGGGGCGGGTTTATGTAAATTCTAGGGTAAGTGATGTCACTAATCCGGGAGGAATGTTGTGTAGTCCCTACCAGCCGTTTGTTGTAGTCCTTAAAAAGCAAATATCTCCCTTTGAACGTTGTAACTTTGCAGATGTTGTTTATGCTCAAACAGCAACATTACACACTAACTAAAGTTAAAAAAGTCAAATCATAATCAACCACCCCTATAATACATGTTCCTGGTGTTATTATTCTCCATAATTCATCCATGCATGTTATTCCAAATGGAAAATAAGAGTATGCTCTGCCTCTAAAATGGCTTTCTGTTTTTTGGCTGATGTCACAGTAAATAAAATTAAGTCCCACTTTACATTTTTATTTCTTGTTGAATATCCTTGTTCACTCTGAAATATGTCAAATTACTAAAAACGGGTTGCTTTAAGACACAGTGTTACAGATTCTGTGTAGTTTTACAAGCTAAATAGTTATGTGTTGCAGAAAGTCCCTTTCTGGTCCCCACTGAGAGAGCCGAACTTTTACTACTTCCCTTTTAGGTTTGAAATCGATCTCTCTCCGTCTCACCATTGTCCACCTGCTCTTCCTCAGTGAAATTGAACTCCTTCAGCCGCTCCTCCTCAAGCATCGATTGGTTGGCGAGGGAGTTGGTGTCATCATCATCCGATTGGCTGCCTCTTCGGCTGATGACGCGGTAGATGCCGCAGTCCAGAACGTTAAAGCTCTCCTGCACAGGAAGAGTCATTTAGCATTTTTTAAAATGTGTCTCTATTAGGGATGTAACGATACACCAGACCCACGATTCGCATCACGATTTTTGACCCACGATTCGATACGAACCTCGATTCTATATAACATTAATAACATTTGAAAAACCTACCGGTAAAAAAAAAAAGTCTTCATTTTCTTTTGTTTGCCTACTTTGCCTAATTTTAGGCACTTTTTGTGTGAAATCACATTTATTTCGTCCATCAAAAGTGTGCTTTTACTTTAATTGAGCGTGAGCGCTGCTCCTGCTCCCGGTGTGAATGCACTTATTGATTAGCACACCGAAAAAAATACGCCCCGCTGACGCTTGCGTGCAACGGCCATTTCAGGTTAGATTAAAAAATGTATCCTCAACTAGTTTAGTGGTGTAGGTCTACGTATTTTATAATGTTAACTTCAAATAATACTAATAGTAATTTAAAGATGTGGTAGCATTGGATCTGGACGGGAAGGATAACTCTGGGAGCTGTAAGGGGTGTGTCGCGATTCTGCCTTATCACACCGCGACACAGGTTCGTGGATCTGAGTGTCACGATTTCGGTTTCACATCGCATATCGTTACAGCCCTAGTATCTATACATATGTCTGTGTGTTTTTGCACTCACGTGTGAGGAAATGCTGCTCCTGCGGCTGCTGCAGGCCGAGTCCAGTGGCTCCAGTTTGCTGATCACTTCCTCTAGCTGACCAATCAGCTGCTGTTGGGAGGCGGAGTTTAGCTGAGCCTTAAGATGCTCCAGTCGATCAATGGGTAGGGACTTCCTGGCCTGAAGAAATGCAAAAGAGAGAGACTATTTTTGGGATGGAGCACTAGCGTAATATTTAAAGCACACTGAACAGTATATACTCCCTCTTTCTTAAAAAGCCCACTGAAGTGTCTTGGAACACGCAGCTTTGTTTGATGCGTTGACGTAATTTCCACTGAAACAGGAAGCTAAGCTGGGACGTATTGAATGGCCCCTCCCCCTTTTCAAAATATCCAATAGCGTTTAGTTTATCTCACAGACTGCAAGTCGTACTTGACAGCACCATGGAAGCGAATCCAAGCGCTGATGATACACTGGATTCAATAGTAGAGGTGTGAATAAATTCTAGCCATTTCATTCTTAACCAACGAACAGTTGGAAAATGGCATGTGAGCAACCGAACATCTCCAACCCATATTGCTCCGTGATGTGTCAACGGTCGCTTTGGCCAGGTGGTGTTTATAGCAGAGGGGGCGGAGCTTTAGATTCTAGAGAGCATTTGATTGGACAGAAGATGTGATGAGAAGCTGTGTCCGCGGTGATGTCATAAAAATCTGTGATCCATTTTGGCGGAAGTGAGAGACTGTAAGTTTTGAACGCTTATATGTCCTAAATGTGAATTTTGTCATGGTTTTGGAACAGCAGCTTATTCATAACCTTAAGGCTAACATATTCATACTAAAAGCTCAAAAACTTGAAATTTTGATTTCAGGGGCCTTTAAACTAGTATGTAAAACAGCATGCAGTATAAATGCCTGCTCAATGTGTTCTTGTTTGTGCGTACCCTGGATGTAATAACGGTGTGCTGAAACATGCAGCAGACGGTGGCGGCGAGCGTCCAGTTCTCCCTCTTCATCAGCCGCTCCACAGAGCGCTCAGGTGACACCAGCAACAGGTGAGACAAACGTCCATCACCATGGAGACAAAATACCTCGTTACGGAAAACTGAAATCTCCACCACATCTATAGAGGAAGACAGATATTAAATGTGCTTTATACATTAACTGATATGGATCCAAGTGCTGTAAAATTATCAAAATTGTCATATAATATATATTTTATTATATTTTTATTTTTATTAAAAAGTATATATATTAGTAAAAAAATAAAAAGAATACGTATATAAAAAATACAATTGTAAAAATAACAACAACAAAAAAAAACTTAATATTTTTTAAATATATTTTATGTTTTATGTCAATTGGGTTGATTTTATATTATTAATATTTATTTATTACCATAATTATTTAACTATTAATTTTATAATAAAATGTTATATTTAAAATAAATATTTTTTGGAAGACAGATAAAGACCAATGAGCTATAATATCATAAAAAAAATTTTTTTAAATATGCGATTCATTATATTTTGGAGAGAATATACTTTTGTGCATGCGTCACTTTCATGACCTCTCACCTTTGACCTCTGTCCACAGCAGAACCTGACCACTGTGAGGGGTGAAGATGTAAATGGCAGAATCCGTCCAGGTGAGGAGATTTTGATCACTAAGAAACACAAAAAGTCAAATATTAACACCAAAACCCTTTCTAACCTGAGACGTTATCTTCGTAGTCATAATACACACAGCAGATATGAAATACTGTGTTGTTTTAATACAGGAAGTGGTTACCCAAACTGAAGGAGTCTTGGGAACGCCAGAGACTGTGGACTCGTCTGTGCGGGATTGAAATGAGGCTCATTCCTGAACACAAGACATGTAAAAATACACAACAAAAATGTAATGAGAGAAAAAGAATGGAGATACCGAACTAAGGGCCAAAATGAAGTCACAAGTAAGTGTTAAACACACAAACACACACTTGTAAGAGACGAGGGGCAGCGGTGGGCAGGCCAGCAGCTGTTTGAACTGGTGTGTGCTCAGGACTTCTCCACTGAAGCTGGACTCCCATATGCGTGAGCCGGGCCGGGCGCAGTACAGCAGGGCAGGAGGACCTCCCCCCTGACCCCGCTGACCCTGCAGGAGAAAACATGCCCCAAACTCTCCGTCTCGCTCTTTATTACCCACACGCCAGAACTTCTCCCTGAGAGAAAGAGAGACAGGAACACACTGAATTTATTTCTTAAAAGTGTGTGTATGCATTAAAAGGGTCACGTGTATGCTTTTTTTCTTCTTTCTTTAGTGTGTAATGTTGGTGTTTGAGCATGAAAAAGCTCTGCAAAGTTACAAAGCACAAAGTCCCTCCAGTGGGAGTTATTCTCTATATCAGTGTCGCTGTTTCTGAACTCCCTGAAACACCTCCATTGTAGTCTTGAGTTTCTTCTGGGAACGAACACGTCACAATATTTCTCATTTTAATAATTCATGCGCAGATTGAATGGGCGGGGCCTGGTTGGGTTAGTTAGTAGTGTGTTGAAACCATAGACTGTAAAAAAAAGATGGACGACGCCCCTTCGCTCTTTTCCATTGGTGAGAACTGAAGCCGCCATTGTTAGTCTGCGCAGTAGCGTTCTCGGGACAAGAGTCTGCGCGGTAGCGATCTCAGGACCTGAGTCTGCGCAGTAGCGTTCTCGGGACCTAAGTCTGCGCAGTAGCGTTCTCGGGACAAGAGTCTGCGCGGTAGCGATCTCAGGACCTGAGTCTGCGCAGTAGCGTTCTCGGGACCTGAGTCTGCGCGGTAGCGATCTCAGGACCTGAGTCTGCGCGGTAGCGTTCTCGGGACAAGAGTCTGCGCGGTAGCGATCTCGGGACATGAGTCTGCGCGGTAGCGATCTCGGACCTGAGTCTGCGCGGTAGCGATCTCGGACCTGAGTCTGCGCGATAGCGATCTCGGACCTAAGTCTGCGCGGTAGCGTTCTCGGGACAAGAGTCTGCGCGGTAGCGATCTCAGGACCTGAGTCTGCGCGGTAGCGTTCTCGGGACCTAAGTCTGCGCAGTAGCGTTCTCGGGACAAGAGTCTGCGCGGTAGCGATCTCAGGACCTGAGTCTGCGCAGTAGCGTTCTCGGGACCTGAGTCTGCGCGGTAGCGATCTCAGGACCTGAGTCTGCGCGGTAGCGTTCTCGGGACAAGAGTCTGCGCGGTAGCGATCTCGGGACATGAGTCTGCGCGGTAGCGATCTCGGACCTGAGTCTGCGCGGTAGCGATCTCGGACCTGAGTCTGCGCGGTAGCGATCTCGGACCTAAGTCTGCGCGGTAGCGTTCTCGGGACAAGAGTCTGCGCGGTAGCGATCTCAGGACCTGAGTCTGCGCGGTAGCGTTCTCGGGACAAGAGTCTGCGCGGTAGCGATCTCGGGACATGAGTCTGCGCAGTAGCGATCTCGGGACCGGAGTCTGCGCGGTAGCGATCTCGGGACCTAAGTCTGCGCAGTAGCGATCTCGGACCTGAGTCTGCGCGATAGCGATCTCGGGACATGAGTCTGCGCGGTAGCGATCTCGGACCTGAGTCTGCGCGGTAGCGATCTCGGACCTGAGTCTGCGCGATAGCGATCTCAGGACCTAAGTCTGCGCAGTAGCGATCTCGGGACCTGAGTCTGCGCGGTAGTGATCTCGGGACATGAGTCTGCGCGGTAGCGATCTCGGACCTGAGTCTGCGCGGTAGCGATCTCGGACCTGAGTCTGCGCAGTAGCGATCTCGGGACCTGAGTCTGCACAGTAGCGATCTCGGGACATGAGTCTGTGCGCAGTAGCGATCTCGGGACCTGAGTCTGTGCGCAGTAGCGATCTCGGGACCTGAGTCTGCGCAGTAGCGATCTCGGGACCTGAGTCTGCGCAGTAGCGATCTCGGGACCTGAGTCTGCGCAGTAGCGATCTCGGGACCTGAGTCTGCGCGGTAGCGATCTCGGGACCTGAGTCTGCGCGGTAGCGATCTCGGGACCTGAGTCTGCGCAGTAGCGATCTCGGGACCTGAGTCTGGGCAGTAGCGATCTCAGGACCTAAGTCTGCGCAGTAGCGATCTCGGGACCTAAGTCTGCGCAGTAGCGATCTCGGGACCTGAGTCTGCGCAGTAGCGATCTCGGGACCTGAGTCTGCGCAGTAGCGATCTCGGGACCTGAGTCTGCGCAGTAGCGATCTCGGGACCTGAGTCTGCGCGGTAGTGATCTCGGGACATGAGTCTGTGCGCAGTAGCGATCTCGGGACCTGAGTCTGCGCGGTAGCGATCTCGGACCTGAGTCTGCGCGAAAGCGATCTCGGGACATGAGTCTGCGCGGTAGCGATCTCAGGACCTAAGTCTGCGCAGTAGCGATCTCGGGACCTGAGTCTGCGCAGTAGCGATCTCGGGACCCGAGTCTGCGCGGTAGCGATCTCGGGACCTGAGTCTGCGCGGTAGCGATCTCGGGACCTGAGTCTGCGCAGTAGCGATCTCGGGACCTGAGTCTGGGCAGTAGCGATCTCAGGACCTAAGTCTGCGCAGTAGCGATCTCGGGACCTGAGTCTGCGCAGTAGCGATCTCGGGACCCGAGTCTGCGCGGTAGCGATCTCAGGACATGAGTCTGCGCGGTAGCGATCTCAGGACATGAGTCTGCGCGGTAGCGATCTCAGGACATGAGTCTGCGCGGTAGCGATCTCAGGACATGAGTCTGCACGGTAGCGATCTCAGGACCTGAGTCTGCGCAGTAGCGATCTCGGGACCTGAGTCTGCGCAGTAGCGATCTCGGGACCTGAGTCTGGGCGGTAGCGATCTCGGGACCTGAGTCTGCGCTGTAGCGATCTCAGGACCTGAGTCTGCGCTGTAGCAATCTCGGGACCTGAGTCTGCGCTGTAGCAATCTCGGGACCTGAGTCTGCGCTGTAGCAATCTCGGGACCTGAGTCTGCGCGGTAGCGATATCGGGACCTGAGTCTGCGCTGTAGCGATCTCAGGACCTGAGTCTGGGCGGTAGCGATCTCGGGACCTGAGTCTGCGCTGTAGCGATCTCAGGACCTGAGTCTGCGCTGTAGCGATCTCAGGACCTGAGTCTGCGCTGTAGCGATCTCAGGACCTGAGTCTGGGCGGTAGCAATCTCGGGACCTGAGTCTGGGCGGTAGCAATCTCGGGACCTGAGTCTGCGCTGTAGCGATCTCAGGACCTGAGTCTGCGCGGTAGCAATCTCGGGACCTGAGTCTGCGCGGTAGCGATCTCGGGACCTGAGTCTGCGCTGTAGCAATCTCAGGACCTGAGTCTGGGCGGTAGCAATCTCGGGACCTGAGTCTGCGAGGTAGCGATCTCAGGACCTGAGTCTGCGCTGTAGTGATCTTAGGACCTGAGTCTGCGCGGTAGCGATCTCAGGACCTGAGTCTGCGCGGTAGCGATCTCGGGACCCGAGTCTGCGCGGTAGCGATCTCGGGACCTGAGTCTGCGCGGTAGCGATCTCGGGACCTGAGTCTGCGCAGTAGCGATCTCGGGACCTGAGTCTGGGCAGTAGCGATCTCAGGACCTAAGTCTGCGCAGTAGCGATCTCGGGACCTGAGTCTGCGCAGTAGCGATCTCGGGACCCGAGTCTGCGCGGTAGCGATCTCAGGACATGAGTCTGCGCGGTAGCGATCTCAGGACATGAGTCTGCGCGGTAGCGATCTCAGGACATGAGTCTGCACGGTAGCGATCTCAGGACCTGAGTCTGCGCAGTAGCGATCTCGGGACCTGAGTCTGCGCAGTAGCGATCTCGGGACCTGAGTCTGGGCGGTAGCAATCTCGGGACCTGAGTCTGCGCTGTAGCGATCTCAGGACCTGAGTCTGCGCTGTAGCAATCTCGGGACCTGAGTCTGCGCTGTAGCAATCTCGGGACCTGAGTCTGCGCGGTAGCGATATCGGGACCTGAGTCTGCGCTGTAGCGATCTCAGGACCTGAGTCTGGGCGGTAGCGATCTCGGGACCTGAGTCTGCGCTGTAGCGATCTCAGGACCTGAGTCTGCGCTGTAGCGATCTCAGGACCTGAGTCTGCGCTGTAGCGATCTCAGGACCTGAGTCTGCGCTGTAGCGATCTCAGGACCTGAGTCTGGGCGGTAGCAATCTCGGGACCTGAGTCTGGGCGGTAGCAATCTCGGGACCTGAGTCTGCGCTGTAGCGATCTCAGGACCTGAGTCTGCGCGGTAGCAATCTCGGGACCTGAGTCTGCGCGGTAGCGATCTCGGGACCTGAGTCTGCGCTGTAGCAATCTCAGGACCTGAGTCTGGGCGGTAGCAATCTCGGGACCTGAGTCTGCGCTGTAGCGATCTCAGGACCTGAGTCTGCGCTGTAGTGATCTTAGGACCTGAGTCTGCGCGGTAGCGATCTCAGGACCTGAGTCTGCGCGGTAGCGATCTCGGGACCTGAGTCTGCGCGGTAGCGATCTCGGGACCTGAGTCTGCGCGGTAGCGATCTCGGGACCTGAGTCTGCGCGGTAGCGATCTCGGGACCTGAGTCTGGGCGGTAGCGATCTCGGGACCTGAGTCTGCGCAGTAGTGAGCAGGAAGTAAAGCCACGAAAATCAATGCCCCGCCCTCACTCTCGCAGAATGCACTCTCCCTGCACTTTTCAAGTGGTCTGCTCCGTTCCTCCGTTCTGCTCCAATTTTGGTGTCTGTTGATTCCAGTACGACAAGGCTTGCTAAAAGAAAGTAAATATAATCTCCTCAGTCCTCCGAAGATCCCGAAAAAAAGTTTACTTCTGCCAATCATGACGTTACACCACCGTTTGTATAGCATCACGTAACTAACTAAAAACAAACTTATTTTAAAAACAGACACTTGAACTTACATCAGCATGATAAAAACGACAGCAAATGACAGAAACCACCTTTGGAAAAAAGATATTTGAGGTGCAATTTAATTGTTTAGTTGGTCTCACGTCCCGTTGAATAACACGGGGAGGCGGAGTTTATGATGACCTATACTAGGACCAGCCAACGGGGGGCGATCGAGACGCTTTGGCTTCACTTTTCAGGGCTTGTGGAGCACGCTTGGTTGAAACTGGCGGTTATGATAAAGGGCCAATCACAACACACCAGCCGACCAATCAAACACACTATGCTTATTAGAAGGAGGGGCTGGGAAGAGAGGAGCAGCAACAATGGAGAATTTGGGAAATATAATGTGTTTCTTGAACATTCAAGTATGAAAACCTATTTTAGCAGATCCCGAAAACAAATCAAGAAATGTTTTCAGATTCTTTTTTCTTTTTCTTTTACATTTGATATACATTTAATCTAAGTCATGGTCTGAGGACATGGGGGAAATGTGATATCAATGTTTGATAAATATGAATTTGATCAAATAAAGAGCCCAATTCATACATTTGCATCAAGAATTCAAAATGAACAAATATTTTTTTTAACTAATTGCGGGTAAAGGGATGTCTTGTCCCATGTTTCCTGCCAACACACACACCTCTCTGTGTCACACAGGTAGCAGCGGCTGAGAGACGAGACCATCAAGTGTCCGTCTGTGTAACCCAGCTGAACGACACGTGAATCCACAGTGGTGATGGTCTGAACTGGGAAGATCACAAACGCAGAGCCCTGTTTGGAAGCAAAACCAAACCACAAACAAACACACAAGCTCCGATTAGAAAAGTTTTTTTGGTTAAAAATATAATTTATCCCCTCAGCTGTAAAGTTTTTAAACTTAAGGTAAATTCTTTTTTAGGATGGATTTTTGTTTGTTAGTTTTTTTGTAGTGTGTATGACTTTATCTTATGTGTATGCTCGTAAGCTGCCAAATTGCATCGGGAAATGAATAAAGATGAACTGAACAAGCATAGATTCAAAAATAAAATACACCACCGTTCAAAAGTTTGGGATCAGTAAGAACACGTGAAAAAGTTTTCTTGTACCTTCCCGAGTTTTGACGACCCAGCCCGGGCGCAGGACACTTTTCCCCCGACATCTCCAGCAAACACTCGGAGGGCCGCGGTGTCCCAGCACAGAGATGTTACCGTCTGTCCGCGATGCTCAAAGGACACACACACGCGCTCAGGACGGCCACGCCTCTCCAAGTGCAGCTCCCACACCACCACCACCCCCTGACTGGGATACACACACAAGAAAAGCATCCAGATTTTCAAATACAAACACCAGGAGCACATATAAACGCAGATGTGGCGAAGATGAATACCTTGTTGCTACAGCAATAAAGTCCTCATCATGGGGGCAGCATGAGACCTGCGTGATTGAGCCTTCCTAAATAAAGACAAAGATACACACTAGATATTATAAATCTTTATTTTTTTTTAAAGAGCATCCAGAGACATTAAGGTTTCTCTATGTGATGCATCACAGAAATCAGCAGGACTTTTTTTACATTCTGCCCCTATTTTCACTCGTCTGTAAACACTTCCTGCTTCCTTGCTACTCACCAACCTTGAAAAACACTTTTCGTGAGTCAAAGCAGAGCATGATGTAAGTGAAAGATGATACCAATATAGACGACAATAAATAGTGCATCACTACTCCGACTATGACTGTGTGATCAATAACTACTTCACAGTGCCAATAAAATACAGGAAGAAGCAAACGCATCATGCATATACCATTGCAGACTGCACACAATTGATAACATTGGACAATAGCATTTCAACACTGCTGATAGTTCAATGCATCAACTCAGTCACTAACTGTGTAACTTGTGAAATGGATTGGTTGTGCGTACTTTGTGTGTGAGGATGAGTTTCTGCTTCCAGCCGTCTCTCTGAATGAGATGAAGTCCTCCGGAAGACGTGCCCAGAGCGAGCCACTTTCTGGACACTGAGAGGCATGTGCACTGCGGGACACAGACAGAGAGAAGGATATTAGAGTGAATCTCACAATGTACAGGTCATATTTCATCCTGAAATCAGAAATAATTAAATATAACATTATTGTTTGCTTATTCCCCCAAAAAGAAAATTCTGTTATTAATTACTCACCCTCATGTTGTTCCAAACCCGTAAGACTTTCGTTCATCTTCGGAACACAAATGAAGATATTTTTGATGAAATCTGTGCGATTTCTGTCCCTCCATTGACAGCTACGCAACTACCACTTTGACACTTCAAAAAGTTCATAAAGAGATTCAATCTGTTCATCATATAAAGCGATCGAGTCTCTTTCGAAAATGTGGACTAAACCACTTATATGGATTAGTTTAACGATCTCTTTATTAACTTTTTGAAGCGGCAAAGTGGTAGTTGCGTAGCTGTCAATGGAGGGAGAGAAATCTCTCATATTCATTAAAAATATCTTCATTTGTGTTCCGAAGATGAACGAAAGTCTTTCGGGTTTGGAACAACATGAGGGTGAGTGATTAATAACAGAATTTTCAGAAAATGGTTATGAAGATCATTTTCATGACAATTAACCCAGTTGTCATTAACGTAATGAAACAATAAAATAATCCTCATTATTGAAATAAAAAAATATTACATGCAACACTTAAATCGCAATTATATATAAGTAGTTATTTTTTCAGGATGCTTTAACAGCATTTATATGAAATTAAAATCTTATGTAACATTGAAAAATTTCTTCACAATGACATTTGACCAATTTAATGCTTTTTGATGAATAAAATAATAAATTTCTTTAATTTCTAACAATCTAATACTATAATGTCACAATGCAAAAAGAAAAGAAAATATATTGTAATGTTCTTAATGAAAAATATTTGTTTTCTCTTTTTTCTTTTCTTTTGGTTTTGCCGGTGAAACTACTTGACCCGAACATGTTTTGTTTGATTCATCTACTAAATGATTCCCCTTTATTATTCTTATGGCATGAAATCAAATAAATTGAACAGATACTGAAAGACGTTAAATTAAGCTCCCTAAAAAGTAAACACCACCAACCGCAATTCAGGTCAGCTTTGATAACAGTTGCCATAAAAGCTGTACCAATAAACACTTCTACTCTTTCGCAATAGTTGAGGTAGTTAAGCAGGTAAGTGCGTATGTTACTTTGATACGTCCCGAGTCCAGTCGCAGGGCGGAAAGGAGGGGGTCCAGACAGTCAAACTCTGCCAGGACATGAGTGCAGGACTCCACAGGAACCACAGGAATCATCCTGCACCGGCCTGAGAGGAAACAACAATAGCATTGGCTTTTTAGTGGGAATCATTAGTAAATGCAGCATGTTTGTCTAACTAGACAGCATTTTGGTGTATATCATAGATGCATTTTTTTTTGGCATCACAGGTGTTTTCCAAACAGCAACTTGGGCAGATTATGCATGCATGGCATGTTTTAACAAGCAACCAATCACAAAAATGTATGCAAACATTGTTACCAGGTACACAAACATTCAAACAGGTGATTTAAGAGCTCAATCAGCAGCACTTTTGGTCATCATAAGTGCGTTCTGAGTCGGATTATGCCCAAAATGAGCCGTCGATAGGCAGCAGCACAGTACAGTAAGCTCACTAGGTTGAGACACAGCTTTCCTCAGAGTCATATGATTCCAGGGAAATTCAATTGAAAAAGCATGACTAACGTTACCATGCATCTCTCCTCTATTTTTTTTTTGTGATTTTCCTTTGCTTTTCCACACAAAAATAGTTTCATTGAAGGACAATATATACAGACATAAACTGTATGAACTAAGCAATGATTAAACTAAACAAATATACAACAAAAACGTAATATATAATCTATTTTGGGGAACTTTTATTCTCTTTATTTGTTTTTCACACATTTGAAAGTCAGCAGAAAAGACAAAACGCTTACTCTCTCACACATATACACACATTTTACCACTTCCGCTTAGTTTAAGCACATATTTATAAGAGTTCATTTTATGAAACACTATATAGCGTCAAAGGTGAATCTCAAAGTTAGAAGTTATAAATCAAACCGCCGCGTTAGCCGATTAGCATGACTGTCAATCACGAGATCCGAGTTTAAAACTCACCAAAAAAAGCAAAAAACATCGAATAAATCTATTTTTGTTTGAGTTTTTGTCCTTAAAAAACAGTTTATTTAAGGTCAAAGTTGATCCTGAGCTGGAAATGTACGTTAACGTTAGGTACTTTCACAATCAACGGCTTAGTTTCTACTTCTCCTCGTCATTATTTCCTTAAATCCTTAGTTATGTCATTTAAACGTTAAAAGCAATATATATGTTAAAAAAAATGAAACGTTATTTATTTTATAAATAAATAAGTTTAACTTATTTGAGTTGCTAAATGTCACCTCATGCATTTTGATAACGCATTAAACATGAATTAAGATGTATAAACTCGTGTTTTACCTCCTCCTGAGTTCCAGACGCATTTAAATCTGCGAAACCTCCAGAAATGTAGTAAAAATGAATCATTTAGTGTGTAAAGTGGCGATCATGTGTTTCTTTTCGCCACTGTAATTCCTGCAGTCAGTGTGTTTGACAGCTGACTGAAAACTGACCGGCGCTACTTCTCCATAGCGATCCACTCATTGTGACGCGCAGTGATTCACACTCGCCCGGGGAACTATTTCTGGCGCCTTTGGACCTCACTTACTACTATCAAATACATAGGGAACTTTACTTACTCAAAGAAAAACTTAAAAATCTTCTAGTCATGCATGAAAAAACATTCAAGTATTATTTGAACATATCTGCTTTAGCAGCTTTACAAACAAATGATTCTCAAAGACGCGTAGGTGTTCCAGCAGTAGTTTGGGGTCCATTGGTCCATTAAAATCTCTGGTTGGTATTGATTGATATTTGAGACGCCCAGGAGAATAAAGCCTGTTCCATCACCAGCAAGCAAAAATAGCCAAGACTCGACCCTCAATACGCCCTTGTAATGAATGTGTTTAAGCACCATATAGATATATAATAGATGTAGGACTTGTATTATAAAGATAGCCATCACCAAATCCAAGCACAGAATGACTTAGATGAACTGCATGGTGGATCATGAGAAGATAATATAACCTACAATAGTATTGATTACTGCATACAGTCTGAGACCAATACAAAAAGAGTTAACTTAGTTAATGATGCAAATGGGTTTACATTTGATTAGTGACCTACTGTAGAAATGGTGCAGTCTTCATCTTTAGTTGCTCAAAATGTCTTTGTTTTACATTAAGCTGCTCAATTTGGTTTGAGCAGACATTATTCGTTATAAACCATGTCTAGAAGAAGTGTGTGGCAGTTGTGTTTACAGATGTATTGGTCTAACAAAGGGTTTTCAAACTTGAGTACCACAAGGAAGTAGAGGTTGTTCAGAGAAAAACAGTGCAACATGCAATACCCATCTCTGAAAACACAAAAATAAAGTGTTTCCCTTTTCAGGGGGTTTATAGCGTAATATAACAGCTTCCTCACTGTTGGTTAACTGAGTACTTTGAGGAAGCTCTTTTAATGAAACACCAGTTTAACGGTTTAAATCTTGACTTTATTTGAAATAACATACACAACTCAGTGCAGCTAGAGAAGACACATTATGAAGCAGTGCGGATGAGCATGTGCACGTGTTTGTGGCACACAGATCAGTAATTGCACTACATAGAAATTATTATTACTATTATTATTACAGTATTGCTATACCCCTCCCCTTGGCATGTCTTGAGTGACTGATTTCCAATCAGCCTCAAGTCTTGGGAGATTCGAACTGGATTGCAATATCCGATTTGTAAAGAGTCCTCCTTATCCTTGACTTAAAAGCTTTTCCCTCAAACCGAGTCCTTTGTATTAAACGTTATAAGTTCCTGAGATCTTTCCATGGTATTATTGAGCCAAGTTTGGTCATTGTAGAAATACAACTCTGTTAAAATTTCACATCTTACCTAGGAAATGAAATTATCCACTGGGAAAAAAAAAAAAAAAAAAAAATGGGAAAGGCAAAAAACGGAACGGAACGAACAAAGTAAAAGAGAGAAGTACATAATGAGTTATTTCTGAGTCTGACTGGCCAGCCCATCTCCAAGTGGACCAATAAGATGACAGAATTTGCTCTCTTCAAGCCCCTCCCACAGGCAGACATGCTCACTAGCACCTCCAGCTCTGATTGGCTGGAAAATCCGCCCATCAGGCCCCAGTCGGCCCATGCTGGGAGAGTGTGTCTTTGTTCCTCCCCCTTTTCTTTAAATTCACCCAGAGTCTTTTCTATCTTTCATCTTTTCCTCACAGTCTCCTCAGGTTTTTCTCATCATTCTGCGTGTTTGCCAGGCTTGGAACTTGTTGTACGCAGCCTGAAGCATTTCCTCCAGGTGGCCCGTTAACTTTTGCAATCAGAAAACACAGGAAATTAATATGCAGTTCCACTGTAAGTGCATCAGAATATTTATAAATCCCCTTAAAACCTCTTCAAATTTCACATAATATGCACAAAAATATATATAAAAAACACTTTACATATGGAAAAATCCAAATACAGGAATCACACTGGAAATTATAGACACATTAAACCTCAAACAACATACAATTTAGCACGGAATGATAAAATTATGTAGTTTAACAAAAAAGTATATGTTGAACAACTGTGTGCAACATATCTCTACAGCAGAATTGAACTCTGTTTGCATCGATAAATCATTATTTTCCTGTTTACGCCTGAAAAGCTGCTTTGAGTTTGAAACAACCTGTATTGTATAAAGCATTATAGAAATAAAAGTGACTTGACTAAACCCTCCGAAATATCTTGCCACATTGACTTTTGTTGTAGGTGCTTTACTGTAACTTATTTTGAATCATAAATTCTTCAACCCTCTGGTACTCTTCACTTAAGGGTCACAACTCGTGGTCCTCGGCAGTTACTTTTCTTAATGAAAGGAATGTACTATATTTTGTTGCAAAAATATGAATTATTTAATATTTTGAGGGGATTTCATGGACCTCACCTACAGTGTTCACTATAAACTATGCACCATTTATTTCTATATAATGTAATAAAATATAAAAAATAGTTGTTATGCATTAAAAATATATAGCTGGGTTTTTAAATTTCCCATTCATTTCCTATAGACCACAAGTGTGACTAGTTTTTAAGACCTCTTATATATATATATATATATATATGTGTGTTCATATAAGAAGTGCCACACAAGAGGGTTAAACAACACTCTATCCTGAACCAGTTTTTCCACATAATTATGGAAATGGTAAATTCTGAAAAGCATTAATTATTCATGTGTACTCTAAGCAGTATTCAGAGAACGCATTACAGTAAATGGAGTGGGCGTGGCCTTACATTAGTGCTCAAATACTGCCGTTGGATCTTCTCTTGAAAGGGGCGGAGCTTCGTCAACTGGAATCTGTCCAGGTTAGATTTCATCTTTACCACCTGTATGCAGGAGGGCGGGACAGATAAAAACAATAAAAGTATAAAAATATACTAAGGCACTCGATGAATTAGTTTTTAGAAAAATATAAAAAGCTGTTATTTTTTCATGGCTTAGATTTTAATGGGGAACTTGCCAACTATTTCAACTCAATAAACCTGTTTAGAAATCATTTGGATGGTTAAATAACCTGTTCTGGTGAAAATGGTGACTTTCCCCGCTCCCCCCGGCGTTCCCAGGCGGAAAACCAACCTTGCAACATGGGGACTAACGTCCCGGTAAGTTGGAAATAGGAAGTCTCGTGAGAAGCGAGAACGAGCGAGAAACACAAACTGCTTTACAGCAATTCGACATAAACACATGTTCTATGACGCTGTGTATGTATTACCCACCTCGGTAGACATAGCTCTACAAGAATAAGTTGGCTGGCTCCGATAATAACAAAAGCACATGAGCAGTGGTAGAAAGGGGGGGGCCGCAAGTGAGGTTTCTTTTTTACGACAGTGTTGTGAAATATACGCCCAACACCTGTAGGGGGAGCTCGTTGAGAAAACATGCGACAACAAAAGTGAAAATCAGCGAAGAAATGGCTAAAGTTGCAAAGTTCCCCTTTAAAAACAGTTGACAAGCTTGTCACTTGTCGAATTAATCGAGTGCCTTGGTTTTTCTTATGAGAGGAACCATCCCTACACCCAAAGAGCACAGAGATGCTGAAGTTACACCCCGTGCAGCACTTTTTGCATTCCTTGTATTTATCAAAATCAGGGTTGGGGGAATTAACGCGTTAATCGATTAATTTAAGATGTTTAACGCATTTAAAAAAAAAAAAAAATGCAATTGACGCAGCACTTTTTAATGACTTCCTGTTGCGGCTGCTATTGTGAGTGTGCCGAACCAAGTCACCCTGTCATGATGGAGAAGAACAATGATGGAGTTTAAGGAGGAATGTTTGCATTTAAAAAGTTGCCTGATGGCTCGTTTGACAAAACAAAAATGCTGTGTACAATTAGCAAAGCTGAATTCAAATACCATAGAAGCTGGATCCACCAAATTTTCGACCGGCGAAAATTAGCATTTTCGGTTTTTGGTTTCAGGAGCGGGTCTTTTCTTTTTAAAGGGAAACTTGGCAACTATTTCAACTCAATAAACTCTTTTAGAAATCATTCCGCTCCGTATGTGCGCCGCGCTCTCCGTTCCGCGCGTGTGTGTGTATGTGTGTGGGCGCGCTCTCTGCTCATGTTCCGCTCCGTGTTTGCGCTGTGCATTCTGCTCTGTCGTTCACGGCCCAACCGCTCCAATTATGTACCGATCACGCACTGGAAAAGCAAAGTCCGCTCAAATAACGTGACATTTCTCAATAGTCGACTTCTGTTTGCAAGAGCCCTACTGAGCTGGTATAGCCATGCTGGGCAACAATGGTAAAATGACCTGCTCTGATCACGTGCTCTGGTAATAATAGCTTTGTAGGACTATACTATATTTTGATAATTAGTCCCCCCCAAAAAATCTGTTAAATCTGAGTATGTTGCATAGAACTGAATGAAGAATAATATATTGATGTTTAATATTATTTTAATATAGGACTCTTTTCTGTTCCGTTTTTTCTGTGTTGTTTAATTTAATTAGGTGATTCTACGTTTAAATATTGATGATTACAAGCTTGAGGGAAATGCGATTAATTGCAATTAATTACAGCAAATTGTGCAATTAATTTGTTAATTTTTTTAATCGATTTCCAGCCCTAATTAAAATATACTACTTCCTTGTTTTTATTTGGAAACATTAGAATTTGAAGTAATTGCAGGTGTACTCCTTGACCTTCTCCTCCAGGAAAGGAGTGCTGACGGGGAAACAGGACCAGAAGTGTCGGAGCAGCTCTCCAGCGGCCGTGTATAAGTGCTTCAGCTCGCCCTGAACATCAGTGGGCACTAATTCTATATAAATAAACACAAAGAAAGAATAGATCAAGTTAATGGACAGTAAGATGCCTTAATGAGACTTAAAATGCTTGGTTTAAACTCCTCGCAATAGCAGAGTGCACTAAAGTCTCAGCTGAGGCGGGTACATTTAATATTATTATTATATTGGGATGAAAAGACAGTGAGAGGTTAAACACTGACGGTTAATGGTCTGTTGGCCTCCGGCCAGCATCAGGACTCCTCCAGGTGACAGCGCTGTGATGGCGGAGCTTGCTGCACTGCTTGACATCACCTAAAACATGCCAGAAAATAAAACACAGTCTAGAATGCAAGTTTCAAGCTTTTACCCACAGATCCACATCGACCTCTCACTGGTGTACCTGCGTCAGCCGGGGTTTATAGTTCCTCATCTCCTGCTGGATAATGCTGATGGAGTTGATGATGTCCTGACTGGTGGAGTAATGCTGCGACTGCAGCGGAGTCGGGCCATGGGAATATCTTACAGGAACAAACACATTTAAAAAATAGTTAATATGCAGATGTGTAGATTATCCAAACATCTACGTGGTGTCGGAATAAAGGTGCTGGGTGTTTACCTGTCTGATTTCTTCAGGTTCAGAGCGATGGTCTTACGCACAGTCTCACCCTGAAGGTCATCGTATTCTATGGCTTCCTGTAATTTCACCTGAAGAGCCACAAAAAAACATGAGAATCTAGTGTCATTCATGTTTAAAAAAAGAAAGACATAAAAGACTAATAAGTCCTTAACAATTGATACTTATTAGATTTATTATAAAATCTTATTTTATAATAAATGTGCATTATGTATATATATTATCCACATTTTGGAACAATCCATAAAAAAAAATATATATATATATTTATTTATTTTTAATGGATTGTTCGAAAATGTGGATAATTATCAAAAGTCATAATTGTTAAGACAAAACATTTCAATTATGGCTTAAAAGTTAGGGGTCGAAACCATAAATTGAGACTGATTTTTTAAAAAAAAACTCAATGACATAAAAATTATGATTAAAATACTGAATAATGAGATATATATAATTATGAGAAAGTAATAATTATGATAAAAAGTTTAAACTTTGACAAAAACTCATGTAGAAATGATGACTTATCTCATAATTATGATGTACCTAAGCATGATTTTGAAAAAAATTACTAATTGTAACATTTAAAATGTAGTTATTATTATTATATATAATAATTGTATTTATAAAGCTACATTTTGCTACATCCAGAGGGATCTGCTTTGTGTCGTGCCTAACAACATTATCATAGTAATGCACAACCTCGAGTGGCGTTTCACCTTTTTGAGTGGCGGCTGAAAGAAATCTGAATCTCTGGAGTTCCCATCAGTGCTGCTGGTCTCACTGGCTTGATCACTGGGAGCGTCCCTATATAACACACACACACACAGAGAGAGAGAGAGAGAGAATATTAAACGCATGCAAACACATACAAACACCCACACTCGCTGTTGAGTCGCTTACGCTCTGCGAAGGCCGGCTGCCAGCACCATGGCACTGTGGTGGTTAAAGCGTTTGATTATGGCGGAGTTGCTGTTTTCTCTCAGTGATTTGTTTGAGGGGTTTGATGAAGTGGGAACTTTAGCCGTGCCGTAACCCTTCAGAGAAACACAGAGAGAACCAGTTTCACCAAACAATCCTACATGGAGAGGAACTGTCATTAAAGTCTAACATCACTCACCTCATCTAATGTCTTATCCTCGAGTGAAAGCAGATCCACCATGGGGTTCTTCACTCCTTGGTTCACCATAGATTTCTGGCCTGAAAAGTGCGAATAAACATCAGAATACAACTCACACAGACACAGAAGCTCAGATGAAGTCAGATTCCTGCAGAGTATATAAGACCTCAAAACTACATAAAGACTTCACAGGTACAGTACCCTTCTCGTCCTGCTTGGCACACTCGGAGAAGATGTCCTGCTGGCCCGTGTTGATCCGGTCCCTGTGGAAGTAATGAGACTGAAAGAACCGTGTCCAGAACTCCTTCTCCGTCATGTTGTGAGGAACGTTCTCAGCGTATTTCTGCTTGACTGCAATCAATGACAAAGAGAGACAGAAAAGGGTCAAGAGGCGGAGGGAGAAACCACCAAAGTGCCAATTTGACACTTTCGTAGCATTTTATTTGTCCCTAAAGTCTCAAAACAGTTATAAATTCTAAATCTTTCAATACTTTTTTGAGACCTTAAACAGGGTACTATACCTTTAAGACTACTATATGTAAACATGATTTGCTATGATTGATTTGGCCATCTTTTTGTCAAATTCTAACATCATTAGATGTATCCGTCAAAAAAACTTTTTTTTTTGTGACATTTTATGTAGAACTTTTATCTAATTATGATTTACTTATGCCATTCTCCCCTCATGATTCCATCTTTTTGTCTTAATTATGAGAATTATAAAAAGTTTAAACTTTTAAAAGTTTGACAAAAAGCCATAATTATGACACATTTTATGTAGAAATTATGACTTTTCTCTCATAATTATGTTTGACCTAGGCATGACTTTTTTCTTATATGTGGCACAAAAAGGCTCCCATTCATAATGCATTGTGACGAGCTCAATAATAAAACATGGAGAGAAACAATTCATTCAATACCAAAAGGTATCAATAAAAAGCATTATGTATTTTTTTTATATAATTTATTTATAAACTTTTTCAAAGCATTAAGAGAAAGCTTCATACAATTAAAGTTATTGCATTATGTATTTTTATGCTTATTAGAGTAACACACTGTTAGCTGTGTTAATTGTGGCAAAACATGCTGAGATAAATTGTTTATTAGTTTATAAATTATTTTTGTTCTAAATCAGTGATCCATATCAGTTCAGATGCCGACTTAGGAGGAAGCTGTCTATGTAGGCAGTAGACAGCAAGGCAGCTCACTCGGGTTTGAAACGGACACATTGTTTGCAACGATAGAGATAGTTTGATCTCTCACCTGTAGGGTAAGTTCTGAAGATCGACTCGATGATGTCAGAGGTCAGATTGTACCGCAGGCCGTTGCATCCGTCTGTCTGTGGTCGGATGTCAGCCTGTAACCACGATGACATGATCATGAGGTGAATTTACACTGTAAATGCGCTCGTTAAATCACAATGATTATTATAAATTATTTATCCGTGCACATCTTTTTTTTTTTTTTTTTTTTCATGTGCACTCGTAATCTTAAAAGGGGCGGTATAATGCCCTTTTCACAAGATGTCAAATAAATCTTTGATGTCCCCAGAGTGTGTGTGTGAAGTTTTAGCTCAAAATACCCCACAGATATTTTTATATAGCACGTTAAAGTTGGCACTTTTTGAGGGTGAGCAAAAAACACCGTTTTGTGTCTGTCCCTTTAAATGCAAATTAGCGGCTGCTCCCGGCACAGGGGGCGGAGTTTCAACAGCTCGTGTCCTTTTACCTCACACACACATGCACTGGAAATTTCAAAAACTTTTAGCCTTTTATGTTCAAACCGGAGTCGGACAATGATGGAGAGACTCAAGAAGAAGTGACAACATGTAGAAGCAACATTTCTGAATGGTTAGTTGATGAATTTATGAAGCTTATGTGTAGTTATCTTCTAGTCATTGATTAGCATATTCTGTCATGATAATCTATAACTCGTGTTCTGGGGGCGGGGTTTATGTAAATTCTACGGTTGGTGAAGTCACTAACCCGGGTGGAATGTCGTGTAGTCTCTACCAGCCGTTTGTTGTAGTCCTTAAAAAGCAATTTCTTTAAAAGCAAATATCTCCCTTTGCTTTGAACTTTGAGCGTTGTAACTTTGCAGATGTTGTTTATGATCAAACAGCAACATTACACACTAACTAAAGTTAGAAAAGTGAAATCATAATCAACCACCCCTTTAAACAAAAATTAAAAAAATCTTTAATCAGCTTTCCTGTAGCTCAAACAGTAGTGTTGGCGCTTGCAACACCAAGGCCATGAGTTTGATTCCCAGAGAAAGCAAGAACTGATAAGAATGTAAGTGTTGTACCTTGAAATGCAATGTAAGTCACTTAAATAAAAGCATCTGCCAAATGCGTAAATGTAAATGTAAAACGTTAACCTCCAAAAGACATCTGTTCTCTTCATGACGTGTGTCTCGGCGGAGGGTGGGACTAAACATCCTCCACAATCTGACTTTCAGATCTGCATCAATATAGTTAGCAACGCCCAACTTCCTACAATCCAATCAATTCCAGAGGCCGAATTGATTGGCCAATCCAATCAGGAGTCCCTAAATTTTTTTTCTTATTCCAGATGCCATTTAGTTATTAGCCTTGTGATGCGTTTAAACTCACCAGGAAGGCAGCAGAGATGCCCACTTCCTGTTGTTTGTTGTTGGCGAGGGAGTGCTCCACAGAATTCAGGCTCATCCGATTGGCCCAGAACTCCTCAGCGCTGATCACCTGACTCACCACTAAGTCCTTATAGAGCTGGAACAGAACAGGGTCTTCCTGCAACATCCTGAAACATAAAGCATCAGCTGGAGGTTATACAATGACACAATAATCTAATGATGGCAAATGAGATGCAAGCAAAACGTTACCTGTTCTTCTCCTCCAGCTCTTTATTGGCTTTCTTCTTGAACTTGGGCAGGAGCTGCTGTAGCAGTTCTTTGATGGCGTCTCTGTCCTTCAGTGCTGTGCTCTCATTGGCGAAATGAAAGGTGGTGCTTTCTCCAGTGTGCAGAACCAGCTGGAGCTGGATCTTTGCCTTACCATCAGGACTGATCTTCTGACCTGCACAGGTATAGAAAAAAAAAAAAGTCAACAAACAAATACATATATATATATATATACACACTGATGAGCCAAAACATTATGACCAGTCACAGGTGAAGAGAATATCATTGATCATCTCCTAACGAGGCCACATATTAAGATGCGGGAGAAATGGACAGGAATAAAGATCTGAGCTTCTCTAAACGAAGTAGTCACTGAGGCACCATTTCTGGAAGGAGATTGGACTTCAACTGTAATTTCTACATTTCCATAACTGTTTATTTCACACCGACATGAGTTGTTCTGCAGTGAACTGTACTAACGGTTTCTGCGGGAGTGTGGGCGGGACATTGATATCGCGGCTCCACTTTACGTCCACGACCGCGCAGAATCAGGCCCCAAATCTGCGCAAGATGTCAGCGCCATATTGGGACATTGGCGGCTTCACTTTTCTACAATAGAAGAGAGTGTAGGTGCGTCGTCTATCTTTTTTTTTTACAGTCTATGGTCACAACACACACTGCAACTCACTCGTCTGCTGCGTCACTGCAGATCAATGGGCACGCAAGCGTCAGAACTGGACCTCGGAGCTGTAGAAGAAGGTCACCTGGTCCGATGAGTCCAGTTTTCTTTTACATCTCGTGGGCCGGCCGTGTACGTGTGTGGTGTTGAACTGGGGAAGTGATGGCACCAGGATCACTGTGGGACGACGACGAGCCGGTGGAGGGAGTGTGATGCTCTGGGCAATGTTCTGCTGAGAAACCCTTGGTCCGGCCATTCATGTGGACGTCAATTTGACACGTGCCACCAACTTAAACATCGTTGCAGACCAGGTGCAGTCCATGACAATGGTGGAAGTGGCTCTTTCAGCAGGATAATGTACTCTGCGACACTGCACACATTGTTCAGGAATGGTTTGAGGAACATGATGAAGAGTTCAAGGTGTTCAATGCCTCCAAATACCCCAGCTCTCAATCCAACTGAGCATCTGTGGGATGTGCTGGACCGACAGTTCGATCCACGCCGGCTTCATCTCGCAACCTACAGGACTTGCAGGAACTGAGACCACAGGACACCTTCAGGACGCCTCAGCGGGACGGTGCTCTTTTAGCAGCACACGGATGACCAACAGCATATCAGGCAGGTGCAGGTGGTCATCAGTTTTTGGCTCATCGGTGTGATTATGACACACACACACAATTTAGATTGCAAAAATAACATAATTGGAGCTCTTTTACCACAAATTAAATTTCCATGCTAACAGTGACTACTAAACATGATTTTTAGTCTGACTTGTGATTTCTACATTTCATGACTGAACTTGAAAGGTTTATACACTGTTAAAAATCGATTTCACTGCAAAGAAAAATCTAAAATGGATTTCTATTAATCGATGCATAATGTTGGGTTTTTAAGGCATTGCTATAAGTATTTTAACACATGTCAAAAGGTTGCACCCGTGCCGTTCGTCTACACCAGGGGTCACCAAACTCGGTCCTGCAGAGTTTACCTCCAACCCCAATTAAACACACCTGAACCAGCTAATCAAGGTCTCACTAGGCATACTAGAAACTTTCAAGCTGATGTGTTGGAGCTGAACTCTGCAGGACAGCGGCCCTCCAGGACCGAGTTTGGTGACCCCACACCAAACAAACCCAAATGAGGCTGAAATGTGGGTGTAACTCACAGCGGATGTCGGCATAAAGGTGGCTGACCGAAAAACGGTCCTTCCCTTCTGGACCCCAGGCGATCCGCTCGGCCATCAGGTACAGAGTCCCGTCCTGCTTTCTCTGACGGACCCTCTTCACCACCAACAACACCTCCTCGGACAGAGACGCCATGACTACACAAACAAAGGGACGTCCCAACCTCATTATTAATGCAGGACATTCAGATTAAAGATTTATTATGTGAACATAAATTGAACCTCCCTATTAAAGATGGCTCATCACATAGTTTGTGGTTTGTGAAGGAAATAATGGACTCAAAACCCATTAAGGGTTGTGAAGAAGAGTGTGCATTTAGCAGCTCTCAATAAACATAAAAACATGCAGAAATAAGATATTACATCAGAGACAAAACAGCCAATAATCAGATTCAAAACAGATATTAAATATCTATATCAGAAATTAAGTCAGATATGACAACAGAAACAGATCTGACTCAGAATAGACATCGAATCAGTTCAGATATGACAGATTCAGATTAATCCGATATTAAATCAGATTCATATCAGATGGAGCTAACAGCACTAGCACATTTCACTTATTCTTCACAAAACCCTTTGTTAAAGTCAATTAATTAAGTCGCATTCTCAGTAAATGTAGAAATAGAGAATCTAAACTACTGTTTTTTTAATGCCAGAGACATTTTAAACACAACAAAACACATTTTAAACACATAAAGGTGAAGAATCTGAAATCTGCAACTGAAAGCTGAACTCACGCTCACAGCCGGTGACTTTAATTAACTGTTTTATTTCAATTTAATAAACCCTCACCTGGCGCTCCAAAGCAGCTGAGGCTGAAGCCTCAATATTGATCTTGTGGTAAGCGACGTGAAATCAGTGTTGATGTCAGTATTTGTGTTTTATTTACAGTCGTTACGGACGCCGTGAGTGACAGCAGCCCTCAGATCCGCCTTACAGAGTGAAGCCAGAAACAGTGACGCGCTTCCTCATAATGGCTGCCAAAGGGAACGTATTTCAAAATTAAAGTTCTATATATATATATATATATATATATATATATATATATATATATATATATATATATATATATATATATATATATATTGTCAACGGATTCCATTTTAATAATATAATATAATATAATATAATATAATATAATATAATATAATATAAAATAATATAATATAATATAATATAATATAAAAGTAATATAATACAATATAATATAACGGTAATATAATATAATGTAATATAAAGGTAATATAATATAATGTAATATAATATAAAGGTAATATAAAACAATATAATATAATGGTAATATATAATATAACGGTAATATAATATAATATAATATAAAGGTAATATAAATATCATATAAAGGTAATATAATATATTATAATCATAGACTGTAAAAAATAATAATATAGAACGCTCTGTATTACACACTCATAAAACTTATCGATTGTGTTTTTATTTAGAACGCAACACAACTTTTATTTTGACAGCAGACATCGCTCGTGTTCCGACTTTAGACTTTCCTTATTGCTGCTAATGGAACGAAAATGCAACTTCCATACATGAAAGCAAGTGACAGTTCTTTGTGTTCATCACCAGGATAAGTCAATGAATTGGTTTGGTTTTGGTTTCAATGGCTTTGGTCAGATACGGCCGGCAGATGCCACCTGTAAAGTGAACACACCTGTCCTGATTTCAGATGTGTGTAGATCATGTGTGATCAGATCAGACTGTAGAGTCAGAGCCAGCTGGAGCTCCAGAGCTCATGTGCATCGCACAGACTGTAAGTGAACAAACATATTTTCTTAAATAGATGATTTTACTTTGCTTGGTTTTTCTACAATATTAGTCACATTTACTATACCTAAACTATGATAAAATAAATTAACTGGTACCACTTTACAATAAAGTTAATTTAACTACCTTAGTTACAATGAACTAAGAATCAACAATACTTCTTCAGTATTTATAAATCTTAGTTAATATTATTTTCAACATTTACTAATACATGATTAAAATCAAAGGTTGTATTTGTTAACATTAGTTAATGTACTGTGACCATTTTTATTACTAACATTAACAAAGATGAATAAATACTGTAACAAATGTATTTCTCATTGTTAGTTTATGTTAGTTAATACATTAAATAATGTTAACTACTGAACCTTATTGTAAAGTGTTACCAAATAACTTTCTATTTACATATTATTTTGTATTAATATTTTAATATGATTAATATTTTGTGCATATCACTTACATACATTTTATGCATATCCTTTGCTCACATTATATATCTAACTGATTATCTTCGATCTATAATGGGTTTTGTTGCAGGTGGCAGTCATGTTTGCGTGTCAGGGTTCGGGTTCGGGTCCGGTTCATCAGAACAGATGTGCGGAGACACTTTTCCAGAGAGTCGGGGGTGCACAGACGCTCTCATCAGTGAAAGACACCTGACGCTCAACTTCACAGACAGAGTGGAATGCTGGGAAATACAGCAGCCACAAAACAAGCTTGTGTGGAAGAGGGAGCAAGACCTCTCTGCCAATACTGGTAATATACAGATGTGCACAGTCCTGATTATGTTGTTGAAGTAATTGCTACTGATATGATGCATTTAAAGGGGTAGTATAATGCCCTTTTCACAAGATGTAAAATAAGTCATTGATGTCCCCAGAGTGTGTGTGTGAAGTTTTAGCTCAAAATACCCCACAGATATTTTTATATAGCATGTTAAAGTTGTCACTTTTTGAGGGTGAGCAAAAAACACCGTTTCCTTTAAATGCAAATGAGCTGCTGCTCCCGGCACAGGGGCGGAGCTTCAACAGCTCGTGTGCTTTTACTTACACACACACGCACTGAAAATGTCAAAAACTTTTAGCCTCTTCTTTTACTCAAGAAGAAGTGACAACATGTAGAAGCAACATTTCTGAATGGTTAGTTGATGAATTTATGAAGCTTATGTGTAGTTATCTTCTAGTAAATGATTAGCATATTCTGTCTTGATAATCTATAAATCGTGTTCAGGGGGCGGGTTTATGTAAATTCTAGGGTTTGTGATGTCACTAATCCGGGAGGAATGTCGTGTTGTCTCTACCAGCCGTTTGTTGTAGTCCATAAAAAGCAATTTCTTTAAAAGCAAATATCTCCCTTTGCTTTGAACTTTGAGCGTTGTAACTTTGCAGATGTTGTTTATGATCAAACAGCAACATTACACAGTAACTAAAGTTAGAAAAGTGAAATCATAATCAACCACCCCTTTAAACAGGACAAACCGCCCCGCTGCCGTTGGTGCCCGGCGGGTACGTCATGCCCAGATCTCCTTTTTTCCGTGCGCTCTGCTCTGAACTGTGTGCCGTGAGCCTGGCGTTGGGCACAGAACACGCTGTGCTGCTGACTTCAGTCGGGACTGTGTATTCCTGGGGATCTGGAAGGTACGAGGAAGATTGCTAGTATTAATAATTTATTATAAAACGGATAGTTCCGGTCCTTGATTCTGATTGGTTGAGCTGCGTACGAAGCCGTTGTAAATGACTCAACAAATGCATTACATTCGTGTTACTGCGCAACTGCCGTTTGTGATTCTTTGTTGCTGCAATATTTATATTTTACCAGAGGTGGGTAGAGTATCCAAAAACTGTACTCAAGTAAAAGTACAAGTACTTCTAGAAATATTTACTCAAAGTAAAAGTAAAAGTAACAATATTAATAGTTACTTGAGTAAGAGTAAAAAAGTATCCAATGAGAAAACTACTCAAGTAGTTAGTTACTAGTTACTTCGGATCATAGGCCGATATATATGATATATATATAAAACATGATATTATTTAGATATTTTTTATTTAAATGACTATTATTATCATAATTAGTATCCAATGAGAAAAGTATCCAATGAGAAAACTACTCAAGTAGCTATAGTTAGTTACTTCGGATCATAGGCCTATATATACTATGATATATATATAAAACATGATATTATTTAGATATTTTTTATTTAAATGACTATTATTATCATAATTAGATAGGCTATCTTTGCCACAAAAACAGAAGAGACAAGCATTATTTCTGCCATCTGCAGCCCGAAAATCATTGCCTGTCCTTTGGTTTGTATAATAGTAACTTATACAACTACAGTTGGATTATTAGACAATGTCAAAATATAGTGTATCTGCAGAGTTTTGCATTTAAAGGCATGTAAAGGGAAACATTGACACAGAGAAGAAAGAGTTAAAACTCTTCACATGTGCTCGCGCTGACCGCTACTGAACATCTGAACACAAACGACGATCAAACGCACATCGACGGATCTTCTTCTGTCTGTTCTCCAAAATGTAATCAAATGTATATTTCTGCAAGCATGTTTAAACTGGTCAACAGTGTCTAAGGCAGGCAAAGGCATTCGTTTTCAAGTTGAGTTCGCACGCGACTGCGCAATACACACACATTACCGCGGGATGGCGGGTGTTCATTTCATATGTGGACAATGGTAGCTTATTTATTGTATAAAGTAATGTATGTCCAAAAAAAAACGGGTAATGTCATACTTTGAAGTAGTGCTATATCGTAATAATCTGTTTGGTTGTAAAATGTATTACCTGAATGAAATGAAATCGAATATCGTCCTGTGGAACGATATTCCACAGGATATATCGTCCTCAGCATACGAAGATAATAGAGATCTTCATCGCTGGCAAAAATTATGCATTTGCAGATTTGCGTTCACTTGACTGTGCTGTAGGTCCACAGCCACTTCATCCAACGCTCTTGATGTTCTTAAATCTTCCTGTTACGACTCCGAGTCGAGTGTGAATTGAAAGCGCTTCAGACGATTCAGTGCGTGCAGGAAACTGAACAGATCATACAAACTGATTCGCGAACCGATTTAGACAGATCTGCCCACTTGTTTGATGAAGTCTTTGAACAGAATCGACTCAAAAGAGTGATTCATTTGTGAATTGAGCATCGCTCATGCCCAGAAAAAAGATACAGCGCGCTTGGAATAAACTACGCATTTAACAACACGTATTGCATTAAAATAAAGTAACGAGAGGAACATCGCTCAACGTAACGAAGTAAAAGTACCGTTTTTTTATTAGAAATGTACTCGAGTAAAAGTAAAAAGTACCCACATTTAAATCTACTCTTAAAAGTACAATTTTTCCCAAAAAATACTCAAGTAAATGTAACGAAGTAAATGTACTTCGTTACTACCCACCTCTGTATTTTACATATTATATTATTTAGTATTTGTTGTACCACCTCTAATTTATGCGTATTGTGAAAAATCATTGTATTACAGTAATGTTTAATGTAAAATAAAACATAATTTAAAGCATTATTCATTTCTTTTGGTGTAAAACTTACTCGATGTGTCTTTAAACTACTCAGTTCCGATGATGAATGTTTGTAAGATGCTGTGTTGTTTCGGCAGTCACGGTCAGCTGGGTCACGGCGCTCTGACGGCGCAGGACGAGCCTCAGGTCGTGGAGGCGCTGTGGGGCGTCCCGATCCAAACAGTGTCCGCCGGGAGCTGGCACTCCGCTTCTGTCAGCAGTGAGATTATCCCACATACATTCCCTGTCAAATCCAGCCGTTCGGTTGATCTTTGTGAGCATACTGTAAACACACACTGCAAAAAAAAAAATCTTGTTTCCAGTCCAAATATAAAAAAATACTTACCGGTTAAAAAATCTAAATGAAGTGAGTTTTTGCCTAAAACAAGCCAAATTATCTGCCAATGGGGTAAGAAAAATGATCTTAAAGGGATAGTTCACCAACTGGTCATCTATGTACGGTAGTAGAAATGTGAAATTATTTTTGAAATAGGTGCCTTCTAGACTGAGAAAAGCTAGTAAAAAAATACCCCGTTGACAGATTATTTTACTTGTTTTAGGCAAAAACTCACTTCATTTGAATTCATCATTCATCAGAAAACAAGACTTAAAGGTTGTATCAGCGATTTCAGGCCCAAAAATAAATTTCCTAACGATCCGCTAGCTGCCCGCCCCATAAGCAGGCCGTCAAAAAAACGCGTCTCTGTAGGCAGCCTAGGCTCTGAGATCTGCACACAAAAACAAATGGTTTCACCAACCACTCAAAACCAAAATAAACAGTGTTCCAACCAATCACAGACAGTGAGGGTGTTGTGAGGTTTTGCGCTCGTGCACGGCTGCACGCGAAGTCGGAGCTGAAGAAGAAGCCAGCGTCTATCAATGAACAAGAGAAATTGAACATGGCTGAGTCAATCCCCAAGAGGAGGAGGAGGAGGATTAGGGCGAGGGAATACCATCGTGTTCATTCCAAGACACGGCTTCTTCTTCAGCTCCGACTTCGCGTGCAGCCGTGCACGAGCGCAAAACCTCACAACACCCAGCCCCTGTCTGTGATTGGTTGGAACACTGTTTATTTTGGTTTTGAGTGGTTGGTGAAACCATTTGTTTTTGTGAGCAGATCTCAGAGCCTAGGCTGCATACAGAGACGCGTTTTTTTGACGGCCTGCTTATGGGGCGGGCAGCTAGCGGATCGTTAGGAAAGATTAGATGAATGTGATCATTTATTTTTAGGCCTGAAATCGCTGATACAACCTTTAATATCTTATGTTATCTCACTCATCTAGTAAATGCATTTTGATTTAAGAATTTTTAGATATTTAGACTGGAAACAAGACAAAAACACTAAGTAAGAATTTAACTTTTTGCTGTGCAACCGCCTCTTCAAGGCTTGTTTGATTGTTTTATGGTAAAAACAGACTCAAAATTGGACTCAAAATTCCTTTGGCCAGAAGAAACGTGTATAAAAAATCGTTTGACCCAATGGCTGGGATTATCTTAAATCGTACAATTTTGTCAAAAAGTGATACAATAGAGTGACTGGCATTATAGCACTTTTTTTTTAATGATGGAAACAGTTTGTGTTGTTAATGCGTGATGTGTTTTTAAAGTCGGCATGAAATCAAAATTGACCCGATTTACTTTGTTAGCGGATATTACTAGTCTTGTGGTGAACAATGAATCCGTGCAAGTTAATACACAGAAAAAAATAGTTTGCAGAAATTATCTTTAATCAAAGTCTGAAAAGTTACTTCCGGTCTGGAATGGTTCTTATTCGGATGACGTAGGTTTGACGGATTGGGTTGAGGAGGAGCGCTAAAGTAAAACCCTGCCCTCTGTTCAATATTCCCTTTCACTCGGAAATGCGTCACAACACTTGAGAAAAGTCGTTTGCAACTTCCGGTTCACGCGGACTTTAAGCATTAATGTGAATGTATCTGTCACCAGGGTCAAAGACAAATTTCAGCATGGACAATAAAGTTCAACTCCACTCAACTTTACTGACTGTTCATCTGAAATCTGTCTGAAATAAAAGTGTTGTTTATTGTGTTTAGCTGGCGGGGACCTGTATATGTGGGGCTGGAATGAAAGCGGGCAGCTCGGTCTGCCATCTAGAGGCCTGGAGGAGGAAAAACACAGAGCAAAAAGTGGAGGTAAAAGGACTAAAATATATGACTTTACATATGTGACCCTGGACCACAAAACCAGTCACATGGTTAATTTTTTTGAAATAGAGATGTATACATTACCTGAAAGCTGAATAAATAAGCTTTCCATTGATCTATGTTTTTTTAGGATATGACAATATTTCGCCGATACAACTATTAGAAAATCTGGAATCTGAGGATGCAAAAAAATCGAAACATTGAGAAAATCTCCTTTAAAGTTGTGCATTTATGTTCACGGTTGTGTTGCATTCACTCACAAAAATACATGTTTTATATATTTACGGTTGGACATTTTCTAAATATCTTCATGGAATATGATCTTTACTTAATATCCTAATGATTTTTGGCATAAAAGAAAAATGTATAACTTTGACCCATACAATGTGTTGTTGGCTATTGCCACAAATATACCCGTGACTGGTTTTGTCGTCCAGGGTCACATTTTAATGTTTACTCAGGGCTGCCATCTCTCACGCATCGTTCTCACGCCACATATCCATAAACAGCAGTAAACAAACTTTCAAAATCTGTCAATGTTATTCAACAATAAACACCGCTTTGCCGTTCTTCAATGTGCCTCAGTTCAACTGGCACGTGAACCGATCATCTCTTCCTCTTTACTTCTAGTTATAGCATGAAATAAATAGGGATGCACGACATATCGACCACCATATCGGTATCGGCCGATATATGTTCATTTTTAATGTTATATATTAAAGCCGATAAATAATGTATTTTTTCCTTCAGCTGAGACACTTCAGATGCGCACTGTTCAACATGATGGTTTTGAATTGCTTGAAATATGATTGAAATCTGTTTCTGTTTAGGAAACACTGAGCAGACCATAAATAAAGATGAAAAGAACCAAGCCGATATGTTCATCTCAATTCAAGCGTTCCCTGCTCTAGTGGACGTCCCTAATGTGTCGGAGATCAGCAGGGTCAGCTGTGGATCCCGTCACACAGCCGCCGTCACAGGTCACTCACCATGTCATCAGTGGAGCAGAAGCTGGACGTAATACTGCTGGTTGACATGAAAAATCATTACCTTATTCTTTTCTTATTTCTTTGTAGGTACAGGGGATCTGTACACCTGGGGATGGGGTAAGAGTTTGCTTTGTTTTTTAGAAATAAATCAGCGTAAATAATTTTTTAAAATGTTTTGATAGAAGTGTCATGCTCAGCAAGGCTACATTTGCTACAAAAATACAGTAATTAAATATTTTTACAATTTAAACATTTTCTAGTTTGTTAAAATTTAATTTATTCCTGTGATCAAAGCTGAATTTTCAGCATCATTACTCCAGTCTTCAGTGTCACATGATCCTTCAGAAATCACTCTAATATGATGATTTGCTGCTGGAGGGGATATTTGTTTTTATGACCCTTCAAGTTTGATTAAACCAACAAAATATAAGGAATATATATATATATATATATGAAGGAAAAACAAAACACTAAACTTGGTTATGGTATATATCTGACAGAATTATTTGGCAAAAAAAGGCAAACTACAGTTACCATTTTATTTTACTATGTAAAAAATGCATTTAAAAAAACAAAAAGCTCACATAGACCACAACATAATCAGTTATTAATATTTTTTGCATCTCATGTTTTTGATGTGTTCATAATTTATTTGCACGACATGCTGGTCAAAAACTGTCTGCACAATTTGGCATGTTTTATTGCGTTATTGCAAATAAAACGATTCACTCGAGTCCAGACACAACTACACAATATGCTTAAATCACATTTTTTATAATATTTAAATAAAGGGTGAAGATTTCAATTTTCCTAGGCTGGACTTCACTTTTGGCCACTACTGTATTTTTTACAGGATTCTCTGATGAACAGGAAGTTCAAAAGAATGTCTTTACTGTCACTTTTGATTAATTCAGTGAGTCCTTGCTGAATAAAAGTATTAATTTCGCTTAAAAACTCAAACTTTGATTGGTTGAGTGTGTTAATTGTTATTTTCAAAAGTGCTAAAAGTTGCCTTTCCTCCGTCTGTCACATTATTAGGTCATTATGGACAGCTGGGACACTGCAGTGAAAGTAGCACAGATGAGCCGACGCTGGTGGATTATTTCCCTACTCACAGCATGTGTGTTCAGGATGTTGTCTGTGGGTTATGGAACACGTTTGTGTCCGCCGTGCCGAAACATCCTCCATCCTGACAGAAACAGACCCGTCTCAGAGCGCCATATGAATACCAGGATGTCAAAGTTGCAGTTTTAAGAGTTTATTAAATTAGGTACAAATATATGATCTAAAATACAGGATAGAAAGTAGTTTTTTTTAAACAGTGAGTAAAAAATGTTTTCAAACATATAAACAGTAGAAACATTAAAAGAGAGAATACATTCAACATGCTACAGTATTGACAGATTAAAGGCGCAGGTGAAAAATCTGGACCGGAGACGGAGAGCAGCTTCCATTCTGTGTAAACTTCACAACACAATCTTGAATGAACTGCAAAAGAACATTGTCAGTCAGTGAGGATCAGGAGAAATGCTGCCTTATGAGTTCAGAAGTCATTATGTGTGGGCAATTTCATATTTCTTTCTCACGGTTTTGCTCCACTACAAAAACAGGATGCTTTTTTTTTTTTTTTTTACACAAACACAAAATGTAATAGATGTAAATTAGGCGTGTAACTGATGCTTTATGTATTTTATTGTTCTCGAGCTGCAACAGAAAATGATGGGAAATGTAATTTTTGTCGTGCAAGCCACATAAAAAGTTAGAAAAAAAAGAGAAATGTTTAAAATGTACAAACTAAAACTGAAATAAAATAATTTTAAAATAAATGAATAAAGCTATATAGAATTTTTCTTAAACTAATAAAAGTGATAAAAGCGCATAACATAATTACTAAAATAAAATTTAAAATATAAAATAATCAAAATATTAATAAATGCTATAATAGTCTATAATTTATACAAAAATAAAAGTGCATAAATCAGCTAAATGAGTACGTCAAGCTTTATCACTATTCCTCAGCTGTTCACTAAATAATACAAACTAAGCAGGGCTGCGTTTCCCAAAATCATAGTAAGCCGACAATTATTTATTTACACAACAATGTTTCCTTTGTGTTTTCCGCGTACAGACGACAGCACTGTCAAAACGATCTCACACGGATCCGCAAAAATGACTAAAATCACTCTATTCTGCTGCCAGGCCAGTAGATGGCGATGTCACTTTGTAAATAAACACTACGCACCTATAGACTAAAAGCATATTATAAAAAAAACACTGTAAAACATGGCTTCGCAGGGCTTATTGCTTTAATACGCATGTACACAAATTCACATTTTTTGTAGTTTACACGGAGCCAATAACGGTATGATGTAAATGAACGGTCAAAATGTATAAAAAGTTTACAATTTTAGTTGAAAACTGTGTCGTGTAAACGGCCCCTAAGTAGATCATAGAAGTATTGCCACCAATGATCTCACAATGCTTTTGGGAAACGCACAATAAACATTCGTAATTAAAACTTAATTAAACTAAAGGCAGCAAAATATGTCAGCTGACCAATTTGGAAATGAAAATAAAATACTTTAAGCTAAATTCTCTCACCTGACAAAATCTGGAGATCTGGAGATGACATGCTGAAATTCGGAGAGGTTCACTGTTCCATCTTTATCGATGTCCGACTCCTCCAGGATCTGCACAATTACATTTGTTCACATTAGTAAAGTCTGACAGAAGTCTCTCGTTTGTCGTGTGTGTATCCGCCGGACTCACATTGCTTATGAGCTGCCTCATCTCCTCTACAGTGAGACGAGTGTCGTCCGTCTCGCCGGTCAGGCAGTTCACCAGCTTCTCCAGATCTCTGGCATCAAGTGTCCCGTCATCGTCAAAGTCTGCAGCGGAACAGAATAATGTTCAGGAACTGCTGTTTAATGGTGTTTGCTAAACTGTGAAAACTCAATTCAGAGTGTGTTCACACTTATAGTTCAGTTCGTTTGGTTCGGAACAATAAAATTAAAAAAACAGTTGAGTTTAACCATTTTCAAATCCATTCAGCCGATCTCTGGGTCTAGCGGTAGCACTTTTAGCATAACTTAGCATAGATCATTGAATCTGATTAGACCGTTAGCATCTCTCTCAAAAAAATTACCAAAGAGTTTCGATATTTTTCCTATTTAAAACTTGACTCTTCTGTAGTTACATCGTGTACTTAAGACCGACTGAAAATGAAAAGTTGCGCTTTTCTAGGCCAAAAAATTTAGTCCTGGTCCGCTTTGCGTTCACATTGCATCAAACCTAAAGACGTAGGGATAAGTTTAAAGTTTTATTTGCCATTTGTACCGGTACAGCTATACAGGTACATAGGAATTTTTGTAGCAGAGCTCGTAGAGTCAACATAAAAGTAAACATAGAAAACCAGCTAGCAAGCTAAGCTACAGTACACACAACACACTACACACATAATAAATAGACTATAAGAAATACATTCAACGAAGGGCAGCTTAAACCTATGTCGAGCAAACCCCCACACTAACAATTATTACTTTAAGATTACTATTTAATTTAAGATTGCTCTACGTTAAAACAAATATTGCACTGTCCCAAGACACTACATAATATAAATATTTAAAAACTTACTGTAATAAACATTTTCTATCTAACAGAGACCGCCACATGATGTGTTCACAATCGGATTGGTCGGCTTTGATGATGTACATTTTGCGAAGGAACTTGCTTGTACATCTATAACAATGCTGTGTTCTGGGCTAAATGCGCTCGTTGTGTGTGCGTAGCTACATATGATGCTATTTTGACCAGCTGAGAACTCGTGAAGAGCTTATAAAATGTGTAAAGGAGTCAAAACCAGAGTTGGTTTGGAAGTGGAGTGAGACTCATCTTTTCAGCGTCTCTGTCCACTTGTTTGATGCACAAGGGTTCGGATGGCAGCGTTCACACTTATTCAGATGAACCAGCAGCGCAATGACATTACAAAATTAGTGCCGGTCACGTTGGAAGTTACCGAGCTGGGGACTATTTTCAGGCGCTGCGTAATATCATTGCGCTGCTGGTACGGCATCAGTTCCTTGATTATTACGCAGGAATGAGAGGATAGTTCCTAGTCATATTGGCCTAGAAAATCGCAACTTTTCATTTTCCATCGGTCTTAGTACACGATGTAACTACAGAAGAGTCAAGTTTTAAATAGAAAAAATATCGCAACTCTTTGGTAATTTTTTTGTGAGAGATGCTAACGGTCTAATCAGATTCAATGATCTATGCTAAGCTATGCTAATAGTGCTACCGCCAGACCTGGGGCCTCATTTATAAAACTGTGCGTAGGATCTTTACTAAAGGTGTACGTGCGCCCGAAAGTCAAAAATGGCGTGCGCAAAAAAATATTCAGACTTATAAAACCGTGCGTACGCCAGAACCTGCGCAGAATTCACTTTATAAATCCCACTCAGCGGAAGATTGTGCGCACATGCGTCTCCTCCCCGAAATAACCATATATGGAGCTAACAACGCCTAGTTTTACTATGCATATCCTCATCTGCATATCATTTACATATGATTATTCATCCACGTGATAACATGTTTAACGGTACAAGACATTAGGAAAATATGAAATACGTATGTGCCGTCACATTACATTACATTCCACTGGCCAAATAGTATTTTTAATTGATATTTGTAATGGAAACAGATAGACCTTGTTGTGCATTATATTTCCACAATCTGCTATTATCATGACAAGCAATTATCTCTGTAGTTAAAAAATTAAAACACAGCATGCCAAAGGAAAAGTGTTCAAAAGCATTGCATCCACATCCACAACAAATATGTATAGGCTATTTATTGAATATATATAGGCGATATATATATTAACTTTAAGTGTTTAACTCCTTTAATGAGAATGGCATATTTAATCTAAATGTTTATATCAGAAGTAAAACATAGTTTAAAAATCATTATTTTGTTTAAACTGTTATTGTGATCACGCACTGTAGCCTATTTATGATAAGGACTCATAATGAAGATTTTATAATCATCTGCCGTACAGTTTTACTTCATCTGCCGACTGCCGTTAGATATGCGTCAGTTTCACTAAACGGCCCAACGCGCTCACTGGCGCGGACATTTAAGGTGTGGATATTTGCTTCAAGTGATAGGCTTGGTGAGTGAAATTATATTTGCATTATCTTTCTGTATATATGTCTAATTTTCTTTAGATGTTCTGTCTAAAAGTGACCAAAAAGACATTTAACTCTAGCTCACCATCGGTGTCGCCAAACTGCTCCGTCTCCAAAACGTTCGTACGCATGGGTCAGAGTTTGCGTGCAGGTGCGCACATTTTCCCGTCAAGTTTGTTTTTATAAATCACAACTTATGCGTCGGAAGTGGCGTACGCCTCTTTCAGGGCCGGTTTTGTGCGTACGCAACGGTTATAAATGAGGCCCCTGGAGATGGATTCGAAAACGGTAAGACTCAACTGTTTAACTCTAGGGGAGTTGAAAAATGAGCATATTTCCTTTAAGAGAGATCCATCTATTACCAAAGATTCGGAAGGCGTAATGGGACTTGATTTCCAGGGTTGCCGAATCACTGAAGGCACTCAAGAGGTCTAGGAAATCCTCAAAGGTCAAGCTGCCATCCCTCAAGTCAGAGGTCGAGAAGACGTGACAAATCCTTTTCCGGAAGGGGTTCGACTGTGAAGGATCGAAACACAGGATTTCCAACAATGTCAGCATATATACAGTTGAATTTCAAAGGATTATAAGAAATTATATTTTGCTTGAAGAAAATGAACCCTATTTTAAGAAACATTATGGTTTCTAAATTGTGACCAGAGTACAGAGTTGATCTTTTACCTTCAGTTCGGGAAGCGTAAGGACCTTCTCCATGGACACCCTGGAGCTGTACGGCCCGTTTTCTCTGCCCTGGAGTTCAGAGAATCTTTTGTGTGCCCTAAACAAACACATTGACGATGAGCCCCAAAGTATCAAATGATAATCAATGACAAAAGTATCATTACATTGAATGTCATTATCAATGTAATGACATTCAAACACTTTTAAGTGTTAGTTGAGCATGCAAATAAACTTGCCACTTTACTGTATGTTTATGTAGTTTAGCTATTGTCACAAGTAAATGTATATACCTTGCTGTTACTAAATCACTTTACAAGGAATGCCAAGGCAAAATGTGCCATAGTAGAGAAGATGCACATGTGAAAATCCAATAATACAAATATAATTTTTTTTAAATAACACAAATATAAAAATCAGGGTAACACTTTATTTTAAGGTGCCATGAGTAACATGTTACTACATGTACTTACTATAGTAATAGTAAATTATGCAAAATGACAAGTAACTAACCCTAACCTAACCTTAATCGTAACTCTATAGTACGGTAAGTACGTAGTTAATTAATATTAATTGGTACGTATTTGAGTAAGTACAATGTAACTATGTCACCTTAAAATAAAATGTAACCAAAATCAGTTTGGGTTTTCAGTGACTGACAAAAAGTTAAGATTAGGTGAAAAACTTCATTGAAAATTAGAATAGGCAGATCACTGAAATAAAAAAATAATTAAATAAGAGTTAAATAGAAATATTAAAGATATAATTAAAATTAACGAAAATTGTAAAAAATAAAGGCTAATTTTAAATAAATACTATAACAATACTAGCTTACTAAATAATACAAAACAATTCAATTCTACAGTCAACATTCACAATTAGCTGCTAAAAATTAAGCAGACTGAAGACAGCAAAATATAGCTAACAAATAAAAAACGAGTTTAAAGTACATTATGACTTCATGATACTTACAGTAAGATTTCTTGCTTAGTGAGAAATGTAAGCTCCTGTGTTACATAAAAAGGACAAAATATAAACAAATAAAAGCAACTCCTCTCTATAAAGAATACATTTATGTTCATAAATAATAAATATATAAATGTGTCTGTCTCACCTGATACTCTGATAGAAGATCTTTCGGCAACTTACTCGCGGTTCCCCCCATTACCGCCTGCTTTAGTTCAGCACGAATAGTGCTTTAACTCTAAACTACAAAAAAAGTCGATTAAAGTTACTATTGTTTCATAATAACCATAACCAAGGCAACTGGCTGTTTTTAGCTAATGTTACCAGGCTAAACAAACTTTGGTCGAAAGGCTTGCGCGCTTCCGCTTCCTGGATGACACGTCAGTTGCTATGGCAGCAGATTTGCAGCGTTCAAAGATCATAATGGATTTTCTCTTATCTTCTTTTTTTATTACAATGAAATCATGTTTAGTTGTAAAAAAAAAAAAAAAAAAAACACCTGCATATTCAACTGTATTTTTATTTGGAGGATAACTATAATTTTCAGTGATTAGGGAACTAACAGATTTGAACTTGTTTATTTACCCTAATTAGTATATTTTAACGTTACAGTGTTATTATTACAAGCAGTGAATAATACTGATAATCAACGTATATTTTATAAACAATCATTTCCTGGAGTATCTGATTACACATTGTTATTGTTAGTTCTAATGTATCTATGGTTTATGATTGTGTCATATATTATTCTGACCAAATGTTGGAAGGAAATACATTAAATTATTCATATCATATCATATCATGTTGCTCTGTCTTGGATCTGCAATTTGCCAATGATTTCAGAAGGTGGCATCATATCACAAATAATAAATTATCATGCCAACTATGATGGATTTATTTATTCATGACATAAATAAACAATTTATTTACAATTTATAAAATGTCATATCTTCTTAATGTATTGGCAGTACAATAGGTGATCAAAGTTATTTTGAGGCTTTATTATGTTATGCTTTTAATTCGATAGTGAGAAGTATGAGCTCTTGTATCAAAGAAAATATTACAACACTAAAAAATGCTGGGTTATTTCAATCCATGTTTGGGTAAAATATGGACAAACCCAACCGTTGGGTTAAACAAATTAAATAAATAAAAATAAACCAACGGTTAAACATTTTAAATCTGGAGCTTTTTTAATCTGGAGCTCCAAAACATTAATTTTAGTTTTTCGTGTTTGACATATGCTGTCAAAACATGTAATAATAAATATAATAGAGGATCAAATAAGTTCTTATAAAGTTTTGCGGGATCAGGATGGGTTTAGCGTGTTGGACCTTTTCTCGAGTAAAAAAAAAGGTCCATCCAGCTCTACTCGGCCCCATGCTCGGCCCCCACATGACGTAGGCTTTTCCCACAATCCCTCGCGCTGTCACATCATGGCGGACGAGCTGGCGCAAGAGCTGCAGTCCGTAGCTGCAAAAATGCAGATTTTACCGAACGGAGACTCTCACCTTCCCAAAGTAGACGCGGATCCCGTTGACGAGACCGGGAAGAAGAAGAAAAAGAAGAAGAAGAAGGGAAAAGCGGCGGCCGTAGGTAATAAAGACGGAGGAAAGTGTCGCGTGGCCCTGCCATTTACTGCCCTTTCTGATTAACCCATTAGAGCTCGCTATTCTTATATCTAATTCAGAGGACATTTTTGTGCTAGGGACTAAACGTGTTTTAACAGACCTTAATGTTTATTTCATGCCCTGGAGTGTTAAGTTAAAGGCTGGTTGGAGGGTTAAACTAGCTGGTGAACTCATGGCAGTTGTGTAATGTTGTTATGAGAGGGCACAGTGACTCCACGTGCGTTTCATGTCTATGTGCTTTATGTCTGTCAAATGTATGTTGCATTACAATATCTACATCGAATTCCCTTGACTATTCTGCAGGAGTGTAAGAGTCCCTGAAAACCACACTTGAGAAAAAAAAAGATGCCTTACACTTACAGTAAAAATGACCCATTACAAGTTACTAATACCAACTGAGTTAAAGTCTTTGAGTATTTGATTTTAACAGTACTTTAGTATTTTGTATTGTAGGAGATACACTAGTCACTAGTTGATTTGTGAGGAGAGCAATCACGTTTTGTTTCTAAAATCAAAATTAAACTGAACATCTCAATATTTCAACTGACATAGGGCTGTACGATTATTACAAATAATTGTCGATTATTCCCTTGAAATTGTAATTACGATTATTAATCAATTATCGATTATCACAATTTACATTGAATGATGTTTTGAATAGCTTTATGCCATTGTTTGAAGCGACTGCATGCCATATTGTCATATCAAAATAAACAAGCTGATTCCTCAACTTTTGTTTGCTTTTCTATAGCATTAAGTCTCAAATGTCAAATATTAAAAATTATATATTTAAAGACACCAACCTAAAGTAAATATATACATGGTATTATGTTATACTAAAATTTAAACAATGTGGGTAAAACCCTTAAGATAAACTGTAGAAAGAAAAAAAACATATCTTAAGCAGCACACTGAATAACAAGTTAGAACAAGTTGCAGAACAAGTTATGATTCATGCAAAATGTAACAAGAAACTGCATTACTCATTACAAATGTATCTACTTAATCAAAAATGTAGTCAAGTAGAGAGTTAAATTTGCTAATATCTTTGATACTCAGTAAGTAGCCAAAAAGATACTTAAAGTAATTACATTGATTTCCTCAAGTACTTTACTCCACTGCTATTCTGCGTAGGGAACCATGAGGGTGAAGGAGAGTCGGACATCACCAAAGTGGCCAAACAAATGCAGCAACAAACTTTAGAAGAGAAAGAGGACGAGCCAGAGGAAGGTTTGTCTAAAGTTAATTAAAGAGACCATTGCAAATCCATGTGCATATGCGACAAGCGTAGGTTTGAGCACGAATCTTGTTTTTTTTTAATATTGGCAGATGGTGAGGAGGGAGATTCAACTGGAAAGAAGAAAAAGAAGAAGAAGAAAAAGAAAGGCCGTGAGTGATTATTCAAATACTTCATACTGTATAAAATGCTCTTGTCAATTGCAAACCCAACTTCTCATGTTTTGTAAGATTCCCTTATCTGTTAAACATATTTTATTAGATTGTTCTGGACCTAATACAAGTAGAATGCTCTTTTATGAAGTTACCTCACTTATTTTTTAAAGGGGTCATGACATGAGAAACCAAATTTGCCTTGATCTTTTGGTCCTGCAAGTTTCATAGCTTAAGACGTCCTCCCCATTATAAACGAATCATTTATTTAATCAAGCTCTAAATACAGCTCGTTCTGGATCCATGGTAAGAAGTGACGTCACGGTACGAAGTGACGTACCAGCGTTTGCATATGACCACCTCCAGCGCAAGACAACTACGCTTAAAGCGCAAGCCAACTACGCTCATTTCGTATCATTGTCGCGCTGCGCGCCTCACAAGTGTTCAGTCGACGGACAGCGAGTGGGTCTGTGTGTGTACAGGGAAATTACGATGCCGCAGATGTGCTGTTCCTGGCTGCGGACAAACAACATCTGTGAATACGCTGCGAAAGATCCAGTCGTCAGGGAAAAATGGATGCACTTAATTTTTTGCGGACGTCTCAGTCACGGCAGTGTTAGTTTAAGCGTTTGTTCTATACATTTGAAGGATGACTGTTTTGAGAACAAATCCCAATATGATGCTGGCTTTGCCAGAAAACTGTTGCTCAAAGATAAGTCCGTGCCGACTATTCTGGGCTCAACAATGACGACGCAAACTGTAAGTAATGTATTTAAAACTTTAAACTACTTTTTAAATACGCTGAATCCGCAAATGTTCTGGCTGGGGGCGTTAATAATTGATGCATAGGCACTGACGTTAGCCAATCATAACAGTGGGCGTTAACACTGAACTCTTAAAGTGTGTATGCCAGGTTAAATTTTTTTTTTAGATATATTAAATAAGGTTTAGATGTCTGAGTGAAAATGTAATTATCATTAAAATTATTACTGTAACTGCCTTACAATAAGCGTTATAGCCATTTCTGTCAAGATCATATTTTTAAAACGCAGCTGAGCTGTGACGTCATACAAGGGAGACGTGCCAACAAAGTTCTATTCAAGTATGGAGAGTTTTGAGTCTGAGGAGATGCAAAATCCCCCTCAAACCTATACGATGGCCCACAGCCATACAATTTTGAGCCTCCCAGGCGGGAGACAGATGAGGAGCCAAACAGAAATGTAAATAATTCATATCGAAGAAACATAAATATCTGGTGTGAAGAAGAACCAGTGGAGAGTTGGTCAGGTGTCTGGTAAGTATAGGCATAACGGTATGTATTCGTATTGAACCGAAACGGTACTGGTGTCACGGTTCAGTGCATGAATATACACGGAGAATACACAGTATATATAAAAAAAAAATTAAACTCGCGTGCAAATTAATTAATGCGGAACTACTGTTAGATACGCGGGTTATTTACACCTAATCTGTAGCTCCGCCTTAGCTCTGAAGCTCCGTGGCTATAATGAACAGGCTGCGATCGATGTCAATATTGCAATGCTGGAATGTGTGTGTGTGTGTGTGTGTGTGTGTGTGTGTGTGTGTGTGTGTGTGTGTGTGTGTGTGTGTGTGTGTGTGTGTGTGTGTGTGTGTGTGTGTGTGTGTGTGTGTGTGTGTGTGTGTGTGTGTGTGTGTGTGTGTGTGTGTGTGTGTGTGTGTGTGTGTGTGAGAGGGAGGGGCGCGATCGACGTGCTTCTACTACAGTAGCATACACCGTAGGCACCGCATCAGCTACCAGTCTAACTCGGGTTTTAAATCCCATTTTATAACTCATGAGATCTCCAACCTCGTAGTCCTTCTCAGTGAAATGGGCGCTGCAAATGACCGAAGTCTTGGACACCGAGGCAGCACTGAAGTCGGCGCGTTTGGTCCGAACAAAGTTGACCCAGGCACGGAACACAGTGGACTCTGTGACCGGTTTTAACGGTGTTTTTGCACCCAGCACAAACGCAGTAATTCACCATCGTGAAAATACGCCTGCGTATACTAACGACCTAACTTAAATAACTAACTAAATAACTAAATAAATATCCTAATCACTAATTCTCTCGCTCTATCACTCGTGCAATTATCAACACAGCTCAGCGAGCTGGGGAGACGTCTCCCTCGTATGACGTCAAACGATTCGTTTGGAATGAGGAGCAGTTTTAAGGGAGGACTGAAAATAACGAACTTTTTCATCTTATATTCTGCCTTTAGGAATCGAAAAACATACAAAACAATACATCAACTTGTCAAACGTGTATTTCCCCTCACTATTTTGTGTTAATCAAAATTAAAAATTTAACCTGACATACACACTTTAAAGGGGAAACACCCCCAAAACAGACTGTTTGAATCAGAGGATGAGAAACAGGGTGGGAAAAGGTCATAAATCACTACATTTTAATAGTTTTTTGTAAAAAAAACTATAGTAATACTATAATTGCACCTAAGGGAACATAATAATAAAATAAAATAAAAACATGTCATGACCCCTTTAAGATTATGCCTGAAAAGGTTTTGGATTTTTTTTTAAAATCATATGTGACCCTGGACCTAATGATTTTGGGGGGGGGGAAAATCGATAATTTTGACCCATACAATATATTGTTGGTTATTGCCACAGATATACCCGTGCGACATGTGACTGGTTTTGTGTAGGGCTGTAATCAACCAATGAAAATCTTGGTCGACTGAAGACCTGAAATTACGTTAGAGACTTTTTTTTTATTATTAACTAGCTGCGCACTGTGCGCAGTACTTGGTAGCCTTTGTTGTCCGCCTAAATGAATTATAAATAAACATAAAAAACTAGTAGGCTATTTACAGTATATTAAATCGTATTTGACCTAATTATTTTGCACTGAAATGAGTCTGACACAGGAGTCTGTCGGCTCTGACAGCGCTGCATCACGTGCACCCGCGCAATATCATAGCCTATGATTTCCGAAAATAGTACTATGTTGTCAACTAGTGATATCATCACAATAACTTTTGAGGAATATGCAACATAATTTTGACAATTTTTTTTGTCATATGTATTATAATAACTGACAGACACTATAATTTCAGCCGCACTGTACATGTTCTCGCACAGAGCGAGGCTGAACACAGGAGCGCAGCTGAGACACGAATAAACTATTAACTTAAAGCTTTTACTCTTAAACACAAAAGGCACGTCCACTTTAATAAAAAAATAATATTTATTAAACAAACCAGATCAAGAGCAAAAACAAAATAAAGTGCATAACTGAAAAATAAAACATTTTCAAAACTAAAACAAAACAGGCTCAAAACTAATACAAACAGGGCACAACGCTTTGCGCATAGGCTCCAATCCTTTTTTCCTATTTTCTATTTTTTTTTAAATGCTGCCACTGCCGATGTCTTTGTTGACATGGTAGAAGAGGACTGACTATGAATTAAACGCTCTCACAATTAAATAAATAATATTCAGCAAACCTTCTAGTAGCCTACTTTCTTCAATCTGTCTCTCCTCTCCGGTGGATTGGGCTAATCCAAAAAGAAGTGAAAACAAGGGGGGTGTTCTGAAGACAGACTGTTACCTGTGAAACATGGGGTGCTCTGAAAACACCCCCATTAGCAATTAGTGCTTTCCACCTGATGAAACGAACGCGGCAAAAAATCGACCAATCAGAATTTTGGTCGAGCCAGAACGTATTGACCAACAATCGACTGGGAGATTACAGCCCTAGTTTTGTGATCCAGGATCATGCATGTTAATTTAAAAAATCTTGTATAATATGACTGTTTTTGTTTGTTTGGTTTTTGTTGTATTTATATGATATTTGAATTTTTGCCATGAAAATAGCTTTGAATGCTGACATGGCACTAAATAAAACAATCTGAATCTGTTACTCGCAATATGGATGGATGTTTATGTTGTTCATATTCCTTGTTCTCTTTCAGCCAAAGTTCAAACAGATCCTCCATCTGTTCCCATCTGTGAGCTTTATACCAGTGGAGTTTACGCCAAGGGCCAGGAGTGTGACTATCCACCTGTGCAAGATGGGTACAGACAACAGCCGCTTATTGACACACTAAAACCTGTAGTCAGCCAGTCTAAAGAAACATCACAGTGGATGTGTTTTATCTCCTCTGCAGACGTTCTGCTGCGTGGAGGACGACCAGCGAGGAGAAGAAGTTTTTGGATCAGGCTAATGAGGACATGTGGAATGACTTCAGACAGGCTGCCGAGGCTCACCGGCAGGTCAGGAAGTACGTCAGGAGCTGGATCAAGCCGGGCTTGACCATGATCGAGATCTGGTGAGCAAAACCATCATGAGCTTTTCTTTATAAGCTGTTTTTGCACCGATTATGTGGAAACTCATTAAATGTGATACAAAACCTGTTGGGCTGCGGGATTTCTGTGCCTATTTTTAGGGCTGCACAATTTTGGCCAAAATTGTTGCGTTTCTAAAATGCATGTTAAAGCGAACACAGTACCGCACTTTACTCTGAAACGCAACGTATATATTCTATATTAAATCGCATTGAGGTTTTATTGTCGAGAAATATTACAGCCATAATTGCGGTAGTTCCATATTGGCACTAATCCTCTTTTCACATCTTGTTTTTTCCCTGATAGTGAGAAACTGGAGGATTGTTCTAGGAAATTGATCAAGGAAAATGGTCTGAATGCTGGTTTGGCTTTTCCGACCGGCTGCTCGCTGAACCACTGCGCGGCTCACTACACTCCTAACGCGGGAGACCCCACCGTTCTCCAGTACGACGATGTCTGCAAGATCGACTTCGGCACGCACATTAATGGTGCGTCTTTAATCATTCATTATCTTTCTTGATTCCTTCCTGGTGCTTTTCTTGCTGATCTTTAGAGATGTTTGATTATTATGGCATTCCAGGTCGAATCATTGACTGTGCCTTTACCGTCACCTTCAACCCAAAGTACGACAAACTGCTGGAAGCTGTAAAAGATGCCACAAATACTGGAATTAAGGTAGAGTCTCAGCTTTTTGCATTATGATGTTATTTTCGTGACAACACACATTTTCCTCTTTGTCAATGTTGTTGCTCTTTGCTATATTACAGTTAAATATTACATTTTAAAATGTTATTCTTGTGATGGCAAAGCTGAATTTTCAGCATCATTACTCCTAAATCTTACTGACCCCAAACTTTTAAACAGTAGTGCAAGTTAAATGTATAAAAGATTAGCCACGTTTTTATTGGCACTTTAGTGATTGTTGTAAAGGTTATTATTTTATTTCAGTGCGCAGGTATTGATGTTCGCTTGTGTGACATTGGAGAATCAATTCAAGAGGTTATGGAGTCTTACGAAGTGGATCTTGATGGAAAAACGTATCAAGGTAAAAAAAATAAAAGTACTACCTTTAACATCAAAGACTTATAAATAACACAAGATATGATGTTGCAAATGACATTTTTCTTTCCAGTGAAACCAATCAGAAATCTCAATGGCCACTCTATTGGACAGTACCGAATACATGCAGGCAAGACGGTGCCGATAGTGAAAGGGGGTGAAGCCACCAGGATGGAGGTGTGTCCTGACTTTATACTGAAGTTTTTGTTTTACAGATTTGAACATGGCTTTAACCCTTTTTATTTGGGTTGTTGCCTGTATATTTACCATAAGGAAAATGAAGGCTGTGTTTTTGTCTGTCAGGAGACAGACTTCATCTTAGGAAAAGGGACAGACAATCTTGAGTTACGGCTGTCACTTTACGTTCGAAAATCGAATGCACAATCGATCGGACCAACCAACACAAGTTTCAAAACGAAAATAGGGAATTGATTTTAACGGCCTTCTCTCGGAGCGCGTCCAGCTCGTCACGATACGCCCGCAGTGAACACGCGTCACACAGCAACTGCTGGCTCTGACAAACACAGAACAGCAAACTATTTTTACAAGAAAAATGTGAATTCTCATGCATATACAGATTCGGGCTACAATCGACTACGTAGGCTAAATTTGTTTGACATTTCTAATGGTAAACGCAGCATGTTGAAGCGTGGAGTAATGTTTTTCTTTGATGTTATGGCAGTCCACTCTGCTTATTGTTTTTCGAGAATGTTGCACTCCTGTTTGTCATTGTGCACGAAACTTCACGGCAATAAATCATCAGAAATATTGCTGACTTGTGCAATATACTCAAGCGCCCTCTTTACGTTCGTCCTAATGCCTGGTAGTTGTCCGTGAATTTGCCTATATTTGGTGTTGAAAATGGAAACGTCTTTAGACATGGACAATCGATTCAATGAACACTTATGTCTCAAAAATCTAACAGAAGTGACAGTCCTAGTCTTGAGAGCGTTTCATTCTGAGGGTTTAAGGCTGAGTTTGGGTGTGCCTGAATTATCAACACAACACAACCTCTATCAGTCACGCCACAGGGCTTAAAGAGAGGTGTAGTCAAATACACTAGCACTCAAAAGTTTGGGGTCGGTTAGATTTATTTGATGTTTTTGAAACGGGTTTCTCATGCTCACCCAGGCTGCATTTATTTGATCAAAAACAGTACAAGCAGCAATATTGTAAAATAGCATTAAATTTGCATTAAACTATTTTATATTTGAATTAGGGCTGTCAAAAGATTAATCGCGATTAATCGCATCCAAAATAAAAGTTTGTGTTTGCATAATATATGTGTGTGTACTGTGTATAATTATTATGTATAAATACACACACATTCATGTATATATTTAAGAAATATTTGTATTTATATACTGTATATAAATTTATATAATTTATATTATATATAAATGTTTTATAGATAAATATAACCAATTTTTCTTAAATATATACATGATTGTGTGTGTTTTTATATATATAAATAATTATACACTGTACACACACATATTATGTAAACACACACTTTTATTTTGGATGCGATTAATCTTTTGACAGCCCTAATTTGAATATATGTTAACATGTAATTTATTCCTGTGATCAAAGCTGAATTTTCAGCATCATTACTGCAGTCTTCAGTGTCACATGATCCTTTAGAAATCACTCTAATATGATGATTTGCTGCTCAAAATCTCTAATTGTTTAGCATTTCTAATTATTATCAATGTTAAAAACCGTTGTGCTGCTTTATATTTTTGTGAAACCATAATACAATATTTTCAGGATTCCTTGATGAACAGAAAGTTCAAAAGGACAGCATTTATTTGATATAGAAATATTTATAACATTGTAAATGTCGTTGCTGTCACTTTTGATCAGTTTAATGTGTTTTTGCTGAAGTAAAATGATTAACTACTTAACAAAAAAAATTTTTACTGACCACAAACAAAGACAAACTTTTACTTTGTCAAGTCGACATTTTACTCTGAAAGTGTAAATCTGCTCCTCCATTTTGAAGCGATTATGTAGTGCTGTTAATCTCATTGTTAAGGGTTTAGTTCTGTCATTTTGACAACGTTGTCTTGCTGAATTTCCTCTTTTACAGGAAGGAGAGGTTTATGCCATCGAGACCTTTGGCAGCACTGGGAAAGGCATGGTGCATGATGACATGGAGTGTTCCCATTACATGAAAAACTTTGAAGTTGGTCATGTGCCAATAAGGTGAGAAACATGCTAATCTTGACACCATGTCCTAACTAAGTTTCCAGCGACAAGCGATTTGTCAATCATAGCCAATCAGAAGATATTTTACATTTAAAGGGATAGTTCACCCAAAAATTTAAATTCTGTAATTTACAGAGTTTATTTATTTTGCGAAACAAAATATATTTTGAAGAATGTCAGCAATCAAACAGTTGAAATGACTTCCATATAAAAAAAAAAATCTGCATACTATGGAAGTTAGCTAATCGACTGTTTGGTTACTGTTTTGGTCGACATTCTTCAAAATAACTTTTGAGTTCAGCCGAAGAGAGAAATTCATACAGGTTCATATCAACTTGAGGGAAAGATGACATAATTTGTGTGTGAATAATCCCTTTAATGTACTGGGAGCTCGCATATGATGCTTAAAGTTCCCTAAATAGGCAACTGAACATAATTATGTAATATTCATGTTAAATTTTTCCCAGACTCCCCAGAGCCAAGCACTTGTTGAACGTGGTCAACGATAACTTCGGCACTCTCGCCTTCTGCCGCCGTTGGTTGGATCGCCTCGGTGAGAGCAAATATTTAATGGCGCTGAAGAACCTCTGCGACCTGGGCATCATCGACCCCTACCCGCCTCTGTGCGACACCAAAGGCTGCTACACGGCCCAGTTTGAACACACCATCCTGCTGAGACCCACGTGCAAGGAGGTGGTCAGCCGAGGAGACGATTACTAGGCCTCCACATCACCCGTTTTTATAAATCTGTCCTCTGCTTTCTTATCACATGAGTATTTGATGGTCAAAGGCCTAAGTAAGTTAATAAGCTGTGCCTTCTCGTTTTAAACATGCTAGTTTTTGTTTGTATAAAGGATGGATGGAGGTTAAGATGTCCCCTTGTTTAACTGTGGTCTAACTCACTGGCACAGATGTGTACTAACAGATGTACCCACCCGTAAAGTGCTCTAGAACCATTTTGTAAATGCGGACAACAATAAGGATAATCTTCTTTTGATCAATGAGCAACCCAGGAAAATGTGAAGTCAAAACCACATTTTCAATATCATCTGGATTAGGCTGCATTTAATATTGCACGTGTTTTTTGTTTTTTTACTCTCAAATCTTGGCCTAAGAGAGATTAGGAAATGTTCTAGTTTTGATTAATTTTCTTTATCAAGTGCTGTTTGTTTCTCCTTTTCAGTTTGATTCAATTGCTCATTTAGGCTGAAAAAGAGGACAAGATTTTATTACAGGTGGGGATTTGGCTTTATTCCTTAGTGCAAGAACCGACTTTAATGTAACATAGACCCTAAGATAGTAAAATACTCATTGAAACATGCTTTCCTCTAAGAGCGGGCACTCATAACAAAAGTGGCGATGATGATGATGTGTAAACATCTATATTTTGGCTATGCTTGATTTCAGGTAAAGCCTGTTTGAAAAAACGATCACCTTTCTCGGAATAAAGCACGTGGTGTTTTATTTTGAAGTACAAATAAAAATTTATAAGAAATTGTGATCTGCAAGTTATTTCATGTTTTTCTTTTAAGGCATTCATGTGTAACCAAATTGTGTAAGTTTTTTTTGTGTTAAATTAATGAAATGTTGAATTTAACCATAAATGAATATATATATCTTGAAAAAATATATATATTTTGTCACCACTTCTAGACAAAATTATATAAAATGTGATTGGGTCACATTTCCAAACATATTAATGGACGAGAATATGGTAGTTCGCTAAAAATTAATTTACAAGTTCAAAGATAGTAGGCTAATATACTACAGTTAGATTAGAATTCAGAGCAATAGCCTACATGTAATTCATTTAAAAAAAAACAGAGGAGGTAACCATTGCAACTGCTCAAGCTCTTTCGTACCAACTGGTACATTGACGAAACAACGTAAGTAATGTTGTTATTTATAATAAATTGTTTTACATACAGCATACCACAATAACATATTTTAGTGTTTTGTTTAAACGGTCTTAAAAATAGTTGAGGTTTGGCTATAGTGTCAACCAAAAGACGTTTTAGTTACGTGAGGCGAGCCTCGAACAGTAGCCTAGGCTACACGCATTAAAAAAAAAAAAAAAAAAACTCAAACCTTTTGTCCTTTTATAATACACACAAGTAGTAATTAAGTTATTTAGAGTTAGCTGAGAAATGTTACACAGAAAATGAAAAAAAAAATTTGCGTGATTTTTTTCTCACAACAGTCCTAATTTTTGGTAGGCTATTCAACGGTCCAAACTCAAGTAACGTTACATAGTTTACGCTGGTAAAGTGCGTCACATAACATTGTTCGGCAAGATATTTTTTATGAAATCTGAGAGATTTCTGTACGTTACCTCCATTGACAGTTATACTGTACAACTACCACTGTAACGCTTCATAAAGAGATCGTCAAACTAATCCATATGATTCAAGCGGTTTAGAAGAGATCGTGCTCGCTTTAGGCCCAACGTATATGAACAGATTGAATTTATTCACATATAACATTGATCAGCATTAAGTTGGTCAGATTGGCCGTATTTATGAACAGAGCTTTTTGGTTTGAAAGTGCCTTCTGTGTGAGCTGTGCTTCATACATCGATGAACGATAGACAGTGGACCCTTTTTGCCTTCGAAATTTTGCTAATGTGATGCTACCGCACCTTTAGTGATTAGTAGATCATTACCAGTAGATGCCGTTAACTACACCAAATGTTTTCAAAGTATCTCTTTTAACCAAACAAACTAAGCTCTCATTCAGTTAGACATATTAGAACATACACTCAACATATTAGAAATGGATCCTCAGAAACTCTCCATCACGCTAATAATCTGAGGGTGCACCCGTTTCCTATTGCATTTGAACAGCCAGTCTTTCTTCCGCCTGTAGCGTTTGGACAGCAGAACGTAGAGGACGGGATTCACGCAGGGGTGCAGATACTGGAGAACCGTGCAGGTGAAATGAAACATCTCCCATGAGCGCCCATGCCGGTAAAATCCCAAATACACACACAGCTCTAGAACATACCCTGGCAGCCAGCACAAGGAGAACGTCCCAGCCGCCAAAAACACCATGAGAGACGCCCGCCGTGTGTTGCGGGTGCTGGCGAGGGACATAACGGGCCTCTTGTGCAGAAAAACAGCCATACGGCCTGAGTTGACGGCGATAACCAGCATTGGTATGAGATAGTACAGCACAAATTGGCTGAGAACAACCTGGTAATGATGTTCCTGGGTAGTCGGCAGACAAACAGTGCTGTTACTCAAACCTGGGCCTAAGCTTTCCTTAGTGGCGAAAATACGCAACGGCAGACTTATAAAGAAACTCAGGCCCCAGACTAGAATAAACATGAGTACCACCAGGTCCATGGTTGGCGGGCGGTAGGGGTTGGTGATGATCATGGCACGAACCATTGATACGGTGCACAGGGAGTATGTGCTGGCGGCCAGGGAGAATGCCAGCAGAAACTGATAGACCTTGCAGGACGTGTTGCCCAGAGGCCAGGAGAAACTGATGGCGGAGTGGATGGTGAAGGGGATGAGGAGAAGCGTGAGGACGTCAGCCAGAGCCATGCTGAGGAGAAGAACGTCCAGGCGGTTTTTATGAAGGTTCTTGTGTTTGGCGAAGAGGGAGAAGGCCAGGAGGTTGGCACAGAAACCAATGCCCACTATGATGCCACATGTGCAAGCAAAGATCACACCGTAGGTGTTTGTGTTTGCCTATTAGAGACAATGGGGGAAATAGTATGTTTTAAGTTGCATTTTTTTTTTTAATTGTTGCAATTAAATCGCTGTATTGAATTATATATATATATATATAAGTATTATACCTAAATATAATTTTAAAATGTATTAAAAAATTATATAAATACAGTAATATTTTGAAATACATTTTATATACAGTAGTCAACATACAGTAGTGAAGTGGTTTAAAAAAGTTAATCAATATTGTCCTATAAGACAAGAACGGGTATTGTTCAAAATTCATGTATAACTTTGATGAAAGGTTTAGATCCACTTCAAATGTTGACACAAATGTGTATATATATATATATATATATATATATATATATATATATATATACAGTTTATAACTTTATATATAACAAAACATTATCTCTTAGTGTAAAAACATAAAAATTAGGTTGACTACATACATTTTTCACTTCGCTCCTGAAAATATGTTCAATGATAAATTATATTATAAAATAACTAAGTTAAATAATTTTATTTGTTAATAAAATACTAATTCATCTCGCATATTGCCAGAGGAAATTATTTACTCACCATCTGAGACGTTCAGTTAGATATCCATGTATTTGCAAAGATAATACATCTGTGCATTCAGATCAGACTCAACAAATCATTTTTATTTTAGAGATGAGTCTAAAATGTGTAAAGATATAATCCCGCTTTAAGAATAGACAAAATATGGGCTAAGCTTCCCTAATACCTCCATTAGAACAGTGCCATTTACAGAGACAAAAAAACGGATATGAAAAATATCCATTTATCAATAAATAAGTCTTTCTATTTGATTCAAAAAACGACTTCTTGCACAAGATTGTATGTAGCGAATACACCAAATAACATCTTTCGAATGAATGTCAGTCGTTCCCTGCTGCTTTTCCATCTCTCATTCTCTGATTGGAGGCTTATTGATTTGTGATTGATCTCTAGGCCTTGTGGTTAATGAGTCTTTAAGGCTAAAGCACTCACAGGAAGTTGACAGAAGCTTGCATTTACCTCTCCATCCATTAGCATGTGCAGTGAAAGGTGTATAATTGTTGTTAGAGCCATTTTTGTGTCTTTATTTGCTCGTTATGTGCACACGAGCACACATTGATTGATTATTCCACCGTCCTCAGTCACTAACGGCTACTTAACCCATATTGATGAATGAATAAAGTGACGCTTTGCATGCACAGACAGAAAATAATAGTAAAAACTGCACCTATAGTGGTGCAAATCATGAGAATGAATTTGGTGTTCTCTCTTTTTCAGTTTTATTGTGTATTGCTTATCAATTTATGTATTGAAAATAGCAGAACATTAACTAAAGTAAAAGAAAAGCTGTGTAATAAAATGTAAAAGATAGAAAAATACTCAGCATAACTATCTAAAGTGCATTTGAAAATCTCATCAAAATCAGCAGCATTGAGATACATTCAGGAAATAAATATTCCAATCAAATAAATTAAATATTACACGAAAAGTCTGACTGAATGAATACATTTAAAACAGGCTATACTCTAATTGTAACATATGCAAATTAGTTTGTATATGAAGCATATTCTACGCATCAATTAAGGCATTTAAAATAAAGAATTGTTTGGAGAGTTTATAATAAAGGCAAAGGCCTTTATTGTGAATAAGTGGGTTCTCAAAAGAGTCCTGGTGTCCCATGCCATGGTGAAAGTCACTGAAGTCTCTCCTTGTAGGCGTTGCAACTCGACTGCAGCAGATCATGTGACCACATTGCATCACTGTTCATTTGCATAAAGTCTGCTCAGTCATTATTGTTGCTGTCAGTGTGGTCATCCCTTCAGTCTTGTCATGTCCAGGCGCTTTTAATGGTCTCTTTGCATATGTAAGGCACACCCCCTGTCTTTCCTCCTGTCTGGGTCTCTCAATCTGCCCGAACCCATCTTCCTCTTCCTCTTCGTCACAGCTTTCAATGGCTGTTGCTCAAATCTCAGGGTCTTGCTGGTCTCTTGCGGTAGGTTGTCTCTCATCCCAATAGTCTCTATTTGAAAGCTCAAGGGGAAGTTTTTGTTGCTGCCGATGTGTTTGGGACAGTGGACGGTGTCCCACAGCGGGGTCTGGACGCTTCCTTCGCTCTGATACGGGGATATGGCCGTGTGCACCTGCTCAAAAAGCTCTTGTATTAACTTGCGCCTCTTCCAGTCATGCAGGGATCGGCCCCTGTCGTGCATCATCTGTGCGTGACCTACTGAACGTCGCCTGCATGGGACAAAGAGAGGAAATATATTTCAAGCTGACTTTAACCCTTTAGTCTCATGCAGTGATTTTGGCACTAGTAGACATGGAAAACAAAACAACAACAAAAACACATCTTTATTATAACAATTTGGCCTTCACTGCATGCAAAACTGTGCATTTCTTTTGCATTGGCTTGTTAGAGCTCCTGTTTCTTCTGCTACCAGCAGATGGCAATCTCAACTACTCTGAACGAGCCTCATGTTTTGAGATCTTGCAGAAATCACTCATGTTCAAAAGTAAGAGGAGATCATGACTTACTGTCTGTTGTTGAGAGTGTTAGTGGGTCTGGATTGGACCGGTATCAGGACAGTTACCAGGAACACGGCAAACCCCCAATGCCTCAACATACTGGACAACTGAACACAGGAGACAGTCACAAAGTTATCAAACATTAATATATAAATATGTATGCAATTGATTTAAATGAGAAAATATTTTAATATTTTACTAGGCATATTAGTCTACAAATTATATATATATATATATATATATATACATACATATATACTATTAGGTTTATTAGGCAAGAGATAAAATACAAATGATAATATAAAATATACATTTTATTAAATAAATTAAAATCACTACAGATTTTTATTAAAATATTTGCTTTATATATTTATATCATTTGAGTATAATTTCAATATAATAGTATAATATTATTTTCACCTTCTGCATGCATTTTAACATTATATATATATATATACATTAACTTGAATTATTAATTGCTGTACTTAGTACTTAGAACTGAGTCAATGTCCAGTACACAAGTGGAAATGGAAATAGAATTATATCATTATTCTTCATTTAACATGAGGTGTAATAGCCTACATTACATTTCTGTTATAAGGCTTCAACTTTGATAATATACTCACATGTAATGCCACTGCTCAGTAGATGTTACTGCCACCCGGCTGGACGTGTTACAGATGTTGAAGCCCAACATGTGACTGTGCATTCAATAAACCAGGAGCATCATCTGCTGCCTAAATGAAGCATGTTAATATGTCCAAACTCCTCTAGTCCAAAAGACAAACTCTTCCTATGTCTCCTTCCAGAGTGTTTGAAGGAATGAACGCATAGAGAGAGAGGACCAGAGCGATGGGCGTTAGATTTATTGCACCGGTGAGTCTTGTAAGTCCCCTTTGCTGTTCACTGCAAACTGGAATAGACAGCAGGCGTTACAGCAGAGAAAATTAGTGCGCACTGCACACTTGTCTGTGTGTGTGTGTGTGTGTGTGTGTGTGTCTGCTGCACATGACTGCCAAAGTGTATACCAGACTGACAAACCACACACACACACACACTTAGAAACGCACAGGCAGACACCTTCATTGGAAAGAGGCTGGTATGCTGGTCTCTCTCTCTCTCTCTCTCTCTCTCTCTCATGAAAACTCATGAAGGGCTCAGGTTTGGCCAGGAGGGGCAGCATTTGACGAATAATCACCCAATGATCTCTAATCTGAACTTTTGATTAAAACAGTACGTATTTGATACGCTATTTGTGCATGTAAACAATCTGCAAAGTTACAAAGCACAAAGCCAGCGCAAAAATTTCTCCAACAGAAAACACTTGCCTTAAACGTTTTAAGGCTTTGAACCTGATGCTCGCCACTTATGGTAAGGGGCGTTACTTTTTCCCGACACACGCTCTAAGTGATTGACCAATCAGAGCAGACTGAGTTTTTCAGAAGGTGGGGTTTAGAGAAACTATTCAGACAGAGGGTGAAAACAGGTGCTGCAAATATGTATGAACAATTATGTGTTTTTGAACATTTAATACTGTAGACCTATTCTAGTAGACTCCCTGCACAAAATGATGAACCTGTAAATGAGCATATTATGGTCTCTTTAATTTTTCTGTCTTTACTGTGTTTATTACTTAAGATCTCATCCATACACTGGGTCCCTTTAACGTATGAAGAAAATCCTGAAAACTCCTACAAGCCATTACAATGGACAACTGATACTGATACAACACCAAAAAAATATGCTGCATTATGTTGAACGCCTAACATTGGTCTTTTACTTTGCATGGAAATTCTGTGTGAGAGTTCGAATGAACATTATAGCTTATAACGGAGACCATGAGACCCTCCCCTCCTAAAACATGGGTGAAGCTGGGTGAAGAAAGTAAACAGCTTTGGCTGACCACTGTCCCAAGAGATTATGACCATAACCTCAGTGAAATCAAGCCTGTGGGTGGGTCTGCTCGCCTCCTAAGCAAACGTAATGGTCAAGGTGGTTTTCGGGGAGCCCACAAAATAGCACCGCTTCATTTACAGGCCTCGGGGCAAGAGGTTCACAACATAACTAATGCTCATCAACTACAAATTAGTTCTGTGCGACACTAAAATATTCCATATATTTCCATGTTTATGAGGCAGTGCGTACATTGGAAAATAAACTGACTTGCACAACCATTCAAAAGTTTGGGGGTTTTGAAAGAAATTAATACTTTTATTCACCAAGGATTCGTTAAATTGATCAAAAGTGACAGTAAATACATTTTGTAATGTTACACAAATGTTTTATTTCAAATAAATGCTGTTCTTTTTCAGCTCTCTATTCATCTAAGAATCCTGAAAAAAAAAGGTTTTCCACAAAAAAAAATCAAGCAAAACAACTGTTTTCAACATTGATCATAATCAGAAATGTTTCTTGAGCTGTAAATCAGGATATTAGAGCTCTGAAGGATCATGTAAGAAATGTGAAAAAAGTACTTTTTAAAATAAATTCAAATAGAAAACAGTTATTTTATATTGTAATATTATTTTACAATATTACAGTTTTTACTTAATCAAATAAATGCAGTCTTGGTGAGCATGAGACTTCTTACGAAAAAATCTCACCGACCGCAAACATTTAGTGTTCATGACACAAATGGCTTAAAACAAAAACAAAAATATGTGCAGTTTCATGGACTAATTTTATGATTCAAGTCTATACACTTTCATAGCAACAAGAACTTTGAAAAGATTCTTCAGAAATTTCTGCTTGTTCCACGGGAAAAATAAGTTTGGAAAATGGGGGGCAGTGGCCGAAACCATGACAGAATTAGCATTTTCAGTTTTTTGTTGACTGAACAATTGACACCTTTGAACACACTACAATTCTATCATTTGTATGTAATTCTCATTTGTCATATAGCCTAAAATATGATGAAATGTGAAATAAACCCAACCACAGACTCAAAAACCCATAGACAAAAATGGGTCTTGATTTGAAGAACCTGAAGGGCTGTAAAAGATCCTGCAGCGAAACGTGCATTTCGTCCTATGAATCCTTCATGTTCAATCTTTCTTCTTAGTGGCCTTAAACTACTGAGAAATGTTTTGTTCTTTATTTCTAGTCAGTGACAGCATCGTCTAGCAATGTTCAAAAGGGTTGGACTCATCCGCACTAATGTCAAAAGCCCTGCGTTTCTTTCTTTTTTTTAAAGAAATTGTTTAACTGTCATGGCTTGAGTTTCCTTTCCGCTTCCAGCGTACTCCTGTTTTGTTCTCGTGTTTGTTTGTTTTATCATGTAACCTTGTGGGAACACATGACACGATTTCTTCCATTCGACCTGCAAAAAGATTCCAGCGGGCCGCGGCACAGCAGCGCTCCAGATTTAATCACGAGGCGTAAGTGAATTCTGCTACCGAGGAAAGTCTCAGATTTTTGCGGTCTTCTCCGTGAAATTGTTAAATGAAGAAAACGTCATTTAACACCTTGTCAGTTCCCCTGTCGACCACTGGCACTTGACCTTCTCAGCACTTGGACAAACTTTGATATGACACCCGTAGTCAAACGCCATTTTGAGTGAATCGCGGGACATTGGAGAAACACGCGAGCTAGCCACCCAGTATGCCACCTGACTGTGAGATTATTAAGACTGATGTCCCCAGCGAGGCCAATATTTTTTGTTCTACTGCAGAGCGTCGGCAATTTATCATCCAAACATCCCACAGGTTTGTGTTGTGTAGGTACTTTTGGATCTAGTCCGGCGGGTTTGATTCGGTGCCAGAGAAAACATGGCCGCCTTGCCAACAGGCCGTTTAGAGCTCGAGTTGTGAAAGCTTGTCTGAGGGTTCCAGTAAATCCTTCTTCTAGCAGGTAAGAAGTTTGGAAAGCGACGAGGCAGCTCCCCAAACCCCCCCAACACACCTCCCACCGCTGATCTCCATAAGCACAGCTTCATTTAGGTCACTATTGTTCTACGAACGGACTTGCGTGTTATTTCATTCATTTATGCTCACATTGCATCGATATAGGAAGGCACCTAGAGGACTTCTTCATGAAAAGAGTATTCACAGAAACTGTATTTAAATATTCAGCACTAGGGGCCGCAGAAAGGACACGCGTGTGTTCTCAATAAAACTATAGGTGAAACTTGTCAAAGTCAAACCTGATGTGTTCCTGAGCTCACAAAGCGTACAAAGGACCTTTCACTTGAGAAACACTTTGTATCAGCTTTTATTGCATGATATATTTCAATTTCATTTTGAATAATGTATCTAAACCTATACATCTTGGTACCATTTTACAGTCTCAAAGTATATTTAGTGTATGCAAAGTTTTCTAGATAATTTAACTTTGTTTTAAAAATAATTTATAAATACAGCAAAAACAATTATAAATTCATTAATTAGACAAAAAACAACACTTTACTTTAAATAAATTTTGAACAATACTTTTAAATATATACATAAAATAGCTATATATATATATATACAAACTTATGTTATGATGAATCAATTTGACAGTATGTATATATATATATATATAAATTTTTTTCCTATAAGTAAACAAAGTGGGTTCTATAAATATATATTGTTTAATATGTGTTTGTGTGTGTGTGTGTGTATATATATTTATTTATTTATTCTCAAAGGCAATTCAAAACTCTACTATATACACCTATATACATACATATGTACATAGCTCTGCATAATAGACAATAAAGGCAATCTCAGAGATGAAGGTGAATGCTTTCATGTTGTCGAGCAGGTGCCATCCCATGTGGTCTGTCAACATTTCAGCGGTCAGCAAACCGCCTACAAAAACATGTTTCGATTTTATCTAATCGTCTGGAGGGAAAGCCCTTCCAGTAAATGCTTGGTTAGTTTAGCCCTCCACCATCCAGCCATACATAAAATATACAAATATTTACTGCATAATGGAGGTGAATGGGAGGTGTCCTTCTAAAGACCCACACGTATCCCAGAATCCCGTGCGGCGGGGCAGATGAGTGATACGCCACGGCTAAAATGCAAGCATGAAAAAGTGCTGTGTTCGCGCTGGAACAACGGGGACCGGAAGGTGAACTGCTGAGGGGCTTCTTCAGATTTTGGGGATCATACATCATGGGTCTCAATGCCTGTTGACCTCAGTCCACTGAGCTGAAGGTGTGTGTGTGTGAGGGGAGGGGGGGTTTAGGAGAAGGCACACCAAGGCTGTGTGTGCCGCCACACAGTAAGGCCTTTTGCTGGCTGCCATGGCGATGGCGACCGCAGAATTGCCATGTTTACTTAAAAGCTAGTGCATAAGAGAACAGCAGACCACCGGCAGACGCCACCCGCCGGCACTGGGCAAGGGCTACGGCTCATCTTTGTTGAAAATGGCTCGGGAACCTGCTGCCTGCACAGGGCCAACCTAAATTTAGCAACAAACTGAAAAACCCTCCTCATTCTTAAAAAGCTGTTTAAGTTTCCAGAGCGAGAGGGTTCAGTGAGGGACAGGAATGGTCTGAGAGACTCGTTCTGTCTCGTTGCAGGTGGCGATCGAGCGCTTCGGTCCACGGGCTCGGTCAAGACTTGTGATTGTGCTTCCTGCGATGTAATATCACATAAAACATGTCAACGCGAGGTTAAACATGCAGCAGGTTCAGAATCTGACTGGCCCACTGGTTAAATTTAAAAGTGATATAAAAATAGCACCTGTTTTGTTTGCCATTATTATAGGCACATTGATTTAGAGCAGTGTGTGAATTATATAATAAGTTTCTGAGGGACCACATTTTTTGTTGTCGAAAGTCATTTTCTTTGAGCATCAACCATAATGTCAGTAGGCTTTCCCTATAGTTACCTAAACGTCACCCTATAGACACCACATGTACACGGGCCCTAGTGAGAAATACTGGTAAATCCATTCTGGCAATGAGAGATTGCAGGTAAATGGACTTGTTGATTACAACAAAGCAAAATTACAGGCATGACCACCTGCTTTGAGAGAAATTATCCACCCTCTTTGTAACGTAAGAGCAGGTGAGGCCATTGTACCTTGAATGTGTCGAGGCTTAAAGCTACACTGTGTACTTTTTTAAGTGGATTCTTAGCAAAAAAACACTTTGTTCTTTCAAAATTATATGTGCTCATTAATGTACAATTACTTAATTACTACCATGTATAATTACTACCAACTAATCAAGTATTCTCGTAAGCGTAGAATCTGCCATTTATAATACATATGAGCGAGTCGCTTGGATGGCGGAAGCCATGTTGTGCCTCCATCTTGAAAATACATTAGCCAAAGAGGGACATACCTGGAAATTCAAGCTTCGGATTTTGTGTTTTTACACTCAGTGGCACATTGACGAATGCGAGGGGGAGATTACTCGCGACTGCCGACAGATTTTAAATAATACGGCCACCGTAGGAGTTAAAGCGCCCTCGGAATGGGAGGGGCTAGAAAGTAATATTCAGTTGGTAGTCATATACAATTTTACCGCTAGATGGGAGAAAATCCTACACAGTGTAGCTTTAAAGTCTCATCTGCTTCTATTTTAGCTGTAGAAAAACTGTTATGCTGCTTGATAGTGAGAAAGTGCATTAGTGCCCGTCCTCTTTTTCAGCGGCACTGGTTCCTGAAGTTTTTTTTTCACTCATTTTTCCCATAGGGATTTTAAAGTCCCCCTGTAGTCAATAATTGTATCCCTTAAAGTCCCACTCCGATCATATTTAGAGCTATTTTTAAACATTCCCAGTGGTCTTTAAATTATGATTATGCCATTTTTAGCCAAAATCTCAAAACCTGTGCTGTTTTCTGGGACTTCGCTTCAGCAGAGCGGCAGTAGCTCATTAGCAATTCGCCTCTGCGTTGTGGGCGGAGCCGTTGGCACGGAGACGACCCTCCCTCTCCCCGTTGCTGAGAGCTCTGATCACCGATCATTATTTCACTCCGAGACGTCGCGGTAAAAAACAGCTCGACTTCGCCTCGATATTTCATCCCTCCCACAGTGATCAATAAGGACATATTTAGTATCAGTGGATTGCTCGGAATTTTGGGATTATTATGATGCTAATGTCACCGCTCTATCTAAAAAACTGACTGACTCTCTCACGAGTGATGGGCTTGACACACGAGGGGACAAACGACTGCGACAGGCGAAACTCGACGGTGAAAGTGACTTATTGTTACAGTATGTGTTCCAATTTCAGCGCCACTATCGGAGCTCTGTTCACAATGACATGCAATGGCTTGTGTGTGTGTGTATCTGACCTGCTGCTAAGTAAAATTAAACACAAAACACAACTTCAAAAAAGCCCCTGTAAAACGCATTACATTACATTATAATCTACATCGCTTTAACACAGATGAAGTTAAGTTAACAGAGAGTTAACTTTTTTAACTAACTAGCCCCGCCCAGTGGAGTTACTACGTCACAACTCCAGTCTATTGTAGACGCATTTTAGCGTCTGCTACTGATTCAGTCATTTGAATGTAGAAATACTCAGAAATACAACTTTGAGCTTATTTTTCTCAAGATATGTCCTCTAACATCAGAAAAATGCCACAAGAACATGTTAACACCAAGAAAAACATGATTTTCATCGGAGTGGGTCTTTAAAACTCATCTTTGATCAGCAAAATTACATATTTAAGCATGTTTTTCCCCGTGAGAAATAATTATTCATGCCCTAAAATAGCTTGAATGTAACTCGACACCCTTGGCTAATTTAATATACGCGGTAATATGCAAATGAGCTCCGCCTCCACTCACTCACTCAGCTCAGAGATCCACTCGTTGACGATCACACGTTGACCTGATTGGTTACAAGGAAGTTTGTGATGCTTAGGAAGTTTACAAGGAAGCACCAGCGATTTCAAACCGTGTTTTTTGGTTCACTGCTGTTTTAAGGAGAAAATACTCAGCAATGGTTTTGATGTGAATTTGCACATGGTTTGTCTTAAAGGGATAGTTCACTTTGAAATTAAATTTTGGTATGTTTTAGCTTACCTCAAGGGCATCCAAGATGTAGGTGTCTTTTTTTCCGCAGTAGTTTCAATTTTGATATTTTTAGGTCAAACCGTTCTTGTCTGACAGTCATATCATGTCCAAGTGATCTGAGGGTGCGAGCGCATCCTGGTGTGGGACGTGTGCGCAGACTGGTGCATAGATGTATACACTAGATGTCACCTTGGCTATGGCAGTTCATTGGAACGAATGTCTTTAATGCGACATCTAGTGTATACAGTGCTATGCATAAGTTTAGACACCCATGCTAAAGTTGACTAAAAAGAGGAATAAAAAATCATCTTTTGGAAATTGAACTTAATGCCTTAATTTAAAAAAATAGGAAAAATCCAACCTTTAAGGACACCAATTTTCGTTGTGAATGAATAATGTATCGTAAATAAATAAATGTTCTTCCTTAAAATACAGGGTGCATAAGTTTGGACACCCCTATGTTAAACTCCCATAGAGGCAGGCAGATTTTTATTTTTAAAGGCCAGTTACTTCATGGATCCAGGATACTCAGCATCCTGATAAAGTTCCCCTGGCCTTTGGAATTAAAATAGCCCCACATCATCACATACCCTTCACCATACCTAGAGATTGGCATGGTTTTATTTCAGTTAGCCTAACAGCTGGTTTGATTTGCATTGAGAGATGATCTTATGGAAAGTACTCCATGCCAATCTCCAGGTATAGTGAAGAGTGTGTGATGATGTGGGGCTATTTTAATTCCAGAGGCCAAGGGAACTTTATCAGGATGCTGAGTATCCTGGATCCATATAGTAACTGGCCTTTAAAAATAAAAATCTGCCTGCCTCTATGGGAGTTTAACATAGGGGTGTCCAAACTTATGCACCCTGTATTTTAAGGAAGAACATTTATTTATTTACGATACATTATTCATTCACAAAGAAAATTGGTGTCCTTAAAGGTTGGATTTTTCCTATTTTTTTAAATTAAGGCATTAAGTTCAATTTCCAAAAGATGATTTTTTATTCCTCTTTTTAGTCAACTTTAGCATGGGTGTCTAAACTTATGCATAGCACTGTATATATCTATGCACCAGTCTGCGTACACGTCACACAGAAGGAAGCGCCCGCGCCCTCAGATCACTTGGACGTGGCTGTGTTTCAAGAGGTAAAAACTATATAAATACCGTTCGTTTTCTCACACAAACCGCTCGTTTCGTGTCTTAGGCCATCAATGTGTACTTACGATGGGGAATTGTTTCATTTGGACAATGGGGAATTGTTTTAATTTGGACTCTGTGCATGCTCTTTGAGACAGTGACCATAGACCTGCATGATATGACTGTCAGACAAGAACGGTTTGACCTAAAAATATCAAAATTGAAACTACTGCGGAAAAAAAGACACCTACATCTTGGATGCCCTTGAGGTAAGCTAAAACATAGCACAATTTAATTTCAAAGTGAACTATCCCTTTAATGCAGATTAAAAACACCAAATAGACACATAAACCTCATTAAAAACTTGATTTTCAACACAGGTTAATTCGATCCTACTCAAAAGCGTTCAGTGGATTTGCTTTTGCTGGGGATCTTTTTGGTGAAAATACACACTCTAATTTGTAATATAACTTTTGAAGTGACTAAAACTCTGTTCTGTAGGTCTATATGATAAGTAGATTTAAATTGGTTTACTATTAAGACACTAAATCGATTGTTTTGGTTTCCTTTGGAAGCACCCTAATATGTGGCCAAAAATTGGCTTTCACAAAATACAGTTATACTAAGCAGTTGAGGATTATTCCTGTAATAATGGAGTATTGAAACACCCAGCCAAACTCAATTCATGTTAACTTCCCTGTGTGGGCCAGACCTGTGCATTGGGACATTAGGTGGATTTCTCTTCAGGTGCTTGGGTAATTGTGCTTGGCATAAACTGCCGGTTCTTTGTGTCGGCCCGCGTGAATAGGATCCTCAAGGTGGAATTCCTGTGCTAACATGGGGAAGTCACAATATACATGGTCATATGACCAGACGGCCCCCATGGATTGGTTCGGTGGAAAACGTCCAGCCTGTACACAGTAGGTGGGCGTGGGTGGCGACTTTGCCCTTGTGCCCACTCAAGGCCTCATAAAAACACCTGACAGTTCGTATTGCCTTTGAGTACAACCCAGTATTGACACGAGCTGACCTCCGTCAACACCAGCCAAACAAAACAGCAAAAATTCACATAATAATTGAACAAATAAATGGAGAACTTGTTTGGCACGCCGTTCATAAAGAGCTGGACTGGCAGGCTTCGGGAAAAGGAGTCTCGCTTTCTCTGTAGTGAGAGTTGACATCGAGGTGTGTGTCCTATAAGCACAGTTTGGACTGTCAACAGGGGAAATATACTGTACTAGGTTTTTCCAAGCCAGGACAAATCCATTCAGTGCCTGTGAAAAGCTGCCTCTCAATCAGCGCCACACCAAGGGCCTGATTCTAATTAGCCATGAATACAAACCTTTGAGACGCTGCTTGTTGTACGCTGGTCAAGAGTAACGTCTATGTGTCTATTCATGCTCTACACAGAGGCGGTGATACATTGTTACTACAGCATCAAAGGCCCTGTTACTTTGCAGCTGGTATTAAGATGCGTTTTGGTCGATCGGATCACACGTAGACGAGGGAGACACATTCCCGTTTACACCTGATGTTTTAATCCGTCTCTTTTGTCCACTTTTAACCACTTCTGTCATGATTTCTTCGAGGGGAGGGTCTTTGGGTGAGTAAATGTATGAACTTTTTCAGATCTTTCAATCTAATGTATGAAATAATCTCACGCAGTTTACATATGAACACGACCGGAGACGACGGAAAAACACACAGAACATCAGCTTTAGTTTCTGCTCTGACAGACACAAGACCAGCCGAACGCTGTGAGTGTGTGTTAGAAATCAGGAATGGAGAGAGAACATTGAGCTTGGTGCGTTTTTCATCTTCAAACCAAACTTGGGTCTTCAGCCGATGAAGTTTAAACCCCGTCTGGCTCGAGCTCTTCCTATAATGTTACTCATTAGATCAGTAGACGGAGAGAAGACGGTCTTTTGTGGCGGTTTGAACACATTCGATCACATGAGCGTTTACACTACGATAGCAATCCGGTCGAATGTGTTTTCAACTCTCTCTGGAAGTGTGGAAAGTTGACAAGCTCAAAACGTTTTAGACCCGTTTACTCCTGTATTTAGCGTCGTCCACTTGTGATCCGATCACCAAAACACATCTTAACACCAGGAGTAAACAGCGCCTGTGTGTCTGCAACCATATTATGATTAACTAACAAATTTGATGTGCTGTTATGTAGACTAACATTATAATTGCTAAACTAACACGATGGCATCAGCTAACATGACATTAAAAAGTTACCATACTTTAAAAAGGAGTAAACGGGGCAAAAACACTCACATCTCTTTTGTTTTTTTAATTGCAGTTGATATTGCAACTGTCTGTATGTAATTGTAATGCACAGTTAAAAAGCTCACGCTTTTGAAACATTTGATCACAAACGGTCACGCCTCAGCATTGGTTGAGTCCGTGTTGCTGTGTTGGGCTGGTCGAGATGCTCAAACAAACAGAGCAATGTTTTGAAAGCACCACAGAGCCACAGTGTTTACACTTTTATGGCAAAATCAACCTACAAATGGCTTACTTATAGTTGTCTATGCATATTAACATAGAAATACCACACACTTCACCTTTAAGAAAAGATCAGAATGTTTTCTAGATCTCTCAAAAACTTTCATAGAGAAGGAGTTTTATGTTAAAATATGGTTATAAGCCACAAACCATATGAAATTTTCAGTTTTTACATATGCTGACAGAGGTTGTGTGATGGACAGACTAAACTGCGTGCTGAAAAGTACTGCAGTCTCTCAGTCAGTACTTGGACTAGGAAAGTTTAATTTTAAGTGCAAGCTGCAAGTTTTTGCATTTTACAGCATTGATTTCCTATTGTCAACATGCAGTTAAACCCCTGCCAATGCAACGTTTATCAAACGACAATTGCATTTCAAGATAATCATATTTTGATCACTGAAACCTAATAACATGTTGACATTAGACGTGCAAAATCTGACTGACTGCCATCTTGCAGATGCTGTTACTTCAGTGTTCACAATGCATAAGCATTCTCATATTCCATCATTAAACAAAAATGTACAGTAAATACAATTCGAAGATTGTTTGATTTGGAAAACGCACACGCTTGGACAGTTTATACGTTTGAACATGTCATCACCCTGCTACAGTTTACACTGCATTCCTTTTTCAAAACCACTTTTATACACCCCGATGTTGATAATTGCCTAGTTTCTCTCAGATCCCTTTCCTGAGGGCACCACTGTTATGCTTTAAAAGACACTTTTATGTGGTGCTTGGCCGGAGGACTGTTTTCTGTATAAATGAAATACAATAAAGACAGAAAGGGTGTTTCTTAAGAGCTCAACATTTTCAAAGTTTCCCTCTCTGCTTTTCACTGGCAGAGCTCTCTTGGAAAAGCTTTAACTGAAGATTAAGCGTTAAAATCTGTGTGGTTTTGGGCACCGTAGCCATAATTCAGCTATATCCCAGAAACATAAGCGCGGGGCGAAATCACCAGCTCTCGCGACGGAGATCCAGGGTGCCCGACCTAAACCACACCGAGCTGGGATCCAGGAAGACCAGACAGTGGTCAAAAACCAACACACATCCACACCCGCACACAAGCTCATGTTCATTATGCGCGTGGAGACCGTGAACCTGAGATGAGTGGAAAGGAGCCCGGATCAGTCCAAGAGATATTTGGACAAAGAATTAAAAAAAAAGATTGATTGGAAACTCCTGAAGGGAGCCACTTTTAGTCTTTTTTCCCCCCTTTTGTTCAAAGTTTTACTCATATCACCCATTCAGTGTGTGAAAAAAAAGAGGTAAAACATTTAGTCCTGGTCCGCTTAGTGTTCACATTGGCATTTTAACACTAAACCTAAAGGCATAGGGATGTTCACAATGAATTTGATTGGTCGGCTTTTATGATGTAGCCTATAGCCTATTTTGCGACTGAACTTACCGAACATCCAAGACAATCGTATGTGTGTAGCTACATATGATGGTATTTTGTCCAGCTGAGAACTCGTGAAGAGCTTATAAAATGTCCTTTTTAGGGTCGCATCTTGTGGCATGTTCAGTTTTTGCTTCGTTTACATGTCTTTAGTCAGTGTTGCGTTCATATTTCAGTCAAGAGGTTGTTTGGAAGCGGAGTGAGACTCATCTTTACAGCGTCTCGGTCCGTGTGTTTGGTGCACCAGGGTTCAGATGGCAGCGTTCACTTATTTAAATGAACCGCATAACAGAGCAATCGCACCAGGATTCGTTTTAATCCAACCAAACATGTCTAGTGTGAATAGATAATCAATTAAAGATTAAATGACAAAAAATATATGGTGATTTTATCCATTATGAAGTGATTGCATCTTTTTTAAAGGCTTGGTCAGCTGAAAAGGAACATTATTTTAAATGCAGAGCAAGCGCTTTGACAAAAAAAAAAGAAGATTTTTCTTTAGAGTATAATGTGCAGTGTTCGCTTATAAGAAAGTAAATACGATAAATTTTGATTTCATCTTGAATTTAAGATGTTAGACTTAAGACTATTACTGGCTTCACATGTGCATTTAATCTGTGTGTACTTTACAGTGCTGTATATTTTGTACTTCTCCATGCGTGTCATACATACCACAAGACCAGATTTGTACCGGATTTGCTGCTAAATACGGTTCATTTGACCTTATGTGTCTGTCCTGTTACTGTAGAGCCTGGTCTAAGAAGGCTTATGCTGCCATCTTTAGGTAAGATGTTATGCTGTAATTCCTCTATATTGAGTTAATCTTCCTACATGATTTAGTCTTACCATGTACAGTTTTAGTCTAACGTTTGAATGTTTTTAAGGGAAAATATAACAAACGCATTGGTATTCAATAAAAAACATTAAAGATTTCACAGCAAAAAGACACGAGATGAACTACTGAAAAAAATACTAAGCCCTTTTTATAGCTAAAAAGAGTGTCAACTATCAATCAGAGGAAAACTTTTCAGCAGAGTTTATATAATTTTGATCATTTTCAGGTCTTAGAAACACAATACTGTAGGCTTTATAGGGTTTACACTCCTCCATGCTTACAAAATACCATTTAATACCATGACTTTTTAACAGTAAATCTGAATAATGACCATATTCATGTGCCATGGTATTTTTAAGATACCCCTCCCCCACTTTGTATTAGTCTTTTATTATGAAACACAATCCCCACCTACGTTTTCTGTTGAACTAAACTCATAATAATGTTTCAGTCTTATTTTTTTACAGGTCTTTCAACCGAGTTTTTCCACAGTTTATTGTAAAGAAACCTGCTGTAAATGCAAGTGTGTGTTGCAGACGGACCATATGCTGCAGCTGTCGCTGTGTCGGCCTCTTTGTTTTGGACCAGCGTCTGTCACTCTTCCGCGTCGACCAATAGGAAAACGTCTTACTTAACCCATTCGACCAATGAGCGTTGAGCTTTGTTCTACTGTGCCAGTTCTGAGGCGCGCGCGCACGATAGCCGTCGAGCTATTTCTACTTTTACCCGCCTTCGCAAAACCGCGTAATTGCGTATTTTAGCAGAGTTGTTTTTATTTACACACAAGATTCGATGTTCAAACTTCCAAAAAAATAAATTTTTGGATGTAACAGACAGCTGTGTTTGTCGTAAAACCCCTAGGAGGACATTCAAACGGAAGGCGCGAGCCGGTTTGACGGTTGTCAGCGCGAGGCATCTTTTACTTTCATTTATTCTCGTTCGGGGGCGTTACACAAGTTACCGCTTCACGTTTAAAACAGGAAAATAAGTAATTACACTTGCATTTTGTAAGTAAAACCCGTGTTTCATACTGTACTCTGGTAAAGATAATAAGCATGGCGCAATTTCACGAAGATCCCGCGCTGCTCACTAAAGAGAAACTGAAGATTGAGTTACTGGCCAATAATGTTCCTCTACCGAGCGCTGACAGCAAGAAAGACGTCTATGTTCAGCTGTATCTGAAGAACCTGACCGTGCTCAACAAGAAGAGCCCCTCTCCTCCCGCTCAGGACACTTTCTCCAGTGATGAGGAGATGACAGCGCCGCTGGTGTCCGACAGAAGCCGCTCGGGGAGGGTGAGAGCTCAAACATTAGTCTTATGAAAAGCAAAAGCATGCATTAACACCGATTAGCATGCTTGTTCATAATTATGATGGATGCTGGAGCAGATGGGAATCATTATATGTTTTTGTTTACATAATGTATGTGTGTGTACTGTGTATAATTATTTTGTATACATGCACACACATGTAATATATTTAAGAAAGATGTGTTATTTTTATATAAAATGTTTATATTTATATTAAAAATACATGATCTATACATTAAGTCTATATACAGTATATACACGCACATATTTCTTAAATGCACAATTCATGTGTGTATTTATATATTCAAAATAAACACACATATTATGTAAACACAAACTTTTAATTTGGATGAGATTAATCGTTTCACAGCCCTAAATCATATATATAATTAAAATTATGATCATGCTAATAATTAGAGATTTTACAAATGCTGGTTGTCACAATAAAATATGCATTAAGCATTTTTTAAACTGTTTTATTTGTCTCATTAAAATATTTAATATGAAAACCCCAAATTCAAAATTAGAATATTGTGTAAAGGTTTTCATAAGCTGTAAGCCATAATCATCAAAATTATAACAAATAAAGGCTTGAAATATCTCACTTTGCATGTAATGAGTCTATATAATATATTAGTTTCACCCTTTAAGTTGAATTACTGAAATAAATTAAATTTTGCACGATTTATTCTAATTTTTCAAGTTTCTCCTGTAAACTATGATGTAGGTACAAATAAAACAATGACATGTATTTTTCTTCTGATGTCAGAAAGCCACAAGAAAGACAGACAGAGTTCGGGCTGAGGAGAACGACTTTTTGGGATTGACTGATGAAGAGTTAAAGGTTCAGCTTCTGAAGTATGGAGTCAATACAGGACCAATTGTTGGTTAGTATTAAGTTTTTCCACAGCCTGATTGTGTTTGTGAATATTAATCGCCCAATATGAATGACCTATATTATGTGTAAGTTTGCATTGTATTCTCATATTTCTGATTCTGCATCTCAGCAACTACACGTAAGGTGTATGAGATGAAACTCCAGCAGTTCCTGGAGCATCCGCCGCTGGAGAACATCCTTCCTGAACCCGAGACCACAATCCCAGAGGCCGTCACCATCAAAGCAGACGGAAACCAGAACGGCAACACGCGTTCAGCTGAAGATCAGTACAGCGACAAAGAAGAAGGTAAAGCAGGCATAATCAAGTCAAGTATCCAAATATCCAGTCGTTTGTTATTTAGAGGATGGATACCCGACCCGAGCCCGACAGGTTAATTAAAAAATTCGGCCCGATCCGCACTCTAGTCTGCATATGTGCACGTTCAAGTATATCAGCTACTGATTTTAAAAACCTGAACAGATTTTAAAGCGCTAAACATCATACAATTTACTCTTTTTTTTCTTTTTCTTTTTTTTTTAACTGTGTTGTTTGTTTTGTTGTTATTGTATTGTATGGTCAGAGCAATATTGTAGCACTTTGCCCAAGATAAATTTCCCTACGGGAACAAATAAAGTTTATCCTTGTCCTTAATTGCTTACTTTATAAATGGTTGAAGAGGAAAAACCTGGCATCGTACACTAAATGACTAAGGATCACACTTTCAAGTCATTCAGAACACATCATATTAATGCAGAAACATGCGTCTCGTTGCGTGACAAATGGAAACAAAATGTGTTCTAAAATCGGTTTAAAATATCAAACATGTTTGAGCTCATCAACTGGACTGAATAAGAGTCTGAAGCTAAATAACTAGAGTCTGTGCTCATCATACACTACGCTATTTTCAGTGAAATCTGTCAACTCCATCCAGACAAGCACTTTTTCTTTATCAAACATAAACATTTACTTGTGGCAATTGAAGGCTTGCACCGTGTCCTAACCAGACGCGATGCGATAAGATTCAGCGTCAAATAATGTGTCTGTCCACACTAGAAGCGACGCGACTGCGAGATGCGTAAAAATCAATCAAAACCCACAGCCAATCAGAACAGCTTATGTGCGGAGTCTCGTGGCGAGCGCACGGCACCAGAGAGTAATCTTGACAGCAATCGCAAGAAAATTGATAAGTAGCTACATAATCAAATTCACAAATATTACACCATTTAAATATTATTCAAATACATAGGCCACTGAGTTACTAAAACATATTTGTCAAATAATACACTTGTTTGTTCACAGTTTGAACGTTCTTGTTTCCATTTGTTTAATTTCAAGATCTGAGGTGAATTATCCATTGTTGGTTTTACAGCTACAAAGCTGGGAGCACTAAATGATATTAAAAGTCACATGACACGCTTTTAACATTAAATAAAGCACATAAACAGTGCCTGAGATTATCATTGGCACACTTTGTGTTTGTTATGCCAGCGCGACGCCACAGAAAAATAGAAACCGTTTATAAAATAGAGTCGTCACGTGTCGCCGTCACGGCTGGTTAGGACAAAAGTCTGATTAACATGGAAAAGACGCCTTTTATCATGCGTAGTTAGGACATGGTGTTAAAGTTAAATATTTATGGTCATATTAAGTCTCCTTTTCACCAATTTTGCTTTGCATTTGATTGTCAGAAGTTGATCCAGTACCTGAGCCGGTTCCTGTAGTGACGAAGCCGGTCCGGAGCAGAGGAAAGACTCCAGTCACCACCAGGACCAGCAGCAGGCAGCGCTCTAAAGTAAAGGAAAAATACAGTTAGCATCACAATAGAGTCATCAGGCCTCGGATTTTGGTGCAAAATCTCTTACTATTCGAGTTTTCTTCTCTTCAGCAGGTGGTGGAGGAGACGGCATCAGCCATTGAGGAAGCATCCGTGGACGGAGGAGATATTCTGAAGGAAATCTTCCCCAATGAACCTGCCACACCAACCGGAATAATGTGAGTGTGAAGATGTGTCATCCTGAGGGAAGGAGGTTTATAGTAACATTTTTGTTACTAATAAAATAAATTTTAACTGAAACATTTTATTTTATCTAGTTGCCAAGGCAATATTTCTTATTTTAATTTATTTTAACTAGGGCTGGGCGATAAAACGATAACGATATGTATCGCGATAGACACGTAATCGATATCAATAAAAAATGAGTTCGATATAAAGTTCAATGCATTTTTATTTTCTTCTTCCTCGGAAGAAACCAGAGGTTGCATAGCAAGTTTGGTTGCATGAACAAAGGCACTCACTCTCTGGTAACCTAGCAACGTAGGGAATGACCATAGGGAGTGACACGCTAAAGGGTGTCGCACACCAGACGAGAAGCGCGAACAACTCGAGGTATCGCACTCCGGACGCGCACTTTCTCAGTTTATGGCCAGCAATATTGTTATGTTTAAGGACATTATGGAATTAAGATAATATATGTACTATGTTATGATTGTACTATACTACAATTAAATACAATCGTTGCTAAGTCTGCAGTCAGAACACTTTACGTCAGAGCGTCCGTTAACTGAATGAATTGAGAATATCACCTGAAAATCAGATAACATCAGCAATTAAATTTTCATTCAAGCAGCTGATTTCTGTAAATGAATGTAAAGCTAAATAGCACAGGGTGAAGTCAGTATACATTTTGTTAATTTGAGACAAATAAATTAAAATTTCATATTAAACTATGTAAATGGCGCTCTGTGGCGCGGCAGGATTTTGAACACGCTCCTGAGCTGTTTCTGGGCGCCGCGGACCGACGCTGAATGGCGGTGTGTGTACACCTTTTACAGTCTATGGTGTACACTCATAGAGAATAATGTGTTAGAATTTTAAATACGAGGCATTGCGCAACGTGGCGCTGGTCGTCTGCAAATTATGCAAGACTGTCGTCCCCGACTGGTAATACCACAAACTTGTTTTACCACCTTAGCCGCTCACTCTTTGGAGCACAGCCATGGTTGTGTTGACATTTATGCCTTTATAACTGAGGGGATTATAATCAGAGGAAGGTTACGTTTCAAATATATATATTTTTTAAATGTAATATATTTTTCTCCTGGTCCTTATTTTAAATAGGCAATAAAAAAAATCAATAATTATCGATATCGACCGATATGAAACACTTTTTTCAGCCATATCGCCCAGCCCTAATTTTAACTGGATATAGTAAAATTAATTACACTTTATTTTAAGGTGATGTGGTTACATTGTACTTAAATAATACAATACTCAAATAAGTAATATAAAACGGATAGTTCCAGTCCTTGATTCTGATTGGTTGAGTCGCGTTCGAAGCCGTTGTAAATTACTCAACACACACACACACCTGTGACTGCATTACATTAGTATTACTGCGCAACTGCCGTTTGTGATTCTTTGTTGCTGCATGTGTTGCTTAGCAACCTCTTTGGGACTACATTGCTAGGTGGAGGAATAAATGTGTTATAATGTTATATTTTTTGTTGCTGGTGTTTATTTTGTTAATAAAATTAATATTTTTATGGAGTAACCGTTTTATAAAAGCAATAATCCCCTTATTGCTTTAATTAACTAACTTAATTAACTTTCTGTCTATATACCCCTGACATGTTTGATTATATGTGACTTGTTTATACTTTGTACTTTTTTCTATATTTATATATATATATAAATACCGTATTTTCCGGACTATAAGTCGCTCCGGAGTATAAGTCGCATCAGTCAAAAAATGCGTCATGAAGAGGGAAAAAAGATATATAAGTCACACTGGACTATATGTAGCATTTATTTAGAAATTTATTTCACAAAATCCAAGACCAAGAACAGACATTTAATCTGGAAAGGCAAGTTATTCAGCTCCACAATAGCACACAGAACAACTGGCTGAATAGGTGTCCGGCATGTTAACGTAACACACGGTTTCTCGCAGCACTTTGGAACTAAGGCGGCCGCTTAAGCAACACACGGCTGCCACCTTAACTACGTCGTCAAAAAAATGTATATGAGCGATATCCGCCGTGTTACTCTGTCCTGTTTATAGATTCTCTGCCGAGCCCGATATTGCCCGCCGGTATACTCGGGCCGAGCCCGTGACGGCGTAGAACTAGATTTAATGGCCGAGTGCGATCGCAGGCGGTAATGCACTCACTGTGTGCGGGCTGCGGGAGAATAAAACGATTAAATAGAAATATCTATGGATAAAACATATAAAAACAAATAAATTGCTATTCATCTGTTGCAGAAAAGCAACAAGAATTACAAAAAGTACAACAAAAAGTAAATTACAAAAAGTAAAACAAAATAGAAATGATTTACAGGCCAGAGTTTCTATTTGTAACATGTTTGCAGCGTTGAGCGATGTAGCCAATCACAGACATGTGTGTTGATTTCTGGAACGCAATGGCCAATCAGAAGCATTTAAGATAGAATCCCCTTCACGGCTCAAAACGGACTTTTTGTTCAGTGCTAAATTCTGCATGCTGGCAAATCCTCTGATTATAAAAGATATTATGAAAGATTCATTATGCAGTCAGCTTCATTGATAATAACTGATGTATGAGATTGCGATGAACTCATGTCAGCTTTTAGGAATTATTAAGGGAGCACACTTTTGGCAAACCATGCACGCAGCCTGCTTGCTTTTATGTTAAATTAACAGTGGTTTGTGATGTTAATGCTTTAAAGTCGGCATGAAACGGAAGTTGAGATTATAATTTTGTCCTTGTTGTGACGTATATCCGAGTGAAACGGCTTCTGAAATTAGAAAAAAATGTAGGGCGGGGCTTGATTTCGTCCTTCGGGAATTGATTGGATCGTTGGAGGTTGGGCGTTGCAAACAAAATGGAGGCAGATTTGAATGCCAGTTTACATTCAGTTGTGGAGGATTTCTCTCCACCGGACTCCCCACTGTCACCCTCCCATAAAGGATTTTTTTATTGAGGAGCCCGGCGACGAGAACGAGGACGAGCGGCTAAATTTTCAGGCAGGAATCAGCCCATATTTATATTTAACGAGACAGACACGATAGCCGCACCCTCATCGGCTCTGGCCGCACCCTTTCGCCACGGCACGTGACCGAAAGAGAAGAGAGGTCGTTTCAAGGGGGGAGGGAAGGGTAATGTATTTGATTTGAAGATTATTAAGGGTAGATGAATTTTTTTAAAATAATTAAGTGCACAGATAAATCATTTATAATAAACACTACAATATTACATATAAAAAGAAGATTTGTCAAATTTGATTTCATGCCGACTTTAATAACAAATCATTTATCAGGAGCATTTATGCTGATGTTTATGGTGGCGACACATTAGGCTAACACAAAGTTAAGCTAAGTTACACAAAGTTAAGGTACATCTTAACTAACACATTTTCTGCGGGAAACCCTACACAATAGCATAAAGAACATATACCTGGGACGCTGAATAGGCTAAATTAACATAAGCCAGCGAGTCCAACAAGTTACCGGTAAGCAAGTTCACCAAGCTCCCGATCTCATTCCACAACACTGAATACATTGAGTTCTTCCTCGGTGTCGCTTCTGAACAACTCCGCTAACTAGAGCGCCCTCTCTCGGCTGTAGACGGTAATGCTTTCTCTTGGTTCATCTCAGTCAGTATGAAGTAATTTTGATATATAAGTCGCACCTGACTATAAGTCGCAGGACCAGCAAACCTATGAAAAAAAGTGTGACTTATAGTCCGGAAAATACGGTATGTATGTATTCGGGATGTCACGGTACCAAAATTCCAGTAGTCTGTACCAATTCTATTAATATTTTACGGTTCTCTTCTCTGTACCAATTTCGGCACAGCAAAATCTATTGGAACTATTTTTCTATTTTATTTAACTATTTGAAAAAAAACTTTTTTTATTCAATTACTTTATTATTTATGACGGTAATCATAAGTAAATAATACATATAAGCACTGCCATTTAAGGTTACATGCTGTAAAACGTAAATATTGAGAAATATTGCTTATAAAAAAAATCAAGTGAAAAATAAGCAACCTTCTATACACTTATTATTATTATTATTATTACTAGTAGCGTTTTTAATACATGGAGACGTAGCTAAATCTACTGTACAGTAGCCTAATTTAATTATTTCTGTAAATTTTTTCAAGTTATACCAAACTTTTATTTTGATGGGTTGCCGTGAAGACCTTTGAGTTTCTGTGTGTGTGTGTGTGTGTGTGTATGATATGATGACAGTTTTTCTCAAATGAAATGGTAAAATGCTCATGAAGTGACTCAGAGTGGCTCTGGAGATGAATTTCATCATATCGTGAGGCAGCAGAGACTGAAAACAGCGCGAGCGTCACTCGTGCTTCAGTGTGTGTGTGTGTGTGTGTGTGTGTGTGTGTGTGTACCCAGTACTACAGAAATGCTGGTACCGTCACATTTTCGGTACCGGTACTTTGACGACACTAGTATGTAGGGGTGGGCGATATGGCAAAAATATCATATCACGATTTTTTTCAGGAAAATCACGATTCACGATTTTATCACGATTCCTTTTCATGTTGGTTTTACTATTTTGCAAGTGACTGAGCATCACAGCCAAACTAATGTCCCTATTTTAAAAACAAAGCCTTAGGTAACAACATATAAAATAAAAAAGAATGGCAGACATTTAGGCCAAAGTGGCGAAGATAAAAAATATTTGTCATTGTCTTTGTTATTAAAAATTAAGAACAAAGATACACATACACAACTTAATATACAAATAAAAAAAAACAGTGCTTTATTTTTTCAGCTACAGGTGTATTTAACAGCATTGAAGAAAGTAATTAAATGAACAAATATGAAAATAAAACACAACATCGACTTCACTATATAAATTTTACATTGATTCTTATTAAAGCTACTATTAAAGTTCTCAGTCAAGAGTGAGTGAGATGCTCTTTGTATTTTGTTGTTTTATTAACAGGGATAGTTCTCCCAAAAAATTAAATTCTCTCAAGCCGCTTTAAACCCGAATAAGTCTCCCTCTTCTGTTGAAAATAAAAGTTATTTGGAGGAATGTGGGTAAACAAACAGTTGATGTACCCCAGTGACTTCCATAATAGTTTTTTCCTACTATGGTAATCAATGGGGACCAGCAACCGTTAGCCACACTCCTCAAAATATCTTCTTTTGTGTTCAGCACAAGAAATAAATTAATACAGGTTTGGAACAACATTAGAGAGTGAGTAAATAATGACAGAATTTTTATTTTTGGGTAACTGTCCCTTTAAGGACAAGCGGATGCATGTTTACTATTAGGGCTACTGTCACTTTAAGATCTGCGCGCAACGAGTCTACACGCATTTGACAAGGCAGATTTTTTCGTCATTTTTTCTATTGTTCTTTCACTTTAGACATAACCAACTTTGTTTATGTAAACCTTGTGTGTATTTGACAGTATTAGCGCAATAAGATAACTTAGTTCAGTAACGGGTGCTGTTAGACAGGCTTTTAGTGCATGTGCGCGTCGGGTCTATTGCGCTCAGAAAAGCGCTCGTTAGAACAGCGCATCAGCAGCGAATGGCATGTTTAACCGGCAAGGCTTTAAAGCACATGCAAATAATTAATTTTTATGAACTACAGTGTCCCGTTCCTCTGCATTTCACGTGGATATACGTCGTGCTGTACAGTATGTTGAGACGGAGGCGCCAGAAATGCAAACTGATAAAATGGACGATCCTACGATATTTCTTCAAAAGCAGATCGTGGAGACATTTTAATCGTCCACGATCAAAAATCGTAATATCGCACACCCCTACTAGTATGTATATATAAAAGTTTATATGCAATCAGTGCTTTAATTGAACCCACATTTATGTTTTCCATCCGATCAGGGCCACATGTCGGAGGCCGATCCACGGTGCGGCCGGGCGTCCAGTGAAGCCGCTGAACCTCTGGTCCGAGGAGTCGCTCCTTCAGCAGAACACTTACACCGCGACTAAATCCTCCGTCACAGACGTTCGCAGTGCAGCACCCGCCGCTCGTCCCACTCCTCGCCGCTGGTTCTCTTTCTGGCTGAAGCTTCTGGTGTTCATCGCACTGGCTGCGTCTCTGTACTACGCCTTCCAGAACGTCACCACCGATCAGATCGACTCCTGCCAGTTCTATGTCCAGGACAATCTGATCACACCCATCATCAATTACATTAACCTGGTGTACCAATCAGGAGGTGGCGACAGCAAGTGAGCGGCAAATCCGCCGAGTCGCTTCAGCATGCATCTACCGTCAGACTGATTTTCTAGTCCTTTAAGGAGCAACGCATCGGCAGGGTTTGGGGAGGGGGGGGATTGTGGTTATTGCAGTTTGACCTAGCAGTCACATCTGAATAGACTTGTGTTTCAAGTAGTCTTTAAACTGTGTGTTTTGATCTTGCTTTGTGATTTTACGGTTTTTGTAGCATTCGAGACGACGTAGACAAGTGTAGTGTTCATTCATGATCGCTAGCAGTGAATCATTCGCCGTTCAGAATCACACAACGAGAGTTTAGGACTCGCCTGCGTGTTCCTTCAAGTGCCAAGACGCGGCCAACACAAGCACAATTCGGTTTCACACACACATCACGGCTGGAAGGAAAAAGCCTCAAGCTGAATGTCTGCAACAACAACAACAAAAAATATCTAAGTTATCCTGAATAAACCTGGTGAAGATTATTTTTAGCGTGACTGAATCTGACATTAGGAAGTGTTGCTAATGAGACCAGAGTGAGAAAATTGTGTTCTTGCATAGTAGGGTGAATCTCACAAGGAAATATCTTGGTCATATTTCACCACAAATCAAAAGATATCAATATGTATATTGCGTAATGAAAAAAAACACATCTTATTGTCATTACCATAAGGTGAAAAATCTCATTTTCATTATTATAGTGCAAAAAATTATAATTTGTGTTACTGTTATAGTGGAAAAATACTGTTATACAATTTTTTTTTAATTAGTATAATATTATTTTTAATTAATTTATATATTAATAATTCATGTCTGGACATTTTTACTTAAAATTAGCATAAATTTAATTCAGTTTGAGTACAGCCACAATGTGTGTACTTAAAATAGACAAATATTGTTGATTTTGTGGTGAAATATGACTAATATAGTATGCTTGACGGTTTTCGTGAGATTCATCCCGTAGCTTTTGTTTAAATGATTTGTAGCACTGACATGGTCAAGCTAACTGAACTACCAGCTCAGATAATGTCTGGTTTTAGAACTAGACTTTTTAGATTGATATTAGTTTATTTTTATCCAGAGCTTGAAAGAAAATGTGATCTTATATTAAATTCTCGTGTAGTTAACAACGCTTCACTTCTGGTAAGAGGCAGTTTATTTTTTTTTAGGTACCGTAATGGTGGCTTGTTAAATGTTTGTGATGTTTTCATAATGTGATGTGGCATTGTAGCCGATATTAAAACCCATAATGAGAATCGAGTCCGCCGACACTTGCCTGCTCTTGACTGTAATCAGACGTCTGTGATTCATCTGACTAAACTGAATTCATTTCTTATCTGTGATTTTTAAAAACAAAGCTATTGTCCTCTGGACATATGTACTTGAGTATATATTAATTTCATTCAAAACAATACATTTGTGATGCATCTTAATTTGCAGGGGTTTGTTGTTTTTATATTTTGCTACTCAATTTAATCACGTTTTAACTGCAATATTTTTCTAACGTCTTCTCTAAAATGAAAAACTTTTTTTAAAATGCAGTGGGTTACTTTTAAATAAATGTACATATACCGACTCCACTAACCACTAACTAACATCTTAGTTTTGTACTGCTGTGTCAAATGCAGTGAATGGTATACAAGTCCAATGTGCACTTTGTATTTAGGCAGCTATTTGTGGAAAACTGGGCATATGGAATGATTTGAATATTTATCCTTGATTCAATACAAAACTGGTGTGAAATAAAAGAAAACCATTGAGATTCCAGAGGTGACCCTTCCTTGTATATTTACAGCAAGGTCAGTTCAGTGACTGACACACACACACACACACGACATTCCAGCAATTAAACCAGGAATGTTTTACAGGAGGTTTGACCTTTAGACACATCATTGCACACAGGAACAACTAGCAAACCATATAATCAATATTTTTTTTATTATATACAAGTACAAAATATATTTTTGCAATAATTAGCTGTTGCACAAGAATAATGTACATAAATGTGTCTCAAATATACACTAGAAAGACATCAGACGGTGACTTTGAGATGAACGGGATCTCTTGCGTAATGTTCTCCGCAAAAGCCCCGCCCCTCATGTCTGACCTGTCTGGTCGAGCCAATCCTACTATGGCGAAGGCTTGGCTCATGAATATTAATTATGTAATGTGCCGTTATCCAGTTGGTCTGTCTGATTGGCTAAAACGCAGGTAGGTAATCTTTGGTGTTTCATTATATTGGGGGGGGGGGGGGGGGACATGTAAAAAGGTGATAAACTACTCAAAACAAAAAGTAAAATGTGTCAAGTGTCAATCATATTAATAATACACGCTCTAATAGCTTTTTTGCTTTTACATTTTTTGCTGAACATTACAGTTGTGTTTAAAAATTGCATTTAGTAAAGAAAATATGTTTTTAATGAATGTGGAATTTAAAATTAATAATTGTATAAAACAACATTTTCATTTTCTTATGAAATGTATTATGAAGTCCTACACAGTACACACACACGCATATATATATAGACAGAGAGGGAGAGTAAAATATCATTAGCAAATACAATTGAATTTTTTTTTTATTAATTAATGCAAAATAGTTTTCTTTTATCACTGGCACTGTTCCTAGCACACTGTTTATTAATATTGATATGTACATACATTGTGTGTTTTCTGCATTGAAAAAAGGCTTATTTTTTCATATGAATATTCATGAGCCAAGACTTCGTCATAGTAGGATTCGTAAAGTAGTGGGCGTGGCTTGCAGTGACGCATCACTTCCTTTATCCGGTTCAGTCTTGCGGCGCTCTCACTCACCGCTCGGTCTCTATGCGCACCGGTAGAGGAGAGGACGGAGGCGCCATTTTGCGACAACTTCTCTAAAGTAAGACTTTCTCCCACTTTACAACACATTTTTCTTGGTTTTCTCACACATATTAAAGCGTCTTCTCACGCTTTCCTCAGATACATGCTTCTTAACGTGTTAAGTGCTTTAGTTTAGTGTTATTTTCATCACAACGTCTTCCTCAAGAGCGCAGGGCCGTTGACCTCTCCATAGAACCACATGATGAGAGGACAAATGATGACTCGTTTAGCTGCTTATAAATGTATTCACTGCCTAACCAATGTTTGTTCTTCATTCAGGTCCACCATCAGACATGTATCCGAGCACACTAACCACACTGGCCCGGGGGAACCCCTTCAGCGCCCCGTTGTTCTCACTGCAGAAAACGGTTGAGCCCGAGACGAGCAGCCCCGTACCGAAGCGCAGGCTCGCAGCAGCCGCCGTGGCCGGTAAGACCCTCCGAGACCAAAAACCTCTGTTTTCAATGCTTACAATTCTGTTTAAATAGATGTAAAGGGCGTTGAAATAAGAGAGACCGCATAACCCATTACACTTCTCTGTTTATTATTGTATTAATGCTTGAAATGGATCAGAATGGGAAATATAAAACGCCATTTGAACGTTGAATAAAAGGTTAGAATACTAGTTAGTACTGTGATTACTAGATCCTCTCGAGCTGTAGTTTAGATTAATAGGAAGATCCCTTTAAATGCTTTAGATACTGCATTTATCACATTTGTAGATTGTGTAGTTTAGTGTGACTCAAAGTTGCTGCTTGCTGTGTGTTTCTGGCCTTGTTGCGTTCATGGAGGGCAATGAAGGACAAAGATGGAGAACGCGTATCAAATCTTTCGGAGGACGTTTTTACATTTTAATGCGTTGTGTAAATATGATAAATGTTAAAATGGCATTGAGCCGGTCAGTGGACATGATGTTCTTTATTTAAAGCGTCCTATTCTGCACATGACCTGTGTGTGTACCGCTACTATCAATGAGGGGCGATCTGATTGGCTCCAGCTCTCAGCAAGGCGCATTCTGATTGGCCTTCAGTCCGAGTCCGGTATCGTTCAGTATCTTGCCCATCGTTTAATCGTACATTTGAATACCTTTTTTGCATGTTATCAGTGCCTCTCCCCTCATAGGCTTGTATAATAATTATATGTATATTTAGGTTTAGTATAAACGCTTTAATTGGTTTGCTTAATCTTTTTATCCCTTTACCAGAATGAATAAGGAGGTCGACCATAAACTGTAGATAACTTTTTGTACGGTTTTGTAGGTTAGCTAGGTTTATTGCTTTAAAAGTAGTCCGTAAAAACTGTAACAAGTGTCCAAAAGGAATCGATTAATAGTTGATTAAAAATAGACAGAACAGAATTTTTTTATGTATAGATATATCATATATCAATTATATATCACACAAGGATGGTAATTTTTGATGGTCTAGGGATCTAAGGGTGTTCACACTTGGCATGTTTGGTTGGATTAAAATGAATCCTGGTGCGATTTCTCTGTTAATGCAGTTCATCTGAATAAGTGTGAACGCTGCCATCCGAACCTTGGTGCACCAAACACACGGACCGAGACACTGAAAATGAGTTTCACTCCACCTCCAAACCAACTCTTGTGCGGATCGACTGATTATATGAACACAACACCGACCAAAGACATGAAAACAAACCACAAACGGGACATGATGTCACAAGATGCGACCCTAAAATGGACAGAAAGCTCAAGCATACCCGTTTTTTTCTCTTCATAGTCGTGATGTTGCCCATCACAGTTCAGTACAGGTCCTACAGTATCAGAACCACGTCTCCGTTGGTTCTAGTTCGAGTTCTCAGCTGGTCAAAATACCATCATATGTAGCAACGCACATACAACGAGCGCATTTATCGCAGAACACAGCATTGTTTTGAGTGTTTGGTAAGTTTAGTTGTGAAATATGTAGAGCTAATCAATCAGGTTGTGAACACATCCCTATGCTTTCGAGTTCGGTGTTAAAAATGCCAATGTGAACGCCTAACGGACCAGGACTTTAATTTATTTATTTTTTGGTCCGGACCACACGAACCGAACTACAAGTGTGAACGCACCCTAAAAGATTAGGCATAGCTCATGTTACTTGGTGTGATGGCAGGTGAAAGGTAGCGCTTTAAAGTCCAGCGCGGAGGTTTTCCACTAACCCCCGAACAAACGTCTCAGACTTTGTGTAGATGAATGTGATTCCGTGTTTCTCCTCAGAGGGAGACAGCTGTGAGTTCGGCTCACAGAAATACCTTATCCTCTGTGGCTTCGGAGGAATCGTCAGCTGTGGCACCACACACACGGCTGTAGTGCCCCTCGACCTGGTCAAGTGCCGAATGCAGGTCCGTGTGCGCGTGTGTGTTAGCCGGAGTCACCTGAGTGTGTCCGTGTGACCTGACCCCAGTGCAAATGCAACCCTTCATCAGCATGTTAAGTGTCATGTTGTGACGCATGAGCATGTGTGTGTGTTGTTCCTGTTCCCCCACGTCACAGAGACGGGCAATAGCTGCGAGTTCGGCTCGATGAAATACTACGCCCTCTGCGGGTTTGGGGGCATCTTGAGCTGTGGTATTACACACACGGCCGTCGTGCCCCTCGACTTGGTGAAGTGCCGTCTCCAGGTCTGTACTCGCCTCCATCCCCTTCATCAAATAAATGAGATTGCATCCGTGGTGAAGGGGTCACTAACACTTTTGAAGTGATTTGGCTAACCAGCTAACAAATCAGACTTTTATTTTTATTTGAGGTGCAATATAATTCTGCGGAAAAAGTTTAAAATATAAAATGAAAGAAAACACCATATTTTCTTGAATTATGCAATTGTTCAAGCCGCTCTTTTCCATAAAATATTGAAGATCTTTTGAGTATCGTGGAAAAAGGGTAGTAGTACGGCTTTGGAACAAAATTTGTATTAAATTACCATTTCGAAGTAATCAATTTCTTTAAATTGATCTGTGACACTCTGCCACTGATGTTATCCAAGTAACATTTGGTTTACTTTTTGATTTATTAATCTTGTTCCAGCATGTAGATACCATTTTTGAAGTGAAACCATTAACCGTGTTCCTTCATAACCAGCCGGTTCCTTGTGTAGTTCCTCTGTTGGTGTTTCTGACTCTCATTGCAATAACCAAATGCTGCGTTTAGGTGGATCCTGCTAAATACAAGAGCATCTTCAATGGGTTCTCCGTCACAATCCGAGAGGATGGCATGCGTGGGTTGGCCAAGGGTTGGGCGCCCACCTTCATCGGATACTCCATGCAGGGGCTCTGCAAGTTCGGCTTTTACGAGGTGTTCAAGATCTGGTACAGTGACCTTCTAGGAGAGGTGAGATGAATGATGGGATGCTTGAGAAACATGTTTCAAAAACTTTTTTACCAACAATTTGGCCTGGGTCAATGAAGAAATTAATTTTAGCTCGATCTAGTATTTATAAATTAGTAACTTAAAGTAAAATTCTGACAATTAACTTGTAATTTAGGGGTAGGGTTTTGCCTTTTAAGGTGAGGTGGTTTAGAAGAAAGGAATGAATTGTGGCACAATCATTTTTGTAATTGTTGGAAGGCAAAATAGAAACTAAAATGTAATTAATTGCATGGTCCTAGTTTTGTATTCATTGGAAATATTTGTTTAGATGTCTAAAAGATATGGTTTTAATTTGGTATATTACCTGTTAATTAGTATAAATATTCATTTGAACCTATGTTCCATGTAGTCATTCTCCACAAAATTAACCAAATGACCAATAAACATTGTAGAAGCCAGGGCTGGGTTAAAAATATTGATTTCTCGATTTTAATCTTAAAAATTCTTAAACCAGAATCTATCTTTCAGTCTATGCTGTTTTCAGCTGACGAATGAACAAAGCTTTGTTTGTGGTTTGTTACTTCTGATTTGAAACAAAGTCTCAGCTTTCAAATTCTGTCATTTTATTTTGAAATCCAAATCAACGCCGCTTCAGTGTTAGTAAGCTAAAACAAATTAACCTTAGCGGAGCATTTTGCCAAATAAATGCACTATAGCATATTCATTTTTTTCTTATTTAACCTGTTCTTCAGGTATTTAACATGTATGTTTAAATGAGTCGCGTCATGTTTTTATGACAGCCACAGTTTAAACGTTTAGAAGCATAATTGTCATTAAAGTTATGATTATTATAAAACCTTCCTTTTAGTTTAAATGCAAGTCGCCTATACAAATCAGTTAATTTTAAGTTGGTTTTTTTTTTTTTCTTGAATATTTTTAATGTAGTGTAGCTGATGCATACCACAGTTATCCGTTATTGAATGTATGCTGTAAAGTCTGTTAGGCGATGCTCATGTGTTCCTCCTGTCCTCTCTCAGGAAAACACGTACTTGTGGAGAACCTCGCTGTATCTGGCTGCGTCTGCCAGCGCTGAGTTCTTCGCAGATATGGCTCTGGCCCCTATGGAGGCGTGTAAAGTGCGTATCCAGACTCAGCCTGGCTATGCCAACACCCTGAGAGAATGTGCCCCTAAGATGTACGCAGAGGAAGGACTCTGGGCGTGAGTATCCTGCACTTTAAACCAGTTTAAAGCTCAACACGTTCCTTAGATCCACCTCTGGGGAGTTTCTCCGGGTCGGTTCTGGGATCAGCAGGATCGGGCCGGAGGCTCCCAGCAGCTTTACTGCTGTACAGTTGGAGGTGCTTGAGTCATTGGCGTGTGAGATCAGTCTACCTGCTTACCCAGCATCCTCTCTGCCCTGACCCTTCTCAGGAAAACACCAGGGCAGAACCGCTGGAGAGCAGACAAACTATTTAAATAAACCAGCAAGCCCGTTTGTTGACTCCGGAGAGTTGAGTGGTGTGAATGTTCTGGCAGGTTCTACAAAGGTGTGGTTCCTCTGTGGATGAGGCAGATCCCGTACACCATGATGAAGTTCGCCTGCTTCGAGCGCACCGTTGAGCTGCTCTACAAGCACGTGGTGCCCAAACCCCGCAGCGAATGCTCCAAATCCGAGCAGCTGGTCGTCACCTTCACTGCTGGTTACATCGGTAAGGATGATTTCTGAGGATTGAATTTATGGACTTGCTGAATTTTGCCATGAAAATAGCTTTTAATGCTAACATGGCACTAAATAAAACAATCTGAATCTGATGAAATGGTGTAACACTTTACAGTAAGGTTCCGGTCGTTAACATCGGTTAATGCGTTAACTAACAATGAGCAATACATTTGTGACATTTATTAATCTTTAACGTTAGTTAATAAATAAATAAAATACAGCTGTTCATTGTTATTCATTTTGCTCAGATCTATTAAATAAAAGTAACAGATACAACTTTTGATTTTTAATGTATTAGTAAATGTTAAATTATTAGTTCATGTTAGCTAATGTAGTTAAGTAATGTTAATAAAGGGAACTGTATTGTAAATCGTTACCATTTAAATTTGCTCGTATTTTATCATTCATTTTAAATAATTATTATACATTTTAAATTATTTTTAATTTTATATATATTAGTTTTCATTGATTCTATGATTAATATTTATTGTATTAGTTATTTTTATATTTTTAATTGTTAATATTCATCTTAATTTATTATACATTTTATTGTAAATTTACTTTAATGTTAAGTTACTTTTTAATGTTATTTAAATTTTATACTATTTTATTTAACTGTAACTGTTATTATTTTTATCACTTTTCTAATACTGATATTAATTTCTATATTTCCATTAACTTCTGTATTTTTTTCTTTTAAGTTCTTTCTAATTAAATGTGCCGAATATTGTTCCAGCTCAGAGTTGTTGAAGTGTAGTAGTGATGCATGTTGCTCTTGTCTTGCAGCTGGTGTGTTCTGTGCTATCGTGTCTCACCCTGCTGACTCGGTCGTGTCCGTGTTGAACAAAGAGAAGGGAAGCACAGCCGTTCAAGTGCTCAAGAAGCTGGGACCTAAAGGTGAGACTTTTATCCTCAATTCATTGTTTTACAATTTTTCTTTCTTGTGCAACCTGGGGTGAGTTTCCCGAACAGCGACGTAACTCGCTGCTTCACTACCGTAGTAGCATGCCAACTAGCTCGTCACGACTGTTTCCTGAAACCATATTGTCGCAAATTGTTTGTTCAACCACGTTGGGTAATGATTAGAGATGCACTGATAACAATTTTCTAGCCCAAATTATTATTATTTATTTTTTTTCCTCCAGTTTGACCTGCCGATACCGATTTTAGCCGATTCGGATTTCATTTTTTTCTAACCACTTAACAGCACACAGAAATATTTTTTTCTATATTTATTTTTTAGAAAACACCATATACTTTTACCCAAACTGAATAAGAACAAGTTTAAATGGTAATTTTTTTATAAATATTAGTCTGACATGGCATATTCCAGTTCTTGTTAAAACACTAGACATGCAAATTCTGGGCACTTTTTGTGTGAAATCATATTTATTTTGTCCATCACAAGTGTGCTTTCACTTTAATTGAGCGTGAGCAGCGCAGCAAAAATAGACTCTGCGCCGAAACCCGCGCTTCACTGATGCTCACACGACGCTTGCGGTGTGAAACGGCCGCAATTCACGAAGTTTCCTACATGTGCGTTCTGTGTGCTCGTGTGATGCTGATGTTACGCAATGTTAATCATGCGCCGGCTGAGTGCATTTGACTGCCATAAAATCGGCATATGTCAGACTGACCGGCCGGTCGCCGATCACGTGAAAATCGGCCAATTCCGGTCACCAGCCGATCAGTCTCTATTAATGATGTCACACGGAGTAATAACTACTTTTAATGAAACCGTTTGAGATTGAATTAATGCTAGATATTTTTCTATAAATTACAGACATGAGATCTGAGGACTAATTCAAACTAAAAGACGTAACTTGCATTTGTATGTATCCTAAATAAAAGATACAGATTGTACTGAATCCGTCATTCCAAACACACAACTTTTCGATGCTTTTTGTGAATGTTCGTTGAAACGATGGTTTCGGGAAACGCACCCCAGATCAACACGTTCCTTAGATCCACCTCTGGGGAGTTTCTCCGGGTCGGTTCTGCTCTCTCTCTGGGATCAGCAGGATCGGGCCGGAGGCTCCCAGCAGCTTTACTGCTGTACAGTTGGAGGTGCTTGAGTCATTGGCGTGTGAGATCAGTCTACCTGCTTACCCAGCATCCTCTCTGCCCTGACCCTTCTCAGGAAAACACCAGGGCAGAACCGCTGGAGAGCAGACAAAACTATTCAAACCAATTGAGCAATTACCAAATTGACTTTTTAAAATTCCCATCCACCCTCTTGACTTGTGCGTGTTGTTTTTCAGGTGTGTGGAAGGGTCTGGTGGCCCGTATCATCATGATCGGTACCCTGACGGCCCTGCAGTGGTTCATCTATGACTCTGTGAAGGTCTACTTCCGCCTGCCCCGCCCTCCTCCCCCCGAGATGCCCGAGTCCCTCAAGAAGAAGCTCGGACTCACAGAGTAGACAGCGATCTCACACACCTTCCCCTCCGACAGCTGCTCACCTCCTGTTTTCTATATTTAAGCCTGTCCTGAGCCCCACTCACCCCCGACATCACGATAAAGGGGGACCGCTCTCCTTCACGGGGCAGTTCCATGTCTAAATAGTATATATAAAGGGTTGTGACCTGAATGAATGCCGTCTGGTTTTAACCTCTGACATTTGTTTTGTCAGTAGTACAATAAAGAGCTACCTGGATATTATACACAAGAAGTGCTGTCTCCTTCTGTTTCATGTTTTCATGTTCAATCAATAAATTGAGTTCTCAGTAGTTTCTCTAAGGATTATTTTTCTAATTCTTTGTCTAATTCTTTGTGGTTGCATATTTAGTGTAATCTCTGCAGCAGTGTGAATGTCATGGTATTACAGTAACTCAGTACATGCTGCAGTAACTGTCTATGGCCAGTAGGGGCGGTAAGGTTGCACTAAGAGTGGTCAGTTATTCTAGCTGTAGGAAATCAGTCTGCCATGCAGCTTGGTGTTGCAGAATGATAATTGTTAATTTTACTAGTGTAGTGTGAATAGATTTATGGTTTACTGCATGTTATTTTTATATAGTCATTAACCGAATAGCTTACTTCTGTATTGGAAAAATAAGGTGCTTAAGTAGTTTTTTTATTTATTATAATTTTACTTGATATACACAAATAAGATATCAAAGAACATGCTGAAAATAGGCTTAAATTACTTTTAACTACAGTATTTCACAAGTTTTGGTTTTTATCCTCTGAATTATTTATTGACACCACTGTTGATATATGGAAACTGACACACGAGGGGAATTATACTATTGCTATAGTAATAGTTTATAGATATTTAATGTGAGTTAGCATTGTAGGGAATGCTAAGATCAGAAACACTATTATAAGGATGTGCTGCTGACTGTAGGCCTGCAAGATTTTTGTGCATTTAAAGAAAAAAAATGGTATGCAGAATAAGAGTTTGTTTGTAAAATTACCTCCCTTGACTTCTAACCAACCAAGGCCAAACTTAACCAATAATTAAAATAAAATGCTCACCAATATGACACCTATATGGTTGACGATATCTATTCTTTTTAAATCATGCTCCTCTACACTGGAAGCATATCCTAAATGTTTTTATTATGGTTTTATTGTCATGACAAAATTATGGAAGTTTTTTTTCCCCACCAATGAATAAAAAAAGGTTATTGTAACTCAATTCGGACTTTTTTTCTCGCAATTGCGAGTTTACATCTCGCAATCTGACATAAAAAAAAAGTATTTTTTTGTGGCACAAACGAGCTTCCTTACAAAATTGATCCTGCTAATGCATTCAAAAGTATGCAAATTATATGCAGAAACCAATTTTATAGAGATGTATTGATATTTTTTATATTTTTTATTAAATGTGTCAGTTTGAACCCCAAAAAATAGGCGCTATTTTTAACGGCCAATCATACCGATAACAGTAGGCTCATACAATATTGACCGATGACGATCATCCGATGTAATTTACTTTTGATGTATCAGTGCTTGGATTAAAACTTTTCTGATTATCGGCAATATCGGCACAATGTAGGCTAGCCACTATAGCAACATGCTAAATTTTATTACGGTATTGTACGGTATTGACCACACACACACACACTTTTTTAATTATTTTATTTATTTCTTTTTTTTACATTTTGGTGTGTCTCAATGTCAATAATGTCTAGGTGTAAGTGTCTTTATAAACAATTATTATATCTATAATATGATTATTTCTTTAATATTTAATTTATTTATTTCTGCATTTTCATATTTTTATTATTAGAAGTAGTATATTGATCTATGACAATCATGCACATTTTGCTTACTGTATGTCAAGAGTATTTAATAAGTAATTTGTTAAGGTAGTTTTAAGCTCTAGCCTATCTGCTGTCTGACCCCTCACTAATGGCTAATCAGAAAGTGACAGGTGTCAATCAGTCGCATGAACTCCGCTAATTCACAGCTTTACCTGTGTGCCTGACCACACACACACACACACACACCCACACACCCACACACACACACACACACACACACACACACACACCCACACACCCCCACACACACACACACACACACACACACACACACACACACACACACACACACACACCAGTAAACTCAGGACTAGTGTCGTGTGATTTCTCTGGTTTTAATCGGTCACCGTGTGTTTCAGCGGCTGTACAGCAGATGGCAGCGGATTACAGTAACTCCATTAGCCTGGCACAGGACTGGCACTTAAAGCACTGACTGCAGACGGAGGACAGAGCCTCATATAAATACATCACACAATAATGCTCGTGTCATGGTGGTATCTCTACCTGGGCGCGCAAAGCCTCTACACACATGGTAAGACTGGTCTGGCATGTGCTTGTGTTTTAACAAGAGTGGATGTTGAACATATAGTCTTAAATGACCTTGATTGGAAACGAGAGCAGGGTTACGTGAGGATCAGTTTGTTTGAGTGTATATAGGACAGGACGTGTGTTTGTCCACATGATACATCACTGGAGGAGTGTCCTGTAAGTGACCTTGATCTATACAGACAGCAGATATTATAAACATGAAGCGGGCTCTTCAGTACAGCAGATTTCGTGTGATGCCTGTGTGATTTACTGAAGAGCATCTGTGTACCGGTGAGATCTTAAAGTGCCACATGCTGCTTTATTTCTATATTTCATCTGTGTGTTATGATTGTTTTGATTATAAGATTAGGTTCGCCATTTGCTGCTCTGTTGACTGAGTTTTGGGAATTGTTGCTTGGTGAGGTTTTTAATCATCAACTTCGTTAGAGGTTGTTTGGGCAAAACTTAATCTGGGACTAATTTATCCGACATGTTCTCTTGAGATTTACTTGCTTCACCTCAAATTAACCTCGTATTTTCCTTTTGACTTCTTTAAAATATTCCTGTAAATTTGAAGCTATAGAGCTCTCTTTCTGGTTTCTAGGTAATTGTGTTTCCCAGAATCATAATTTATATGTTAATGAGTATAAGCATTATTAGAATCAAACGTTAATTGTTATTTAGCATTATTAATTGTTAAATTAATTTTTAACAATTGATTTATTTTTAACTAGCCTGCAATTTTACCAATTGTGTCGTTTTTATTAGTGTAAAAAGTTTTTGTTAAATGTAATCATTTAATCTTGTGAGAAATATTGAGATCTTTTGATTCAGACTTTTTTACCTTCGTATTTTGAGATAATGTAGAGATCTCTAGATGAGATGCTGAGATACAGGAAAAAGTCTTTTTCTAAGTCAGTTTCTCTCTTTTTCATATCATTGCAATTTAAGAGAAATAATATATATATATATATATAAAGAATAATATAGATAGAAATAATATAGAAAAATTTGAATATGGTGCAAAAATTCATTTCAGTAATTCAACTTAAAAGGTGACACTAATATATTATATAGACTCATTACATGCAAAGTGAGATATTTCAAGCCTTTATTTGTTATAATTGTGATGATTATGGCTTACAGCTTATGAAAACCCCAAATTCAAAATTAGAATATTGTGAAAAGGTTTTCATAAGCTGTAAGCCATAATCATCACAATTATAACAAATAAAGGCTTGAAATATCTCACTTTGCATGTAATGAGTCTATATATTAGATTCACGTGTCACCTTTTAAGTTGAATTACTGAAATAAATGAACTTTTGCAGCATATTCACATTTTTTGGGTTTCACCTGTATTATGCAGATGTGTGTGTGGGTGTGTGTACCTACTTAACTGTATTTTGGGGACAAATTTGTACCCAGAAGTGACCAAAACCTCCCTTTATGGACGTACTCATTTGTAAATCAGGTTTTTTAAGAATGTAAAACTGCAGAAAGTTGTGTGTGATGAGTAGGTTTAGGGGTCTGGTTAGTGTAAGGAGAGAGAATATACAGTTTGTACAGTATTAAAAAAGTCCTCGTTTAGATGTGAGTGTGTTTGCAGTGGTTTGATGACTTCCCTCCTCTGCAGTGTTGAATATGGCATCCGTTCTGCAGAAGCTCATCACTCCTCTGTTCAGCGGGCCGGTTGAACCGCCCAGGAATAAAGTGACGGTGGTCGGCGTGGGACAGGTCGGCATGGCGTGTGCCGTCAGCATTCTCCTGCGGGTGAGACTGTGTGAACGTCATGAAGTCGTTGATCGTGATCGGCTGTTCTCGCCAACACAATTCAGACTTTGTGACCAAAGCACAAACATATTCCTGGACAAATTCCTTGTTTGTTTATTGATTGTACACGAGGGTATGAACATATTGCTCATGCTGATGATGTCATTAGGTCAGTGGGTCACAATATCAATCATTTTTCAATAGATTTGGGTCATGTTTGTGTCTGCGCTTGACTTTGATCGCTTTGTCCAATTAGACAAAAGGTGGAGAACCACGGCCAGCACAAACATAGATGAGCAATCCTGAGTCTTGTGAAAATCTGTCAACAAATAACTAGATTAGGACAAAAATAAGCTGAGTTTGAAGAACCTATTGGCCAATGATTTGACATTAACTATACACACACACACACACACACACACACACACACACACACACACACACACACACACACACACAGAGAGACTATGATTTCAATACATTTCTTCTATGAAAAACATGTTTTCACTTTTTTAATTATTTTATTTCATTTTTTGTGTCTCAATGTCAATAATGTCTAGGTGTAACTGTCTCTAAAAACACTATTGTTATATCTATTTTTAATATGATTATTTCTTTAATATTTTATTTCTGTATTTTCATATTTTTATTATCAGAAGTAGTATAATTGTTATTATTTGTACTATTATTATTTCTATCCATCAGTGTGTCTAAAAAAAATCTGTGTTTTAAAAATATTTTAAAATAAAGTACATACTTGTGTGTAGTATGAGTATATGTAATTTGTTGAATGTTGTGTGTGTGTGTGTGCAGGAGCTGGCGGACGAGCTGGCGCTGGTGGACGTGGTCGAGGACAAACTCAAGGGGGAGATGATGGACTTACAGCATGGAAGTCTCTTCTTAAAGACGCCCAAGATCGTCTCAGGCAAAGGTAGCGCACGTCTTCTGTCATATAAATGGCTCATTCATTTATTCCTCTGTCACCGCAACTCCTCAATGTTGCTCAGTCATGCAAAAGTCGCCACTATGATGCTGGTGGTTGCCAGGGTGTCGCTAAGCAGTTGCTAATATGTTTTGTATTAGGTTACGATATGGTTGCTTGGGAATTTTGAGTGGTTTGTTTTAAGTGTGTGACATGTTTTGTCCTTCAGATTACTCTGTGACGGCCAACTCTCGTGTGGTGGTGGTGACGGCAGGCGTTCGGCAGCAGGAGGGCGAGAGCAGACTCAATCTGGTGCAGAGAAACGTCAACATCTTCAAACACATCATCCCTCAGATCGTCAGATACAGTCCCAACTGCATCCTCATCGTGGTGTCTAACCCAGGTACACACACACACACACACACACACACTCTCTCTGTCCCAACTGCATCCTCATCGTGGTGTCTAACCCAGGTACACACACACACACACACACACACTCTCTCTGTCCCAACTGCATCCTCATCGTGGTGTCTAACCCAGGTACACACACACACACACACACACACACACACACACTGTCCCAACTGCATCCTCATCGTGGTGTCTAACCCAGGTACACACACACACACACACTCTCTCTCTGTCCCAACTGCATCCTCATCGTGGTGTCTAACCCAGGTACACACACACACACACACACACACACTCTCTCTGTCCCAACTGCATCCTCATCGTGGTGTCTAACCCAGGTACACACACACACACACACACACACACTCTCTCTGTCCCAACTGCATCCTCATCGTGGTGTCTAACCCAGGTACACACACACACACACACACACACACACACACACACTCTGTCCCAACTGCATCCTCATCGTGGTGTCTAACCCAGGTACACACACACACACACACACACACTCTCTGTCCCAACTGCATCCTCATCGTGGTGTCTAACCCAGGTACACACACACACACACACACACACACACACACACTCTCTGTCCCAACTGCATCCTCATCGTGGTGTCTAACCCAGGTACACACACACACACTCTCTGTCCCAACTGCATCCTCATCGTGGTGTCTAACCCAGGTACACACACACACACACACACTCTGTCCCAACTGCATCCTCATCGTGGTGTCTAACCCAGGTACACACACACACACACACACACACACACTCTCTGTCCCAACTGCATCCTCATCGTGGTGTCTAACCCAGGTACACACACACACACACACACACACTCTCTGTCCCAACTGCATCCTCATCGTGCTGTCTAACCCAGGTACACACACACACACACACACACACACACTGTCCCAACTGCATCCTCATCGTGGTGTCTAACCCAGGTACACACACACACACACACACACACACACACACACACACACACACACACACACACACACACACACACACTCTGTCCCAACTGCATCCTCATCGGGGTGTCTAACCCAGGTACAGACACACACACACACACACACACACACACTCTGTCCCAACTGCATCCTCATCGTGGTGTCTAACCCAGGTACACACACACACACTCTCTGTCCCAACTGCATCCTCATCGTGGTGTCTAACCCAGGTACACACACACACACTCTGTCCCAACTGCATCCTCATTGTGGTGTCTAACCCAGGTACACACACACACACACACACACACTCTCTCTCTGTCCCAACTGCATCCTCATCGTGGTGTCTAACCCAGGTACACACACACACACACACACACACACACTCTCTGTCCCAACTGCATCCTCATCGTGGTGTCTAACCCAGGTACACACACACACACACACACACACACTCTCTGTCCCAACTGCATCCTCATCGTGCTGTCTAACCCAGGTACACACACACACACACACACACACACACTGTCCCAACTGCATCCTCATCGTGGTGTCTAACCCAGGTACACACACACACACACACACACACACACTGTCCCAACTGCATCCTCATCGTGGTGTCTAACCCAGGTACACACACACACACACACACACACACACACACACTCTGTCCCAACTGCATCCTCATCGGGGTGTCTAACCCAGGTACAGACACACACACACACACACTCTGTCCCAACTGCATCCTCATCGGGGTGTCTAACCCAGGTACATACACACACACACACACACACTCTGTCCCAACTGCATCCTCATCATAGTGTCTAACCCAGGTACACACACACACACACACACACTCTCTGTCCCAACTGTATCCATATCGTGGTGTCTAACCCAGGTACACACACACTGTCCCAACTGCATCCTCATCGTGGTGTCTAACCCAGGTACACACACACACACACACACACACACACTCTCTGTCCCAACTGCATCCTCATCGTGGTGTCTAACCCAGGTCCACACACACTCACTATCACACACACACACTCTGTCACACACTCTCACTCTCACTAACACACACTCTGTCACACACTCTCACTCTCACTAACACACACTCTTTGTCACACACTCGCACTCTCACTATCACACACACACACACACACACACACTCTGTCATTCACTCACACACACACTATCTCACATACACACACTCGCACTCAAACTATCACACACACACACTCTGTCGATCACTCACACACTCACTAACACACACACACACTATCTCACATACACACACTCGCACTCTCACTATCACACACACACACTTTGTCACACACTCGCACTCTCACTATCACACACACACTCTCTGTCACACACTCGCACTCTCACTGTCACACACACACACACACACACTCTGTCACGCACTCTCACTATCACACACACACTCTCTGTCACACACTTGCACTCTCTCTGTCACACACTCGCACTCACTATCACACACACACACTCTGTCACACACTCGCACTCACTATCACACACACACACTCTGTCACACACTCACACTCACTATCACACACACACACACTCTGTCACACACTCTCACTCTCACTAACACACACACTCTGTCACACACTTGCACACTCACTATCACACACACACACACACACACACACTCTGTCACACACTCGCACTCTCACTCTCACTATCACACACACACACACACTCTGTCACACACTCGCACTCTCACTATCACACACACACTCTCTGTCACACACTTGCACTCTCTCTGTCACACACTCGCACTCTCACTATCACACACACACACACTCTGTCACACACTCGCACTCACTATCACACACACACACTCTCTGTCACACACTCACACTCACTATCACACACACACACTCTGTCACACACTCTCACTCTCACTAACACACACACTCTGTCACACACTTGCACACTCACTATCACACACACACACACACTCTCTGTCACACACTCACACTCACTATCACACACACACACTCTGTCACACACTCTCACTCTCACTAACACACACACTCTGTCACACACTCACACTCACTATCACACACACACACTCTGTCACACACTCTCACTATCACACACACACACACACACACTCTGTCACACACTCGCACTCTCACTCTCACTATCACACACACACACACACACACTCTGTCACACACTCGCACTCTCACTATCACACACACACTCTCTGTCACACACTCGCACTCTCTCTTTTACACACTCGCACTCTCACTATCACACACACACACTCTGTCACACACTCGCACTCTCACTATCACACACACACTCTGTCACACACTCGCACTCACTATCACACACACACACTCTCTGTCACACACTCACACTCACTATCACACACACACACTCTGTCACACACTCTCACTCTCACTAACACACACACTCTGTCACACACTTGCACACTCACTATCACACACACACACACTCTCTGTCACACACTCACACTCACTATCACACACACACACTCTGTCACACACTCTCACTCTCACTAACACACACACTCTGTCACACACTCACACTCACTATCACACACACACACTCTGTCACACACTCTCACTCTCACTATCACACACACACACACACTCTGTCACACACTCGCACTCTCACTCTCACTATCACACACACACACACACACACACACACTCTGTCACACACTCGCACTCTCACTATCACACACACACTCTCTGTCACACACTCGCACTCTCTCTTTTACACACTCGCACTCTCACTATCACACACACACACTCTGTCACACACTCGCACTCTCACTATCATACACGCACACACTCGCACTCTCACTATCACACACACACACTCTGTCACACACTCGCACTCTCTCCATCATACACACACACACTCGCACTCTCACTATCACACACACACACACACACACTCTCTGTCACACACTCGCACTCTCACTATCACACACACACACTCTCTGTCACAAACTCGCACTCTCTCTGTCACACACTCGCACTCTCACTATCACACACACACACTCTCTGTCACACACTCGCACTCTCACTATCACACACACTCTGTCACACACTTGCACACTCACTATCACACACACACACTCTCTGTCACACACTCGCACTCTCACTATCACACACACACACTCTCACTATCACACACACACACTCTCTGTCACGCACTCTCACTATCACACACACTCTCTGTCACACACTCGCACTCTCACTATCACACACACTCTGTCACACACTTGCACACTCACTATCACACACATACACACACTCTCTGTCACACACTCGCACTCTCACTATCACACACACACTCTCTGTCACACACTCGCACTCTCACTATCACACACACACTCTCTGTCACACACTCGCACTCTCACTATCACACACACCCTTCTGTCACACACTCGCACTCTCACTATCACACACACACACTCTCTGTCACACACACACACTCTGTCACACACTCGCACTCTCACTATCACACACACACACTGTCACACACTCGCACTCTCACTATCACACACACACACTCTGTCACACACTGGCACTCTCACTATCACACACACACACTCTCTGTCACACACTCGCACTCTCACTATCACACACACTCTGTCACACACCCGCACTCTCACTATCACACACACACACACACACATCACACACACACACTCTCTGTCACACACTCACACACTGTCACACACTCGCACTCTCACTATCACACACACACTGTCACACACTCGCACTCTCACTATCACACACACACACTGTCACACATTCGCACTCTCACTATCACACACACACACTGTCACACACTCGCACTCTCACTATCACACACACACACTCTGTCACACACTGGCACTCTCACTATCACACACACACACTCTGTCACACACTCGCACTCTCACTATCACACACACTCTGTCACACACCCGCACTCTCACTATCACACACACACACACACACTCTCTGTCACACACTCGCACTCTCACTATCACACACACACACTGTCACACACTGGCACTCTCACTATCACACACACACACTCTCTGTCACACACTCGCACTCTCACTATCACACACACTCTGTCACACACCCGCACTCTCACTATCACACACACACACACACATCACACACACACACTCTCTGTCACACACTCACACACTGTCACACACTCGCACTCTCACTATCACACACACACTGTCACACACTCGCACTCTCACTATCACACACACACACTGTCACACATTCGCACTCTCACTATCACACACACACACTGTCACACACTGGCACTCTCACTATCACACACATACACTCTGTCACACACTGGCACTCTCACTATCACACACACACACTCTGTCACACACTCGCACTCTCACTATCACACACACTCTGTCACACACCCGCACTCTCACTATCACACACACACACACACACTCTCTGTCACACACTCGCACTCTCACTATCACACACACACACTGTCACACACTCGCACTCTCACTATCACACACACACTGTCACACACTCACAATCTCACTATCACACACACACACTCTGTCACACACTCGCACTCTCACTATCACACACACACTCTCTGTCACACACTCGCACTCTCACTATCACACACACACACACACACTCTCTGTCACACACTCGCACTCTCACTATCACACACACACACTGTCACACACTCGCACTCTCACTATCACACACACACTGTCACACACTCACAATCTCACTATCACACACACACACTCTGTCACACACTCGCACTCTCACTATCACACACACTCTCTGTCACACACTCGCACTCTCACTATCACACACACACACTCTGTCACACACTCGCACTCTCTGTCACACACTCGCACTCTCACTATCACACACACACACTCTCTGTCACACACTCACACACTGTCACACACTCGCACTCTCACTATCACACACACACTGTCACACACTCGCACTCTCACTATCACACACACACACTGTCACACATTCGCACTCTCACTATCACACACACACACTGTCACACACTCGCACTCTCACTATCACACACACACACTCTGTCACACACTGGCACTCTCACTATCACACACACACACTCTGTCACACACTCGCACTCTCACTATCACACACACTCTGTCACACACCCGCACTCTCACTATCACACACACACACACACACACTCTCTGTCACACACTCGCACTCTCACTATCACACACACACACTCTGTCACACACTGGCACTCTCACTATCACACACACACACTCTCTGTCACACACTCGCACTCTCACTATCACACACACTCTGTCACACACCCGCACTCTCACTATCACACACACACACACACATCACACACACACACTCTCTGTCACACACTCACACACTGTCACACACTCGCACTCTCACTATCACACACACACTGTCACACACTCGCACTCTCACTATCACACACACACACTGTCACACATTCGCACTCTCACTATCACACACACACACTGTCACACACTCGCACTCTCACTATCACACACACACACTCTGTCACACACTGGCACTCTCACTATCACACACACACACTCTGTCACACACTCGCACTCTCACTATCACACACACTCTGTCACACACCCGCACTCTCACTATCACACACACACACACACACTCTCTGTCACACACTCGCACTCTCACTATCACACACACACACTGTCACACACTCGCACTCTCACTATCACACACACACTGTCACACACTCACAATCTCACTATCACACACACACACTCTGTCACACACTCGCACTCTCACTATCACACACACACTCTCTGTCACACACTCGCACTCTCACTATCACACACACACACACACTCTCTGTCACACACTCGCACTCTCACTATCACACACACACACTGTCACACACTCGCACTCTCACTATCACACACACACTGTCACACACTCACAATCTCACTATCACACACACACACTCTGTCACACACTCGCACTCTCACTATCACACACACTCTCTGTCACACACTCGCACTCTCACTATCACACACACACACTCTGTCACACACTCGCACTCTCACTATCACACACACACACTCTCTGTCACACACTCGCACTCTCTCTGTCACACACTCACACTATCACACACACACTCTGTCACACACTCGCACTCTCACTATCTCACACACACACACTCTGTCACACACTCGCACTCTCACTATCACACACACACACTCTGTCACACAGTCGCACTCTCACTATCTCACACACACACACACACACACACACACACACTCTCTGTCACACACTCGCACTCTCACACACACACACACACACACACACACACACACACACACACACACACACACTCTGTCACACACTCGCACTCTCACTATCACACACACACACACTCTCTGTCACACACTCGCACTCTCTCTGTCACACACTCACACTATCACACACACACACTGTCACACACTCGCACTCTCACTATCACACACACACTCTGTCACACACTCGCACTCTCACTATCTCACACACACACACTCTGTCACACACTCGCACTCTCACTATCTCACACACACACACACACACACACACTCTCTGTCACACACTCGCACTCTCACTATCACACACACACACACTCTGTCACACACTCGCACTCTCACGATCACACGCACACTCTCTGTCACACACTCTCACTATCACACACACACACTCTGTCACACACTCGCACTCTCTCTGTCACACACTCACACTATCACACACACACACTGTCACACACTCGCACTCTCACTATCACACACACACACTCTGTCACACACTCGCACTCTCACTATCTCACACACACACACACACACTCTCTGTCACACACTCGCACTCTCACTATCACACACACACACACACTCTGTGACACACTCGCACTCTCACGATCACACGCACACTCTCTGTCACACACTCTCACTATCACACACACACACTGTCACACACTCGCACTCTCACTATCACACACACACTGTCACACACTCACAATCTCACTATCACACACACACACTCTGTCACACACTCGCACTCTCACTATCACACACACACTCTCTGTCACACACTCGCACTCTCACTATCACACACACACACACACACTCTCTGTCACACACTCGCACTCTCACTATCACACACACACACTGTCACACACTCGCACTCTCACTATCACACACACACTGTCACACACTCACAATCTCACTATCACACTCGCACTCTCACTATCACACACACTCTCTGTCACACACTCGCACTCTCACTATCACACACACACACACTCTGTCACACACTCGCACTCTCACTATCACACACACACACTCTCTGTCACACACTCGCACTCTCTCTGTCACACACTCACACTATCACACACACACACACTCTCTGTCACACACTCGCACTCTCACTATCACACACACACTCTGTCACACACTCGCACTCTCACTATCTCACACACACACACTCTGTCACACACTCGCACTCTCACTATCACACACACACACTCTGTCACACAGTCGCACTCTCACTATCTCACACACACACACACACACACACACACACTCTCTGTCACACACTCGCACTCTCACACACACACACACACACACACACACACACACACACACACACACACACACACACTCTGTCACACACTCGCACTCTCACTATCACACACACACACACTCTCTGTCACACACTCGCACTCTCTCTGTCACACACTCACACTATCACACACACACACTGTCACACACTCGCACTCTCACTATCACACACACACTCTGTCACACACTCGCACTCTCACTATCTCACACACACACACTCTGTCACACACTCGCACTCTCACTATCTCACACACACACACACACACACACACTCTCTGTCACACACTCGCACTCTCACTATCACACACACACACACTCTGTCACACACTCGCACTCTCACGATCACACGCACACTCTCTGTCACACACTCTCACTATCACACACACACACTCTGTCACACACTCGCACTCTCTCTGTCACACACTCACACTATCACACACACACACTGTCACACACTCGCACTCTCACTATCACACACACACACTCTGTCACACACTCGCACTCTCACTATCTCACACACACACACACACACTCTCTGTCACACACTCGCACTCTCACTATCACACACACACACACACTCTGTGACACACTCGCACTCTCACGATCACACGCACACTCTCTGTCACACACTCTCACTATCACACACACACACTCTGTCACACACTCCCACTCTCACGATCACACGCACACTCTCTGTCACACACTCGCACTCTCACTATCACACACACACACTCTGTCACACACTCCCACTCTCACGATCACACGCACACTCTGTCACACACTCGCACTCTCACTATCACACACACACACTCTGTCACACACTCGCACTCTCACGATCACACGCACACTCTCTGTCACACACTCGCACTCTCACTATCACACACACACACTCTGTCACACACTCCCACTCTCACGATCACACGCACACTCTCTGTCACACACTCGCACTCTCACTATCACACACACACACTCTCTGTCACACACTCACACTCTCACTATCTCACACTCATTATCGCTTACTCTCTGGGTCACACACTCACTCTCTGGGTCACACACTCACACTCATTATCACACTCACACTCTCATTATCGCTCACTCTCGCTCACTCACTGGGAGTGAGCGAGATAATGAGTGTCACACACACTCATTATCACACTCTCTCACACACACACACTCTGTCACACACACTGTCACACACTCACACTCATTATCACACTCACACTCTCATTATCGCTCACTCTCTGGGTCACACACACTCACTCTCTGGGTCACACACACTCACTCTCTGGGTCACACACTCTCACTCAAACTCACACACTCACTCTCTGGTCACTCACTCACTCTTTCGGTCACACGCAGGCACTCTCTGTCACACACACCTCACACACACCCCACTTTATTTGCGTTTATAACAGTTTTTCTGCTACAGTGGATGTTTTGACGTACGTGACCTGGAAGCTGAGCGGCCTCCCGAAGCACCGCGTCATCGGCAGCGGGACAAACCTGGACTCGGCTCGCTTCCGGTTCCTGATGGCCGAGAGGCTGGGCATCCATCCCAGCAGCTTCAGTGGGTGGATACTGGGAGAACACGGAGACTCCAGCGGTGAGACCGTGTGTGTGTGTGGATACTGGGAGAACACGGAGACTCCAGCGGTGAGACCGTGTGTGTGTGTGGATACTGGGAGAACACGGAGACTCCAGCGGTGAGACCGTGTGTGTGTGTGTGGATACTGGGAGAACACGGAGACTCCAGCGGTGACACCGTGTGTGTGTGTGTGTGGATACTGGGAGAACACGGAGACTCCAGCGGTGAGACCGTGTGTGTGTGTGTGTGTGTGGATACTGGGAGAACACGGAGACTCCAGCGGTGAGACCGTGTGTGTGTGTGTGTGTGTGTGGATACTGGGAGAACACGGAGACTCCAGCGGTGAGACCGTGTGTGTGTGTGTGTGGATACTGGGAGAACACGGAGACTCCAGCGGTGAGACCGTGTGTGTGTGTGTGTGGATACTGGGAGAACACGGAGACTCCAGCGGTGAGACCGTGTGTGTGTGTGTGTGTGTGTGTGTGTGTGTGTGTGTGTGTGTGTGTGTGTGTGTGGATACTGGGAGAACACGGAGACTCCAGCGGTGACACCGTGTGTGTGTGTGTGGATACTGGGAGAACACGGAGACTCCAGCGGTGAGACTGTGTGTGTGTGTGTGTGGATACTGGGAGAACACGGAGACTCCAGCGGTCGGACTGTGTGTGTGTGTGTGAGAACACGGAGACTCCAGCGGTGAGACCGTGTGTGTGTGTGTGTGTGTACTGGGAGAACACGGAGACTCCAGCGGTGAGACCATGTGTGTGTGTGTGTGTGTGTGTGTGTGTGGATACTGGGAGAACACGGAGACTCCAGCGGTCGGACTGTGTGTGTGTGTGTGTGTGTGTGAGAACACGGAGACTCCAGCGGTGAGACCGTGTGTGTGTGTGTGTGTGTGTGTGTACTGGGAGAACACGGAGACTCCAGCGGTCAGACTGTGTGTGTGTGTGTGTGAGAACACGGAGACTCCAGCGGTGAGACCGTGTGTGTGTGTGTGTGTGTGGATACTGGGAGAACACGGAGACTCCAGCGGTGAGACCGTGTGTGTGTGTGTGTGTACTGGGAGAACACGGAGACTCCAGCTGTGAGACCGTGTGTGTGTGTGTGTGGATACTGGGAGAACACGGAGACTCCAGCGGTCGGACTGTGTGTGTGTGTGTGTGTGAGAACACGGAGATTCCAGCGGTGAGACCGTGTGTGTGTACTGGGAGAACACGGAGACTCCAGCGGTCAGACTGTGTGTGTGTGTGTGAGAACACGGAGACTCCAGCGGTGAGACCGTGTGTGTGTGTGTGAGAACACGGAGACTCCAGCGGTGAGACTGTGTGTGTGTGTGTGTGGATACTGGGAGAACACGGAGACTCCAGCGGTCAGACTGTGTGTGTGTGTGAGAACACGGAGACTCCAGCGGTCAGACTGTGTGTGTGTGTGAGAACACGGAGACTCCAGCGGTGAGATCCAGCGGTATTATTTATTATAATAAATAATAAAATAGTAGTTATTAAATAATTGTTAATATTTATTATTCAAAATTGAAATATGAATAATAAATGATATACATCATTAATTATTATGCATTCTTAGCATACATACTAATTAATATAATAAATAATACAATAGTAGTTATTAAATAATTATTAATATTTATTATTCAAAATTGAAATAATATGAATAATAATAAATTATACATATGTAATAATTTAATTATATGAATTGTAAAATGTTATGTTTTTATAAAATACATTCTATTTATTACCAATAAACATAAAATAAAACCATAAATATTGGCATGAAATTCTGAACATTTAATATCATTGAGGAGCTCCTGGTCTCTTGTGTTTGTTTTGCAGTTCCTGTTTGGAGCGGCACTAACGTGGCAGGAGTCAGTCTGCAGAAACTCAATCCTGATATCGGCAAAGACACGGACAGAGAGAACTGGAAAGAAACGCACAAGAAGGTCGTGGACAGGTTCGTCTCTTTAGATATAAGTCCTAATGAATGAATTTGTCTGTGAAAGGAACAATTAAAAAAGTTTGCAACACTGTCATCACGTTACTTCACGACATTGCATGATTGATTCAGTGTTGTGTCTCGCTATCTCACAAATAAATAAACGTAATAATTCAGTTTGGTTAAAAAACAAATGCATTCAGACAGAAATGAGTATGCACTACTTGTTCACCGCAGTGCCTATGAGGTGATCCGGCTGAAAGGTTACACTAACTGGGCCATCGGCTTGAGCGTGGCCGACCTGAGCGAGAGTCTGATGAAGAACCTGAACCGAGTCCATCCCGTGTCCACCATGGTGAAGGTCAGGAAACCCCACATATAACACACACACACGCTCAACAGTTCAGGGCCTGTTACAGTTTAAAAATAAGAAAACGGAAATAATACTTTTATTCAGAAAAGACGCATTCAATTGATCAAAAGTGACCGTAAAGACATTTATAAAGTTATATTAGACAATATAATATTATTAGACCGTTAAAATGCTTGTGATAAATATGATTGCTTGTAAGTAGCGGAGACCGGGGCTAGTTATCACACATTAATCCAGAAAATGTTTCTCTCAGTGTAAAGACACAACCCTTAAAGTCTTGACCACAAAAAAACCTATTAAAAAATGTCCACCATTTTCCCCAAAACAATGTATTTATTAAACAAGTTCATGCTATAGTGGGGCATGTTGTCATACTGACATCAGAGAGATTTACCCAAACATGTTTCATTCTGTCATTAATTACGTCGTCCCAAACCCGTAAGACTTTCGTTCATCTTCCGAACACAAATGAAGATATTTTTGATGAAATCTGAGAGGTTTCTGTCCCTCCATTGACCGTTACCCACTTTTGCACTACAACTTTGACGCTTCAAAAAGTAGATCGTAAAACTAATCCATATGAATTTAGTGGTTTAGTCCAAATTTTCTGAAGAGACTCGACTCAAAAAGTCTTACGGGTTTGGAACGACATGAGGGTGGTGTAATTAATGACACAATTAAACATTTTTGGGTGAAATAACCCTTTCTCTAGTTCGCCTGCCCATTCAGCCGCGCGGTTAAATGGCAAACTAATGGTAAAAAAAAACAAAAAACCTGTAGTGGAATTGCACATAAGAGGATTGAGATAATTTACTGGAGTAGGAGGGCTTCCGGAAAAACTTGTCAATGGAATGACGTGGTGTCTGCTGCGTATATGTGACCCTGGACCACAATACCAGTCACATGGGTCAATTTCTTTAAAGTGAGATTTATACATCATCTGAAATCTAAATCATCTAAATAAGCTTTCCATTGATGTATGGTTTGTACTTTGTTAGGATATGACCATATTTGGCCGAGATACAACTATTGAAAATCTGGAATCTGAGGGTGCAAAAAAATCTGAACATTGAGAAAGTTGTCTATTTATGTTCACGATTGTGCTGCATTCACTCACAAAAATAAATGTTTTGTATATTTACGGTACAAAATATCTTCATGGAACATGATCTTTACTTAATATCCTAATGATTTTTGGCATAAAAGAGAAATCTATAATTTTGACCCACACAATGTATAGTTGGCTATTGCCACAAATATACCCGTGCGACTCGTGACTGGTTTTGTGATCCAGGGTCACATATAGTACGTTCGTAATGATGATTGACAGGACCTACGTTTTGAACTTGATCCTACAGTAAATCAATGATGAAACCCGTTTCCAGGCCTGAATGCAGATGTTTGTTGCAGGGCATGTACGGGATCGGAGACGAGGTCTTCCTGAGCCTGCCGTGTGTGTTGAACAGCGCTGGAGTGGGCAGTGTGGTCAACATGACTCTGACCAGCGACGAGGTGTCGCAGCTGAAGAAGAGCGCAGACATGCTGTGGCACATCCAGAAAGACCTGAAAGACCTGTAACGCTCGCCAACTCGCCACCAAGAGCTTTTATTCACAGCGTCCGATGTCTGATCACTGCTTCATGACTCACTAGAGGTGTTGCATAAGATTTTTTTAATATTTTTTTTAAGTAATGCAAACATACTCTGCCCAGCCACAAATAAGTCATATGCAAATGCTTAAAAGTCTATGAATGGATCGTTATTGCAGTGATTTTTATGTTTCCAGCATGTTTGGCCGTAACTGATGGAGTGTGTAGCTTTTCATTTCTTAAACAACCATGTATAAAGACACATGAATATATTCCAGGATGACAATGTCAAGATTCGTCAGGCTCAGATTGTGAAGGAATGGTTGTGAGGAAACATGAAGAATCATTTTCACACATGAATCGTCTCCTCGGAGTCCAGATCTTACATTCACTGAAAGTCTGTGAGACGTGCTGGAGGACACTTTACAGACCGCTGGACTCTTGCATTGAAGATCGGGACCAAAAACTGATGCACCTCGTGATGGAAAAACATCCCAACATTTAAAGTCTACTTTAGAAAAACTGATGCCAAATATATAACATGCTAGAAACATAAATCTCTGCAATAATGATCCAACCATACACTCTTATGCATTTGCCTGTTTAAACCCAAACCGCGACTTTAGTTTTTTTGGCAGGACAGTGTATAAATCGTACTATCAAATGATTAAGGGGTCTGAATCTAAATACTTAAAATAATCAGAAACGCATGACCGTTTCTGTAAAACAGATCTTGGTGTCTGAAAGCTTATGGTGAAATATAGCATAATATACTCTACAAGTTCAAAAGTTTGGATACAATTTACTGAATTGATGTTGATCCAAAAGTTTATGCTCAAATGCTCCAAATTAGCTTTGTAAACAAATATACATTTTGTCAACATTTGATTTATCTTACCATTGTTTTTTTTATGCATGATTGAGCAGATTGTGAAGGAAAAGCATCATCAAGCGTTCAGGTTACATGTTCAAGTGTTTAAAAACCTCCCATGATGCATTTCGAGATGGTTGGTGCATGCCCTGACAGAGTAAGAAGAACTGGAATCTAAACTGAGAAAAAAAAACTAAAATATGAGAGTTTTTGTTTCTCGCTTTTGATCACAAAATGTGAAAAATGGCCATAAAGAATAAGTAGGTGTGTCCAAACTTTTGATTGACATTGTTGCTCTTCCAAATGACTGTTGGTGACAAGAACTACTCACTGTATGCACTAAATGTTGATATTGAAGTGCAATATGTAAGGCAAATGCTACAAATATAAACACGTGTGTAATGTTTGCACTTGTATAAGGCTTTAAATGTGATGTCGGGCAACACTAGCTGGACCATCAAGGATATAATCCATTTATTAAACAGAATCTTTGTTGGTAAAAATGTATATTAGTCTCACATTTCAAGTATGTACAAATACTTAAACAAGTCAGTCATGTATCATAACAGCATATCACGCAGGTTGCTGAGTTTCCTGGTGAGTGCGAAGAGATGCAACAGTCTCCGCTCCACTAGGTGGAGCTCATGTGGAAAACGTCCAAATTAGCCTCAAGATTTAGATGATTAAAAAGAGCAAAACAAACCAGATGGCACGTAAAAAAAACTTTTTTTTAAAAACAGTAACGACTTTATTCAGAACCCAGTGATTCCTTCGGTGAAACTTCATCGTCCGCTCAACGTGCCGTCGTTTCGGGGTGCCGTGGTCTCCATCGCCCCCTGGAGGGAGACGCGTGATGCAGCAACAATGACAGCGCCTGACTTGGTTTGGTTATCAGTCCCAGAAAAAACACAAACTTCTTCACAGGTAAAATATCAAAAATCTGATCTGTGGTTCAGAGAGGTTGGCCAGCAAGACGCCGAGCCCGAAGCACATTATGACAAATATAAATATGAGCCACTCATAGAAAACTAAACCGTTGACCGCTATACCATGGTGTTGCTCTCGCCGACTTTATCCACTAGCTGAAAGAGAAACAGAAAAACGCAATTGTCAAAATGAATAATTTGAAAGGATTTGAAGTATCTCTCATGCAAGCGCAAAATACCAGAGTCGGCAAACTGTGGTTGACTTACTCCACTGATACCAGGAAGGTTCAGTAAAGATCCCAGAATAGGCACCCGCCTAATAAAGCCAACCGCTACTGGGAAAAAGCCCCTGAAAACAGATGGAAACAATTAAAATCAAGTATTATTAAATTCACCATAAAACCAGTATTTATTATAAATGATTTATCCATGCACATCATTTTTTGAAAAATATATGTGCCCTCATAATCATTAATCAAAATAACTTCCCCTCGCTCTTGCAGCGACATCTTTTCTCTGATGATGCGTTTACTGCCGTGAGGGCGGGGCAACCTGTCACTCACATGAGATCGACCAATAGCAAACCACAACCATCCAATCAATTCCCCATGGACAAAATCAAGCCCCGCCCCTCATTTGTTCTTGTTTGCGAAGCGGTTTCACTCATGCTGCGTCCCACTACTTATACTACGCCCGAAAAGTATCAACTCTTTTTGTGAAGAAAAAATACATACTTTTGAGTGCATAGCAGAAGAGTTAGATTAAAAGCTTTAAGACATACAATCACATAATAAATTAGTGTGTGTAGTTCTGAACCGAATCCTCCTCCAAAGCACAATGGGTTGTGGGTAATATTAGCCATTAGAGTGTGCATGGAGCCACACTTCGAATATAGTAGACCATCCGGGGACTTTTTGGCATACTCTTTTCAATATACAATACTTTGTAAAACAGTATTTTTTAATCTCACGTACTATTTAGGATTGATAGTACGCACATTGGTCAGGTGTGCCGCAAGCGTCTTGAAAAGTGCCGCTAAAGCATTGATCGCCCCCTGGTGGCTGGCTGCAATATATGTCATTAAACCCACCCTCTCCATGTAATCAAATGGGACGTGAGCCAAACTAAAAAATGTAATTACACTTGATGTTTTTTTGTAATTTTAGATAGTACTTATCCAGGCTGACATATGCTATAAAAACGTGGTTAACATCATGATTGACAGTTGTGCTTGCGATCGAGTCCACATGAGTAGGAATATAGACCTTATTCAAAGCAGCGCCATGACAGGTAAAATTTTACCTAAAAGGACAACATTTTCCACAGCTTATGTTGTCGGTAGTTTTTGTACATTTTTTGGAAAGATATTTTTGCAGTGTTTCGTCAGCAACACAATACAACACATGAAATAACAGTACAACCCACTGAAGAGATGTATGTCTATCCCTCACAGCCTCGCTTTCAATCCCATTCAAAATCAAAGATGGCGCTGCTGTGAATAAGGTCTATGGGCGGGACCTTGATGATACCGCTGAGCAACTTGGGCTCTGAATTATGTAATCGGCAACAACCTTTCTGGGATATTTTGGTGACATTTTCTAAAGTCAAAGGGAAGAAAAGACTATCGCAACTTGCGTTTCATGCTGACTTTAAATCTGTTTATCTTGAACAAAAAAGTGACAGTGTAGCTTTAAATAAATAAATATAAAACCCCTTTATGGTCACGCAAAACCACAAAAACACCCTGACAGGGTTTGTGAATAAAACAGCAACAACAACAACTCACCGGAAAAGAAGGAAAAATCCATAGACTTCCAGAACGACGCCTATAATCGGCCATCCGATGAGCACCACGAAAACGCCTCCCAGAAAGAAACCAGTGGCTTTCATTTTATGCCGCTGGAAGAAGAACCTGAAAGTCCGTTCCAGCCCGATAACAAATGAGAGACCTGCAACAAACAAGATCTACAAACACACACAGACATCCATGTTCAGTTCAAGGAGGGTTTCATTTCATAACACAAATCTGAGCATTCACATCACATTCAAACACAACTTTGTTTCCATGCTAAAACACACACTCACATTTCCTATCGCCAAGAGTGCTTTATCAAAGAACAGAATCATTCCGAAGAAGAGGAAAAACACGCCGAAACCCGTCAGCCCCATCCCGATCTCTGACCAAACACAAGAACAGACTTCATTAGTGCTGAATTACAAATCTATAGTTACTGCATGCAAATGAGTCATATTTGAGAGATTGCACTTCAAGTATACAAGTAATACTGTCGTACAACTTGCAATTGTATTAAGCTTTTTCTTTTTTATGCTTTGGAAAAGATTTGAATACCATTTACCACAGTATTTGCATGGTACACCACACCACTTGTTCAGAGAATGCCATGGTAATATATCTATCATAGATAGATAGATAGATAGATAGATAGATAGATAGATAGATAGATAGATAGATAGATAGATAGATAGACATAGATGATAGACAGACAGACATAGATGATAGACAGACAGATATAGATGATAGATAGATGGACAGACACAAATAGGTGATAGATAGATAGATAGATAGATAGATAGATAGATAGATAGATAGATAGATAGACAGACATAGATGATAGACAGACAGACATAGATGATAGACAGACAGACAGACAAACAGACATAGATAGATAGACAGACAGACATAGATGATACATAGATAGACAGACAGACATAGATGATAGACAGATATAGATGATTGATAGATGGACAGACACACATAGGTGATAGATAGATAAATAGATAGATAGATAGACAGACAGACAGACAGACATAGATGATAGACAGACAGACATAGATGATTGATAGATAGACAGACAGACATAGAAGATAGACAGACAGACATAGATGATAGATAGATGGACAGACAGACATAGATGATAGACAAACAGACATAGATGATAGACAGACAGATGATACATAGATAGATAGATAGACAGACAGACATAGATGATACATAGATAGACAGACAGACAGACATAGATAGACAGACAGACATAGATAGATAGATAGATAGATAGATAGATAGACAGACAGACATAGATGATAGATAGACAGACAGACATAGATGATAGATAGATAGATAGATAGATAGATAGATAGATAGATAGATAGATAGATAGAGAGATAGACAGACAGACATAGATGATAGAGAGATAGACAGACAGACATATTACCATATGATTACCATATTTAGATACTACTAGTACTATTACATTACACTAGCATGCGGGCTATTTTGGATGTTTATTAATGTACATTTTCCCTTTTTGAAATAAATCAATAAAACCATAATGGCAGTGCTATTACCAAGGCATCGCCGTTCCTCATTCGTGTAAAGAGTTTTACAATATTTGATTGCACTGTTAGAGGCCAGGCCGTCTATCCTCATTCATTCCCTTTCATCACTTTAAGCACATTTCCAGCTTTAAAGCTCCATTTTCACCATTTCTATCACGATTAACATAACGCTAACATACAGTAAATTTGACTTACTCTGTGAATCCGTTAATGAAATCATGTTTGTGTTGTGTATCAGCTGCTTTACAGACTGAAGAGTAAAACTGTTCTGTGTGTGTGATCGCCACGACACCGGAAACACGTAACTTAGAGATACTTTAAAAGTCTGAAATGACGCAGAGACGCGCTGCAATTAAAAAACAAAACAGTTAACAGTATTATTATTATTATTATTAACTTTATTTTATTTAAAAGCTATTTTATTACTGCTATCTCTCGCGATAATGCAACTCCAACGTAAAGTTTGTTCGTTTGAATTAACCTCCTCGCTTCCGTTTGTGATGCTGGGAAATGTAGTTTTCAGTCGTACCCGGACGCATTCTAAATTAGAGACAACAAACTACAAATCCCACAAAGAAGAGGTGGGAAGCAAGAATGTCTGTCGCTGGTCGGGAGGCGTGTTCATTGAAGTGCAGGAGCATTTACAAATTCACTATTCACAATGCCAACATCCGGAATAGTGTATAGCTTAAATAACTGCTGAAATAATTGTTTCATTTTAGCCTTTAACAATGAATACGCTGTTTGCAACCATTTTGGTGTTTGTTGGTTGCTGCAGCAATGTTGTGTTTTTGGAACTTTTGGTTAGGTGAGTTGCATTTCTCTCATTTATGTTCATTCAGTGTCAGTGTGTATTATTCATTATAGCATTTGAACTTTTGATATGCTGTCAGTTCTTACTTCTTTAAATCACATATTTTACAGGGATTTCCCAGGATGTGGAAATATTGTCACATTTGCCCAGTTTGCCTTCATTGCACTGGAGGGGTTCATCTTTGAGACAAACTTTGGACGCAAAAAGCCACAAATACCCCTCAGGTTAATAAGTTATACAATTTACATGTACACACGTGCATTTTAATTCTAACCATTTGCTTTTGGCTTCTCAGACTAGATTAGTAAACAGTGAACATGTATTTATCATTATAGGTGAATGTCGAATGATTTGCCTGATTCTCATCTCATTATGTTATATGTGCAATTGTGCATTAATTCATTCATTTCACAAAATTGAAATGACCATTTATGCATTTTTACTGAAACAACCTGTTTTGCTTGTTGAACGCCGTGGTAAAAGGCAGTGTTTACCATTATTCATTAATATATAATTACAGGTGAAAGGTGAACGCCTTGCTTTGTCACTGGTACAGGTGGTTTGCAAGTCAAAGCTCAGTTCAGAGAGCTTTGACTGATCAGTGCTGTGAACATTATGTTGTTAGATATATATATATATATATATTCAGTGTGGATGGTCTACATATTTCGGCAACACTTTATTTTAAGGTGACATGCACATTACACATTACTACATGTACTTACTATAGTAATAACAGTAAATTATACATAATTACAAGTAACTAACCCTGAACCCAACCCTAACCCTAACCGCAACTCCATAGTAAGTACACAAGTTAATTAATTTTACTTATTTGAGTAAGTACAATGTAACTACGTCACCTTAAAATAAAGTGCATATTTGCATTGAATATCGGATATGAAAACTGGATACCACTTGCTGTTTCAATATTTTAGATGCCATGGGCCCCCAAATATGATTATGTGAGATTATGTGACATAATGGGCATTATGTGAGCCCATCTTAAAATATATTTTATAAACACCCAGTTTAAACACAAAAAATCATTTAATAATATATAATCTATTCACTATAGTAATTTACAGATTTAATATTATTTATTTGTTTATATTTTAATAAATTTTGTTTATTTGTTTTTTAATCTAATGTATCTATTTACTTTTTTTCTTCTTATTTTTTTTATTATTATTTTTTTTTTTTTTTTAAATTTGACTGGACTTTTCTACGCGCCTCCTGTCACTCCCTGGACTTTGAAAACTCCGGCGTTACGCTCGTATTCCATTCCAAACATAGTCGTGCAGTTTTGAACCTCAACTAGATGACTTATGTTACAGTCTTTGTGCTAAATCTAGAATCACAGACCAGATAAGACATATCTCTCACTTTCACTGGTTTTGCTTCAGGGCAGATTTTGTACTGTACTTCAGAGGGGCATCTGTAAAATAAATTAAAAAGACCTTACATTGTAATTTATACGTTTAATTCACGGTTTAATTTTTCAGTATGAGGGCATGTCATGCAAATCTGTTCATGTTGGAATCTGCCTAATTTGACTTGTTTTTTTGCCAGCAAAATATTGTATGGATGCTCATATGGTTAGATGCATTACATTATTTGCATTCAGCATTGCTTTTCCCTCTTGTCCATCAGAAGCTACAGCTTAACATTGCTGTCTTTCATGACCTTCAATGTCCCTCTTCTTTTGCAGTAACTATGTGATCATGGTGACTATGTTCTTTACCGTCAGCGTTATCAATAACTACGCCCTGAACTTTAACATCGCCATGCCACTGCATATGATCTTCAGATCAGTGAGTGTCATTCGTTTCATTCATTGCTTTTGGACTGTGCCTTATAGATCTTTCTAACTTCTCCTTTTGTTCACAGGGATCTTTAATAGCAAACATGATTCTCGGTATTGTCATCTTGAAGAAAAGGTATGCTGAAAGTCATACACAAAATCATTACTTTTTTATTTTTTATGCTGAGAACGGGAACATACAAAAGAGAAAGCACACATCACATAATATCAAGGAAAGCAATAATAAAGGAGACAACAGCTATTATAAAAATTATAATAAAAATAGTAAAAAAAAATAAAGGAGGTAGGGCCATTACATCACATAAAAATGTTCACATAAAAAGGCAGTGCAAATTCTAACAGTCCTTATAGCTTTCTTATTAGTAGACACTGAAATCACATTTAGATAATTTTCTATTTCTTTTAAGAAGACAGGTTTATAGTTTGAAAATTTGCATTTGTAAATGTAGAATTTGCTTAGGAAAAAAATTAAATGAATAACAAAACAGATATTATCGTTTGTGGAGTCAAAATACCCAAATATAATGTTTCTCATGTATTGAGAAGCTTGGCCAAATCTTACACTACACAAAATCATTACTGAAAGATGACCTATTATGCCTTTTTACATGTTCATCTTTCTTTAGTGTGTGTAATGTTGCAGTTTGAGCACGAAAAAGGTCTGCAAAGTTACAAAGCGCAAAGAGAGGAGCTGCAACAATGCAGAATATGGGGGAAATAATCAACATTCAAGCATGAAAACCTGTTCTAGTAGAGCCAAAAAGCTTTGTGAAAGGGTATAATATGGCCTCTTTAACTCAGTTTATTTTGCATATTGTTCACTCATATTATTACTTTTATTGTGACTGCAGATATTCGATGAGTAAATATCTCTCCATCGCGCTGGTGTCTCTGGGCATTTTCATCTGCACTATTATGTCGGCCAAACAAGTGGTGAGTTCGCAAAACCAGCCTGGGTCGCAAAATACTGTATTAGTAGTTGTTTCAGATTATAAAAGGCACAACATACTTGCATTTCAATGCTTTATTTCACATTTAATCTGCACCTAATACATCAGGTTTGATCCTTATGTAGAGTGCTGAGAAAGGGGCCACAGAGGAAGACGGTGTTTACGCCTTCATGCATTGGCTTCTGGGTAATATTCTCATTGCACATTCAATGTTAGCCGCATTCTGCACAGTATACAGTATAGTTATATAAAAAAAATAGCATGTTAAATTGCATTCGTAAATATAAGCATTTAAAATGCAATTATTAGTATTATGTAGAATGTTTCATATGGTTATTCACTTATATATGTATATATTATTATACACAATTATATTGTGAAAAAGTTCATTTATTTCAGTAATTCAAATTAAAAGGTGAAACTAATATATTAGATAGAGTCATTACATGCAAAGTGAGATATTTCAAGACTTTATTTGTTATAATTGTGATGATTATGGCTTACAGCTTATGAAAACCTTTTCACAATATTCTAATTTTGAATTTGGGGTTTTCATAAGCTGTAAGCTGTAATCATCACAATTATTACAAATAAAGGCTTGAAATATCTCACGTTGCATGTAATGAGTCTATATAATATATTAGTTTCACCTTTTAAGTTGAATTACTGAAATAAATGAACTTTTGCACCATATTCTAATTTTTCGAGTTTCATCTGTATATAATACATAATATATATATAGACATTTTTATTCTGCAAGGATGCATTAAATTGATCAAAAATGACAGTAAAGACATTTTTAATAATCAGAAATGTTTATTGAGCATCAAATCATCATATTAGAGTGATTTCTGAAGGATCATGTGACACTGAAGACTGCAGTAATGATGCTGAAAATTCAGTTTTGATCACAGGAATAAATGACATTTTAACATATATTCACACAGAAAACAGTTATTTTAAATTGTAATAATATTTCACAATTTTACAGTTTTTACTGTATTTTTAATCAAATAAAAGCAGCCTTGGTGAGCATAAAGATGCTTCTGTCAAAAACATTGCAATATCTTACCAACCCCATGCTCTTGAATGGTTGTGAATAAACTGCATGCTGTTAAAATATATAGTATAGTATGTATGCTATTTTTAATCTACCCTAAAACAGTTATTGAGTACATGTGAGTAGTGAAATCCTTCTGAACTTTGTTTTTTATTTTGGAGTACCCATAACCGGTCACATAAGCAAGGTTTTCCATTAAATACGTGCTGTTGTGTTTCAGGAATCGCCATGCTGACGTTCGCCTTGCTGATGTCTGCGAGAATGGGGATTTTCCAAGAAACTCTGTACAAGAAGTATGGAAAACACTCCAAGGAGGCTCTGTTCTACAATGTGAGTCCCTGACTGTATATCTGATGCTGTCATATATGAGTTTGTGGGATTAAGTCTAATTTCCCTGCCTTTATTTCAGCACTGTCTGCCTTTACCAGGATTCCTCCTGCTGTCAACGGACATCTACAAACACGCCGTGCTCTTCAGCCAGAGCTGTGAGTCTGATTCAACTGGGAGTCATTTAGGCGCTGTTTACTCCTGGTGTTAAGATGTGTTTTGGTGATCGGATCACAAGTAGAGGACGCTAAATACAGGAGTAAACGGGTCTAAAACGCTTTGAGCTTGTCCACTTTCCACACTTCCAGAGGGAGTTGAAAACACATTCGGCCGGATTGCTTTCGTAGTGTAAACGCTCATGTGATCGAATGTGTTCAAACCGCCACAAAAGACCGTCTTCTCTCCGTCTACTGATCTAATGAGTGACATTATAGGAAGAGCTCGAGCCAGACGGGGTTTAAACTTCATCGGCTGAAGACCCAAGTTTGGTTTGAAGATGAAAAACACACCAAGCTCAATGTTCTCTCTCCATTCCTGATTTCTAACACACACTCACAGCGTTCGGCTGGTCTTGTGTCTGTCAGAGCAGAAACTACAGCTGATGTTCTGTGTGTTTTTCCGTCGTCTCCGGTCGTGTTCATATGTAAATTACACAAGATTATTTCATCCATTAGATTGAAAGATCTGAAAAAGTTCATACATTTACTCACCCATAGACCCTCCCCTCGAAGAAATCAGGACAGAAGTGGTTAAAAGTGGACAAAAGAGACGGATTAAAACACCAGCTGTAAACGGGAATGTGTCTCCCTCGTCTACGTGTGATCCGATCGACCAAAACACATCTCAATACCAGCTGTAAACAGGTCCCTAGTAAATTATTCCTCATCACTATATACTACCGTTCAAGACATTAGGGTCGGGTATGTTTATAAAAAAAATAAAAAAAAACGTTTTGTAAGTCTTTTCTGCTCACCAAGGCTGCATTTATTTGATCAAAAATACAGTAAAAAAAATGTTTTGGTGAAATATTATTAGAATTTAAATTAATTGTTTTCTATGTTAATTTATTTTAAAATGTAATTTATTCCTCTGATCAAAGCTGAATCATCTTTAGTGTCACATGATCCTTTTGATTTCTTATTGTTATCAATGTTGAAAACAGTTTTTGCTGCTTAATATTTGTGTGGAAACTGATACTTTTTTTTCAGGATACTTTGGTGAATAGAAAGTTCAAAAGAACAGCATTTATTTGAAATAGAAATCTCAGTCACTTTTGATAAATTAAATGCATCCTTGCTGAATAAAAGTGTTAATTTCAATGTATAAGCCTTAAAAAGTTTGGCTTTGGAAATGACAAACCGATGACTTTCTCTCAAAGCTCCAGTGGAAATCCCTGTGATTGCTCAGTCTATGCCAGTCATGTGGTTCTACCTGCTGATGAACGTCATCACCCAGTATCCTTTTGTGTTTGTCATATTAACATGTTGTTTATGGGCTTTATATTGGACTTGTAGAATCCTAATTGCATGCCAAGAGTCAGTTTTACATTGCATATATCGACCTTATCCAAGTTTCTCAGATATGTGTGTATCCGCGGCGTCTTTATCCTGACCACAGAGTGCGCCTCGCTCACGGTCACACTGGTGGTGACACTGCGCAAGTTTCTGAGCCTCATTATTTCCATCCTGTACTTCAGTAATCCCTTCACAACCTGGCATTGGGTGGGAACGGCCGTGGTGTTCCTGGGTACGTTGCTCTACACAGAAGTGTGGTCCAGCATTCGTGTGGCAATGAAAGGAGAGAAAGCCCACAAGAAGGCAGAGTAAACCGTGCAGGAGTTGCAATACCTCTTTAGTTCCATGGTGCGAGTGTGTTTTGTTGTCACTTTTCATTGATTTACTGTGAATGGATGAGAGTGTGTTTGGGCCAATTTTATGAGCTGTTTTTGAGCCGGATGTGTGTGTAGGTCTGTTAGAGCATTTGTCTGTAAGCTTGCACAATCCCTGACCCGTCTCAGATTGTTTTTTTTTGCAGAAATAGAGACTATTTGTTCCTGCCACCATATTTACTTCACATAAATGTACTTCATTCAGGACTTGCAGCTGACCCAGTATGTATTAATTTCCACAACAAGTATTTATTTATTTTCCGATTTTTAATCACACCCACTTTCGGTAAGTCATCGGAATGTGTCGGCCTACTTACATGTGTGAAGTAAATACGACTACAAAAGGTAATGCAAAACTTTTATGTAATCATTTTAAGCTGTAGTCATTACAGGTGAAACTCGAAAAATTAGAATATGGTGCAAAAGTTAATTTATTTCAGTAATTCAACTTAAAAGGTAAGACTAATATATTATATAGACTCATTACATGCAAAGTGAGACATTTCAAGCCTTTATTTGTTATAATTTTGATGATTATGGCTTACAGATTATGAAAACCCCAAATTCAAAATTAGAATATTGTAGGTTTTGATAAGCTGTAAGCCATAATCATCACAATTATAACAAATAAAGGCTTGAAATGTCTCACTTTGCATGTATTGAGTCTATATAATATATTAGTGTCACCTTTTAAGTTGAATTACTGAAATAAATGAACTTTTGCACCATATTCTAATTTTTCGAGTTTCACCTGTATATCAGTTTTGACATTTTGTTGTCGCCTTACTCTAGCGCTCCATCAGGGTGAGCTAAAGCAATACTGTAGAAAACAAGACTACCAAAACTGTATGAGTGTTGTTCATGAGGCTATAATTTGTAATGTTGTATGGATTTGTGTAAAAAAACGTTGTTTTCTATCAGCTAACACAGAGACCTCATAAACTAAAGGAAATCTTTGTCTTCTTTATTGGCTTTAAAACTTTAAGCGTTGTACTTCCATGTGTCTGAGTGGTCAATACCTGGGCTTTTTATGGGGGTAATGTATTGTTTGTGGCTCATGTTGATCTCATGAACCCACAGTATTCTTTACAAAACTTCATCATTATTCCACCAAAATACAACAATGCAGTTATTGTTAATATTGCAACATTAAAATAATGAGGGATTTTGCTAAAAAGTTTTCAAGTGTATGATGTACATTTTTAGCACACAGAAACAGTTTGTTTTTACCATTTTGAATAATAATAATAATCACCTCATGTTTTATTTACATATCATATTAGCCACGCCCCTAATTATATTTCACAACTTTCAAAAGAGGAAAACATATAGAGAGAATGATAACGGCAGTCGGAAGAGAGAAAGTTGTCAATTTGACAGAAACCCTCCTCACAGATTAGTTTCTTTTGTAATTAGATGCAAGGGTAATATAATACAAGGTATAGTGTTATAAATGTACATATGCATTTACATCATATTGCCACGCCCCCAAACATCACGAAAAGCAGTCAGGTCTTCAAGTACTTCTAATCTAAACTTGACATGTTTTATGATCCATCCCATGTATATATATATATATATATATATATATATATATATATATATATATATATATATATATATAACATATGTTGAAAAAACATGTATTCTTGATTATAAACGTTCATCTGGCAATAATAATTCGCTGTCTCTCAGAGGTTTGAATGAACGCGGGGCTGTAGGCTACAGAGAAATTCCTCAGGGTGAGAGACCGAGTGGGAAGGGCCGGACTGAACACGAGCTTTTCGGCAGATATTGAACCCCAGACTGAATTTCCCATTAGATAAATCCCGTTTTTTTGTATTTTATTTACAATAATTATCACATTAAACTATAGAGGTAAAGGTACATCGTCGCAGTGATGGGAGGCAACAGCAGCTCGCGCCACGTTTCCCTCGATGAGGCCGATGAGGTTACATTCGTAAAGGGCATTCGGGTAAGTGCTGTGTAAGTTAGTTACTAGTTAACAATATAATACACTTATGAAAAGGAATTTTCCCTTTTCTTTATTAAGTAGTTATAGCTTCATAATCTCTATTGCTCATACAAAACTTTCTTTGGTGCTTGCTTAAGAACGTAAGTTTGTTATTGTACGTATCGAGCTGCAGTTTCACTGATTCAGTCGAAGTCGTGTAATATCGTGCAAAATGCAATAAATGCACTGTTTGTGGAGATTTCAGTCGAAATATTATATCATTGGAATATCGTGAACAATGCAAGAAATGCACTGTTTGTGGAGATTTTATGGGTGTAGAACAAAATGTACTGCTTTGCAGGGCCTGTTAAATATAGCCTATGGGTCATGCATGTTGACCTGATCTGCATACTAAGCATGCATGCATACTACACCTAGACATGACTGGTAAACGTTCATATTATACACATATTGTAGTTCCATGGTACATGAATTTGGTTGCCAGTTCATATAATTGAATAATGGCCTTGGTATGCTGTACCATGATTTTGGCAAAGTACTTAATTAATGCTAAATTCAATAAATTCCTGCATTATTTACAGTTGCTTGCGTTTGCATTAATTAAATAAAAATAATCCAATATCAGCTAATGAAGATCCACGAATCCTGGTATTAATATCACAAAGTTTGAAAAAGATTAGTTAATTCATTTTGGACAACAATAATCTGGACCATCATACACTTAAACTAATTTAGGCGATTTGTTTTCTCAGTTATCATTGTAAAAACGCAACGGTGCACATATTTGAATGAACAAAAAAAAATGTATATCAATGCTTTTTCTGTTCTGATGATACACAGCTTTCAGAGAGAGTGATTGATCGAATGAAGGAGTCTCCACCTGTGGTTCGCCCACAAGCGCCAACCAGATCACCACCAACTCCTCCGGTTGAGTCTTCAGTTCCAGATGAACATCATGTACCCATAATGCCTCATTCTCCCTCATACGCCAGTGCTTTGGTTCCTCCTCCTCTTTCAGAGCCAATAACAGCTTTAGTGCCTCCTGTGACTAAGGAAACATCTCCTTCATCTGTTCAGTCACCTGAGGGTCTTCCAATTCCTCCACCTACCGGTAATGAGCATGTAGTTGTACCTGATCCTCAAACAGGGTCTGCTAACACACCTGTACCTGATCCTCAACCTGGGTCTGCTAACACACCTGTACCTGATCCTCAACCTGCTAAACCCATAAATGCACCTTCACAAGTCTCAACTGAACCAATAACCGCTCCTCCATTAGTGGAATCAACCATTACACCTGTTGAACCCTTAATACCCCCTCCTGTCACAACCTCTACTACTGAACCTGTAACCAGTCCACCTCCACCAACCACAGAGTCTGTAACATATTCAGAGTCCTCAATTGAACCTGTAGTTGTACCGATTGAACCTGTAGAGACTACACCCTCCTCTACTTTAGCTGCTGAAGCAATATCTGCCGACCCCATGGACTTACCTGTTCCTTCACCTGTTGAGCTTGAGACTTCACCCTTCCCAATCTCCATACCCGATCCCGTTGTATCTGTCATGGAGGAGTCGGTGTCAGCATCTGGATCTGCTTCAGATGTGGTTTTGCCTGATGAAATGCCTTCCAAGACACCTTCAACTGAAAAACCTCCAGTTGTTTCTTCCTTAATCGACCAAGTCGAGGTCTTTCCACCACAAACGCATGTTGGTAAGTTCATAATCTGGTATATTAGGCTTCTTACCACAATCTTTCTGGTTAATTTTTTTGACTGATTGACCAGTAAAGTCTCCAATTGTATCTCAGTATTTTATACAAATGCTTAAAGGGCACCTATTATGACATTTAAAATGTTCCTAATGTTGTTTAGGGAGTCCCCAACAACAGTTTTACATGCATGCAATGACAAAAAACACTTTTGTTTTCGTATAATATGCATTTATTTTTACCTGATTTGCTCACCGACTCCCAAATGATTCGTTCAACGATTCGTTTTTCAAACCCCTCCTTTGCGCGACGCTAATCTGCGTTGATTGGTCAGATGACCCAGCAGTGTTTACAGAGATAATACTTATTTTTAAAACGGAGTACAATGATGCTTTTATCAATTAAATTGTATTATAATAATGATTATAGTCCACTGCTTTATAGTTTGTAGTAAAAAACGAAAAATAAGATAAATAATTTAATGTTATGTTAGCGAGCATAGCCCAGAGTTCATATTGTAAAAGCACAATCAGTCTTTGTTTGCGTTAGCCCGATGCATAAACATAACGTTTTTACAAAAAAAAAAATGCAGTTACGTTACAGTTATTACTCTATTCTTTAGACAACTCCGAAAACAACGACAAACACTTCACATATCTCAATACACTTGCCATTGAAGACCTAGAAGCTAAACGGTGCTTACACAACAAACAAAATAATGATTAAGCATGCTACATAAAATATAAAAGCAAAAATTATTAATAACACTTACAGGTTGTGATACGGAGGAGGAAGCTGATGCAAATACACTTGGAACTGAACCTTCCTTCAATATCAGCGAATCCAAGTTTGATTGCATTTAAAAAAGCAATCGTCTTCAAAATGACGCGAACAAAGCTCAAGGCTCGGACTATACTTCTGTGGTATAGTGAATTGTAGCCACTTAGTCTTCAAATGCTCCTCCTTGGGCAGATGAAAAAAGTTTGCTTTTGAGTTGCACTTCAGAACAGCGTCTCGTCGCTATGATATTTTCCCTGGCCTTGGAGCGCAATAAGTGGGCGTATCGTATTCAAATAACTTGACAAGTTGACGTCATCTAGTCAAAGGAAAAGCTTCGGTCTTCTAACGATTCATAAAAATGACTCAGAGTCGACTCTCACTTTTGAAAGACAATAACTTTATATACGGTGCACTTTCATATTTCAAACTTTGCAGGATGTTTTTGTTCACTTAGATCTATGTTACACACTACATGAAAGGTAAATTTCAAAATTCCATAATAGGTGCCCTTTAATTCAGTCTTAAAGTCAATGAAATTGTAGAGATCTTTTCTGTGATCTGTCACACAGCTCTCTATATAAAGTTGGATATTTACAGGTGAAACTCGCAAAATTAGAATATGGTGCAAAAGTTCATTTATTTCAGTAATTCAACTTAAAAGGTGAAACTAATTTATTATATAGACTCATTACATGCAAAGTGAGATATTTCAAGCCTTTATTTGTTATAATTTTGATGATTATGGCTTACAGCTTATGAAAACCTTTTCACAATTTGGGGTTTTCATAAACTGTAAGCCATAATCATAAAAAATATATCCATATATATATATGCTTTCATGTATTCGTATAAAGCAATATACATCATACGATCATAGCAAAGTCTAAACTCCCTGATGTTTTATTTCTTTGCAAAATATTAACTATATTATCCGCCAGCTCTTTATATAAAGTTGTTGTATATATAAGTATGTCCAACTTTATCCGCATACATTCAGTACATTGACGTAAAACAATTTATATTATATTGCAAATGTCACTGGCTTGATTGCTTGTATCATCGCAAAATGTAAAGTATGTTATCGTCCAGCTGTAATCTGCTAAATATGACGATAAGGCATGAACATCATGATTTTCTGTAAAGTTTTGAAACAATTTTTATTGTGAAAAGCAAATAAATTTGACTTGATGTCCGTATTTTGACGGTTTATCAGGTTATCACTAGAAGGACCAGTTGTTGCATTTTGAAAATTAATTGTTGGTTTTTTATGCTCATGTTGGTGTGTTTCTTCTGTTTAGTGAGTGAGGAGAAGCTCAGGAAGCAGATCAGAGAGGATCTCCTGAAGCTCCTGAACGAGGACATGAAGATGGCAGAGCGTAATATGCGACAACAGTAAACACTTATCTGCTCAAGATCTTTCATCAACATACGCGAGAATGCAGTGAGTTTTAGTGTTTAAACAGTGTTTATTTCTGTGTGTTTTCGTAAGGCTGGAGGAAGAAAAGGCTGAAGCGACGGCCCAGGCTCGAGCCGCAGCCCGACTCCAGATCCAGGACGAGGTCCAGAAGGTTCTGGATCAGGAGAAAGCGTCTTATCAGCAGACTCTGGGAGATGCCATCAGGAGGGAGCAGTTGAACGTTCAGGATGATCGTCTCATAACTCAGTATTATGTAAGTCAGCTTCTGCTGACAGGATTCTGTTCGGTGTGTGTGTGTTGTGTGTGTGTGTGGATCGGGACGCATTTTTCTGTCCGAACCCGACAGGCATTAAGATATTTTTGTCCGAGCCTGACACAGTTCAAATTAAATTTTCTCATACTAATGACACATGTACGTTTGTTTGTGTGGAAGGCCCGCTTTTATTAAGCAACTGTAGGAAGGCATTCGGAAATGTTAACAGATGAGCGCATCAGCGCACACGGCTACATAAACAAATGTCCGGACGCAGGAAGACGGATGTTAGGGTCAAAATTTTCATTTATTTTAATCACAAAAACAAACCTTTGCATCAAGTGAAACAGGCCCATTGGCTATACCTACATAATAAGCTTTTTTAAATGTAAAATGTTCAATGCCTTATCGCGCTGATGTGACTTAGCCCGACCCGAACCCGAACATCATTTCTAAATATCTGTCCGAACCCGGCTCGGCCCGGTGGGTACCGGCAGGCTCGGGTCGGGTATCCATCCTCTAGTGTGTGTGTGTGTATGTGCATCAGAGTGGACGTGTTTCTGACAATTTGAACACCTTCTTCTAACTAAAAAAAAACTGTTGCCATACTGTGGTATCATATAGTACTTTTACACATGGGAAATTACTCCAAGGTCCTTCAAGGAATATTTTGGTTTACTCTCAAACAGGTGGAAATGTCTTTTATTTATTTATATAATATTAGCATAACACCATGCTGGGTTATTATTGTTAACTAAAACTGAAACCATGAATAACATATGTTTCTAATATTTAATATTTCACATTTTCATTTAGTTTAACTTGATTTACTAAAATAACTGAAACTGAAATAAAATTTCTTAAAACTATAGACAGATAGACGTGCAAAACAATGTTACGTAACATTTTCTCTGCATCCACCACTGATCTGCATGTGTTGTCTTTGCTGCTTAACTCCACTGTCGTTCATTTCCTTTCCATCTCTCTCTTTCTCTTGATCTGCTCGTGTCGTTCAGTGGATGGAGAGGAAGGTAAGACGCTGCACCTTCATTCTGACAATCCCTCGCTCTTTCAGTTTTTACAGAGACATTTGTGACATTTCTATTGAGTGTGTGTGAATGCTCAAATACAAGGTCAATTACGGTAGTTCAGTTTAATGTTCATTAATTTATCCCACACACATATACAGGCTTTGGTGTAAATTTGACTTGACTTTTCAGTTTAGAGGTCATGTGTGAGCTAGCAGCTAGACTATTTTTTATTGTGCATAAAAAAATATGCCTTTAAACTTTATTTACTACAGTGATCAATTATTTTTATGGGAGATTTACAGGTTGATCCGGTCATAATGTGTTTTATCTTTAGGCTCAGAAGCTGGAAGAAAAGGAGAAAGATCTGGAAAATCAGGACGCTTTGTTCCGGGAGCAGATCGCCAAGATGCAAGAAAAGGCAAAATGATTCGTTCCATCTTTCATATACTCTCCATAACTTGTGATAACACAACTGCATATGAATAATATTACATTACATGTGTTAACCATCTCTTGTTGTTGTTGTCTTACAGGCGGCTCAATTCACTAAAGTCACAGCTGAAAATTACAGGAAAGGCTTAGAAGATGCAAACAACCGCTTCAGGTGAGAGTGCAAGAATAGTTTTACATATATTCTGAATTAGCTTTTATTTTTATATTTTTAGTTTTCATGTTAACTTTAGTTTAATCATCACATTTTATATTAGGTGTCTTTATCTACTATGTTCTTACATCAGAAAATAAGTACAGTGTACTTGTGTTCATGTTGTACTGCAATTACAGAAATTAATTATATATGTAATTACGTGCAGGTAGTTATATAATAATAATAATAATAGTACAATGTAACAACATGTATGTACATAAGTGCATTGTATCAACTGATTAATTTAAATATTAGTGCATTGTAGTTAAAGGATAATTCCGGTATTTAACACCTTGAGTCTATATTGTAGTTTGTTTTGGATGAACAAGAGTGGTGGACAACATTTTTTTGACAATGGTTCCTCTCTCGAGTTTTTGACTATAAAAGAATTGGCCATGGACCCATTTAACATTGGAGTCAATGGGCATGTCCGAAAATGTCATTAAAACAGCCAATAATGTTCGTTTACAAAACTGTTAAACTCACCGAGTGATTAGTGATGTTAGTTGATGATTATAAACAATATATCGTCGCAATATATGATTCCAATCCGTTTATTTTGCTATAGTGGAACTATTTTTTCAACAATGGGATTTTACAAAATGACGAATAAAACACGACAGAAACTGTATTTCGCAACACTTTTTGTTTCTGGAACATCAACTAACATCACTAATCACTCGGTGAGTTGCACAGTTTTGTAAACGAACATTATTGGCTGTTTTAATGACATTTTCGGACATACCCATTGACTCCAATGTTAAATGGGTCCATGGCCAATTCTTTTATAGTCAAAAACTCGAGAGAGGAACCATTGTCAAAAAAATGTTGTCCACCACTCTTGTTCATCCAAAACAAACTACAATATAGACTCAAGGTGTTAATTACCGGAATTATCCTTTAAAGACACATAAAATGGGACCAATTTTTTTTAGTATGTGCTTTTGTCATTTTTCGTTTAGTTTACGTTTTTCATTTCAACTAATTAACTTTCAACTAAAACTATTAAAAACATTTATGTTCATTGAAACAAAGATGAAATTAAATGAAATAATCATTTATTTCATTTAATTTCATTTTTGTTTCAATGAACATAAATGTTTTTAATAGTTTTAGCTAACGATAATAACCCTGGTGCAAGATCAGTAAATCAGTGTTTAGTTTCCTAAAATGAATCTCTTTCTCACTCTCTGTAGGCGATACCAAATCAAGCCAGTGTGTTTGGATCTACAGAGTCAGATAATGAAGTGTTACTCTGAGAATAAAGGTCAAACTATGAGCTGTTCCAACATCGCATCTCTGTACATTCAGTGTGTGGACCGCGCCAAACAGGTAAACCGGCCGCGTGGATAAACAGGACATGACTTGTATTCAAAATAGCATTCAAAACGCTAATTAAGAAAAGCTTAGAGGACATTTTGAACTAAGACTGTGGTTTAAAAAGGATTACAGAAATGTTTGCATTTCTTCTTCTTTTTCCAGGATAAAAAGTTGAGCACTGGAGGTTAACTTACCGGCCTGAACATCAGATCTACAGTGTCATGGTGAAAGAAAAAGGGCCATTACAGCAAATACACACATCTAAACCTTTACTGCGTACTGTAAAGCAAAATATGCAAGTTAAACATTTTCCACTGGAAGCGTGAGGGAATTTCATCCCTACAGAAAAAGAAAAGGAAACTTAACACATTTCATCAGTTTTAAATGTGCATTTTCAGGAATATGAGCCATGATAGGACCACGATAGTGAAATACCTCTAACTCTTTTAACTGTGAACTGTGAGCTAAATGATTTCTGGTGCTATCGAGTGCTAGTTGTGTGCACAGACGTAGTGATGTTTCTTCTACATGAAGAAATATCCTACATGGTTTCAGAAAAATAGTGCACACTTTTTTTTTGCATGACCAAAAAGTACAAAGCGATGCACAATCTGGAAGCTGCGGTCTGATGATACATTTGTGCATAGTAAAATGTTTGTGCCTTTGCCTTGAAATGCTTTTGTTATGGTCATTTTGGGTAAATGTGATTGGCTTTTAGCTGCACAGTTTGGATTACGTTCAAATTAGTCAAAAGCATATTTATTTCCACTAGATGGCGCTGACGTTATTGTACTATTCGTGATGTATTGTGGAACCACGCTGGTCTAGAAGGTTAAAAGGACGACCAAAAATTCTGCGTAAAATGGACCTCATTATCGAAATCAAAATCAATAGCCTTGTGTTTTATTAAGATGTGAGTTATTTAAAGACTGTCATCATTTACTCTCAACCTCATGTTGTTTCTAACCAATATGTGTAACCCATAATGTAGGCCTATATGTCATTCTTTTGCATGCATTTACAACTTTCATGCATCAAAAGCACCATAAAAATATCATAGTTGTCCATATTTCAAGTCGTCTTAAGTCATACCATAGCTTTATGCGAGAAACAAATTGAAAATAAAGCTAATTTGCTATAAAATCTTTCCTTTAACCAAGCTGATTGTTAAATCAGTGAGCTGAGCTCAAAATCTGGATCAGTCTTAATTCACAAATCAATAATTTGTGCACTCACTGAATCAACCGATCCATTGAAAAGATCTGACTCAAGAATCAATCAACACAAAACATACGGCTTTGAGACATATGAGAAATGGAGAGAATAATCCTATGTGCTACGTTTATGATGCTATCCTCTTATTTTTATTATATAGAAATGATTGACTCCGATAATCATAAAAAAAATCTCCTTTTGTGTTCCACAGAAGAAATAAAGTCAGGTTAGAAATGATGTGAGGGTGAGTAATTGATGACAATATTTTTTATTTTGGGGTAAACTATCCCTTTAACCATAGATAGATACTTAGGATTCAAAAATATAAATGAAAAACATGATATTCATAATTGCCTTGTTCATTTCATTCCACAGTTGCTCCTGGGCAATAAGAGTTTAAGCAATCATAACGGACACATCATTTATATGACTGTAAATGCTATAATTGAAGTTTACCCGCTAACAAAATATGAGTCATATTTTCTGCTTTTCTCCACCGATTGTCCTCACAATGTCTTTAAAGAATGCTAGGATGTAGTGTGACCAAGAAAAGAGTTTAAATTCGTACTCATCTCTTCATTATAAACCGTTTTATATGCACCAGGTGCTTGTAAAGTGTCCAGAATTGGCTTGTTATGAGTGCAATAGACGGACAACTCACCGATGGCTGTTTGCAAACCTGAAACCACGACGTACTCCTGGTTCCCTTTATCCTTAAATCTAGCTTGACATGAGCAAACCGAGCTTTATATGTGATGGAAGATCTAACGGGTGACATTTACAAAACCCTCGTGGTACATTGACTGTTTACCGAGGGCTTGATGATTCTCAATTACTGTTTTATAGGACGATCTGAGAGTGCAAATCTTATAAGAGTGAAGTGTGACGAAAGGTCACCGTGGCATATTGAGCGGCTGGTTTGGTTGTTTGAAGTGCTGTCACTGGGAACGAGGCAGAACCGGGTCCCCGTGTGACCTGGATTTTACAGTGCCATGAAACCGGCTTCTGATGTCTGCCAAGGGCATTTCAAATCAAACGTAGGATTTTATCCTAGCAAATAACAGGACTGCGTTGGCGTGACCCGTGGATGCCAGCTTGATATTGCTTTTCCAGAGGTCGTCGGTGAACAAGACCCTGTTTGGATGCAAAACTCACTCTGTGTCACTTTATAAGAGCTTTTAAGTGATTCTAAATTGTAGAATTAACGGTGTAGCGACACCATCTCTTTGTCTCAAATTTGGCCCATTTAAGTATGTATATGAACATCTCAAGAACCTTGTTTTTCGTCATCTGTGGCTCTTTATTAAGATTCCTTGAATGGAAAATGTACTGAACAAATAAAATATACAGGTGAAACTCGAAAAATTTAAATAAATCGTGCAAAAGTTCACTTGTTTCAGTAATTCAACTTAAAAGGTGAGACTAATATATAGACTCATTACATGCAAAGTGAGATATTTCAAGCCTTTATTAGTTATAATTTTGATGATTATGGCTTACAGCTTATGAAAACCTTTTCACAATATTCTAATTTTGAATTTGGGGTTTTCATAAGCTGTAAGCCATAATCATCAAAATTATAACTAATAAAGGCTTGAAATATCTCACTTTGCGAGTCTATATAATATATTAGTCTCACCTTTTAAGTTGAATAACTGAAATAAGTGAACTTTTGCACGATTTATTCTAATTTTTCGAGTTTCACCTGTACACCGTTAATTTTGAGACAAAAGTTGTATGAATAAAGAATAGCTCCAAAAGATTCAGTTAGAGACTCATTGGAGCGATTCTAACTCCTTTAGACTAAATCATTTAATAGAACGAGCTTATAAGAGTCATTTGTGACCCTGGATCACAAAACGAGTCACGAGTCGCACGGGTATATTTGTGGCAATCGCCAACAATACATTGTATGGGTCAAAATTATATTTTTTTCTTTTATGCCAAAAATCAATCATTTACGATATTTTGTAAATGTCCTACCGTAAATATATAAAACATTTATTTTTGTGAGTGAATGCAGCACAATCGTGAACATAAATGCACAACTTTAAAGGAGATTTTCTCAATGTTTAGATTTTTTAGATTTACAAATAGTTTTATCTCGGCCAAATATTGTCCTATCCTAACAAACTATATATCAATCGAAAGCTTATTTATTCAGCTTTCAAATCTCAATTTTAAAAAATTGACCCATGTGATTGGTATTGTGGTCCAAGGTCACATTTGTTCATGGATTAGGGTTTCGTTTTGACACTTATTTCTTTCTATAGCTTTATCCCAGTGTTGTTATTGTTAACTAAAACTAAATCGTTTTCATTAACTGAAATAAATCTGAAATAAAAATATTAGATCAAAAGTTTCAAATGAAAATTAGAAATGTTTACTTGGCAATTGTTGAAGTAATACAATTAATAATACTAAAACTGAAATAAATATAAAGCTATTAAGTGAAGCAAATGTTTAGAATTTTTCATCTTACAAAACTGAACTGGTTCTTGACTTGCATGTGAATCGCTAAATCGGCATCGTCATTTGTCCATTACGTTCTTGACAACAGAATAATTCCCACTGAACGCACAAGGACGAATGCTCTCGTAATGGTGCACAATAGACCTCTAAGAGCTGGGAACATTTTCATTAATATGCAGATTTGGTGAATGGGAGCTTAACTTCAGTTTTTTTGTGAATGCAAAATGAGGGACGTTTTGTCCTTGACAGCAGTGCCGAAATGAACCAGACGTTTCCTCAGATTTGACAGCATATGTCTTCGATGTCTTCCCTTCTTTTCTTTGCATATCATGAGGCTTTTACAACTTGTTTGTTACCAGCTTTTAATTTGCGGTCTGTCACTCAAAGCTATCACATGACACCAGAAGACTTGGTGTACAGCGCGGCGACTTTTGTAAGTGCTTTTGGTGTTTTGTTAATGTTTGGAGCTTTACATATGAATCGCTGTGTGATGATTCGTCAATAAATCTCCTTTTTTGTTCCGCAGAAACCATAATATCCTCATATTCATGCACAAGATGACCTCAGATGGATCTACTCTGAAGGAAAAGCAGCCATCGTGCCTGGTTAATGTTCACAGCATCTGCGTTCATGTCAAAGAGCAGATGGATTTCGTCTTTTCCCCCACCTAGTTTATTACAAATACATGTATACACAGGCTACAAGTCATAATAGAGGTACATAACTGATCAAGAATATGTACAAATCCCATGTATTTACAGTACATACAGTGGTTTATAAAGGACATGCATCTTGTAACTGCAGTAGTATCGTTCTATGAAACCTATCATATTATATTCCAAGTTAGTTATATAAATAATACGATTATTTGATACCTGCTCATGTACGACTAATATTCACATCACGTGGTTCCCTTTATGGATAACAGTGCTTTTATGAAAACTAGTCTCTTTTTTTTTTCAGAGGTTGCAAAGTGGTTTTAATCTGCATCTTCGGATGATAGACATTTCTGCCTTGCTTCGTGATCATCAAACGTCACTTTCTTATTCCGTTTAGGGTCGATCCAGGAGTTTCGAATCACTGCGTTGTTCGGCAGCGGATCCGCCTCGATGATGGACACCACCCGTTTCTTCATTTTACTTTTCAGGACTTTCTGAAACTTCTGCCTTGTGAAGGCATACAAGAGTGGATGGAAGACCGTGGTCCCGTAAGCCATGACCAGAAAACCCATTCTGAGCTTGACGGTGAGGTCGCTAGGGCCTGCGCTGAGAATCACAGTGTTTAAAACGGTAATGGGCGTCCAACAGAGGAGGAACGTGGAGATGATTAGCAACGACATGCGGAAAACGCGCTTTTGCCGCTCACGACGTTCCCGGTGGCGTTTGACGGCCCTTCGCAGGGCGATGATCACCGAGACTGATGTGCGCATGCCAAGTGGAGCACTTCCGCGGTTTCCGGCGCTGCTCTGCGAGGCGTCCGTGATCTCGGGAAGCTGCTGTTCAGATGTCGACATAAGAGAGAAGTTCTTTTTCCTCCTCATCTTCTTCTTCTTCTGCGTGGCATGGAAGCGCGTACCAATGCGGATGTTGAGAGCCTGCAGGATCTTCGCGTATGTCACTAGCATTATGACGGCAGTCAAACAGAAAATGGGGATTTGGGCCACTAGGTGGTAGTACAGACCAAGTTCGGTGTAATACTCGTTTACGTGCACAACGGCGGTCTGATTTGCTTTGGTGGGCTCCGGTCCCAAGAATCCCACTTCGATAAATGGCACCAAGAAGCTAGCAAAAGACAGCACCCAAATGCAACCCAACAGAGCCACTGCTCGTCCCATAGTCAGCACACGATTGGCAGGTTTAACGGAGATGTCGTATCGGTCCAAAGTGATGGCTAGCACGTTAGCTGCTGTAGCTACGCTAGTGAAGGACACGCAGGCCTCGTGGAAGCAGCACACGAGCACCGTGTCGCTTTGCAATGACAGCATTAGCACGACGATGGTTAGCGGGATGCAGCAAACGCACACCAACACGTCCAGCACGTGCAGGTTCATGGTGACGATGTTGCTAACGGAATTGACCAGGTTGGACTTCATGCAGTAGAGCGCCAGCACGGTCAGATTGCTGCTCAATCCCAGGACAATCTCCAGCATGAGGAATCCAGTCAGGGACACCTGGAAGCTGAGCGGGTACGGGATCGGGCCGGCCGCCGTCATGGCGGGACTCACGGCCTCGGTGATGTCAAGGACAGTAACGTTACTCATGGTGCTTTCTTCCTCCGTTAAGGGAGGGACGTGCATTATCCTGAAAGGTAAAAACAGGAGGATGCACAATCAGAGAAAAATGTAGAAAGACCAGGCGCATTTGAGCCAGGCAGCATTGTTTCATTCAGAATTGAATGGATGGATAGATGATAGATAGATAGATAGATAGATAGATAGATAGATAGATAGATAGATAGATAGATAGATAGATAGATAGATAGATAGATAAAAATGGATACAATTCAGTAAATCCTAAATTTATTTCAAATTCACACTCGTTCACTCACTTTAATTCTGAATTTTGTACAACCCTCTTTGTTAGATCCACTACTAATCTAAGAGAAGAACAAATTAAGTTGTCTGTAATGACCACAATAAGATTTATCGGGGATCTCACTTATTGAGACCATAGACTGTACAAGAAGATGGACGACGCCCCTTCACTCTCTTCCATTGGTGAGAACTGAAGCCGCCAGTGTCCCGATGTCTGTCAATCATGACGTCACACCACCGCATCAAATAACTAACAAAAAAAAACGTATTTTAGAAACAAGAACTTGAACTTACATCAGCGTGAGAAACTACAGTAAATGATAGAAACAATCTTTGAAAAAATATATATTTCAAGTGTAATTTAATTGTTTAGTTGGTCTCACGTGCCGTTAAATAACACGGGGAGGCGGAGTTTATTATGACCTATACTAGGACCAGGACCTAGGGGGCGATCGAGATGCTTTGGCTTCACTTTTCAGGGCCTGTGCGGCACACTTGATTGAGACCAACAAAACCATTAGATTAAGGAATCTGTGGTAGATTTATGCTGGATTCAAATCACCGCAATATAGAAAGTTCTGTATGTCTTACTTGTTCAGATTCCCTATGCGCCGGCTAATGGCTTTACATATGAGGCTCCTGTGCACGTTGACTAATAACGCATTGGTTATGCACTGGCCAGTTTGTATTAGGCGCTGCTATGAATAGACTCACTTTAGGCATTTTTTTTTTGTCCACAATGCATTTTCATTTGTTGCACAGTGATGGATTGCTCCATTTGCAAATGTGACTGTCTTTAGTGCTGCGTTTCATTCATCACCTTGAGAGAGAATTAAGAGAGAGAGGATTGTCGAGATAAGTATTAACCTAGCTTTTGTAATTTACTCCATGTAGATGGATGCATCAAGCTGCCAACTGGGTACTAATAACTCTTTTTTGTTTTGATGTAGGCCGACTGACACCTTGGAGTGAAACCATATGGAAACTCGAATGACTTCATGAGCTAAAACACAACACCTCACAGATCATGCTTGTTTTCTGGACGTCGAACAACCTTGACGACTAATGACAACTGTCCAATAGTTTATTCTGCACATTAGTTGACTTACCCTTCCCCTTCCAGGTTTTTTCTCAGCCTCGGGAGTCAGCAGTCGAGACGGGAGAGTCTGGAAGGGGTACAAGTTGCACATCAGCCCCAGGCATGGCCTTTCAAGGAAGTATTCTGCACTTCTTAGTCCTCGTAATCCAAGCGAATCTCTCTCTTAATGATCAGGGATGATGTTTTTGTGCTAAACCAATTGATATGTTTGATCCCCTGCCATGTGCAGACCTAACAAAGAGTTGGCATTCCCGTTTTCGTTAACGCACTGATTGAGTCCAAAGAACATGACAAGTGATTTAGAGATAAACTGTGCATTTTCATTTTCTAAACTAGCTTGACCACTGAAAGCAATTGTTTTTGATTAATTATTATATCCACGTTAGGGTTAGGAAGTTGCTGTAATCTCACTCGATATCATCAGCACGGTCTCATGCCGTTCCTTCACTGCTGACATATTCCCGTTATTGCAGTTTTATGGGCCCTAGAAGGTGATAAATCCATATTGATTTGCTGATTTGCATGTGCCATCTGGTGAAGAATCCAAGGTCGCTGAATTGTTTAGGTCAGCATGAGGACGTTGGGGAATTGGCAATGTAATTTCCAGTCCCCTCACAGAAGGTCACCTTTAGGTTGCATTATCAATGCTTTCTGAAGCCCATGATAACAACTTTACACATCCGTGATGAGCATGGGAATGTCTTCCCCTGGGAAATCCACTCGTTCTGGCACGTCTTCCTGAGAGATGGCACTTTGAAAGCAGTTCTCTTCCACTCTTTGATTCCACAATCCTAACAAGAAAAAAGCAGAGAAGTGTTGATAAGTGAACAATCAATTATTCATTAAGCCTGCATCCAATCCATCATCAAGTAAGGACTTCCATGTGTTATCCATTCATCTTTTCCAATCGGTCTGCGGAAATGCACAAGCGCTCTGGTCTTGCTTAACGCCCATGTGAAGGTACAAGTAACATCTGCGAACATGCAGGGGTTGATAGATGAGCCCGTGCATCTTGGGAACAATCTACAAACACTCATTTCCAAAGCAATACCTTTTAGGGAAGGTAATGCAATCACCTGTGTTGTTTTATGTCTGTACTTTCTCACATCATTTTTCAGTCAACGGCCATGCAAGAATATGCCTGGATCACGTGTAACGAGGGGGCCGTGTTCCAGCCGTGAATGAGATTTTACACTGTAAATTTTTCCCAGATGTTACAGTCCAGCAGACTTTGACAGATCGAGGGGAAAACCGTAAACAGAATCGATTGGGTATCGGGGTGAAATTTGTCAGCGGAGACGTGGATCAATAGACTAACTAAAGTCAGAATGCTGTTTACAGGCAGCAGCAAGTTAATCACAAAACGTAGACATCCCCTCAAAATATTAAGATAACGTCTCGATATGGGGTTTTCAATGACAAATTCTTTAACCTTTGGTTCCTATGAAGGTTGCACTCTTCTAATAAGCATCTTTTTCCCCCTCTATCCTTAATTTAGCTGATTTATTTTAGTTGTATTTACTAGGGCAACTCCAATTTTGACAGATTGCCCTAGGAAGATGTATACATCTGCTCTTTTGAATGAACACTGTTTTACATCCAAAAACTCAGCAGCATGCATACTTGTTCAAACACATTTTTTTCCACCAAAGTTATTCAATATCACCAGCTTACCTTTGCGCTCCTCATGAGTTCTCATCTGTCATGCAACGTAGAGCAGCTGCATCTTCACCGAAGCATCACCTGAGATCCACAAGTGCACAGACTTTTATAGGCATTGCATGTCAGCGAGTCGTAAACCTGCTTCTCCTTGAGGAGCATGAATCAAATCCCGTCCGTGCGAACTGTCAGAGTGAAACAGACTGACTTTGATCTACTGTCCTGCTAACTGTTTCTTTCACTGACTTGCTTCTTTTCCTCTCTCTTGATGTCACACTCGCTCGCACACTCTCTCTTCGAACTGTGATGCATTGAAGTGTTACCGATCCACTGTTGCTCCTCCAAAACCTTGCTTGTCCCCCCTCTCTCTCGTTCGCTCCTTCTCTATCTTCGTCTCCCTCTCTCACTCACTGCGGCGGTTTTGCAGTGTTGCTCTCTGCTCTGATTGGTCTGTTGTAATGGGGTTAACCCTTTCCTCCCCAGAGAGTGGGGATGCACTCTTTTGTTTTCTTGTCGTTCTCTCCATCCAGCTTTTCCCTCTATCCTGCGATGGAAGCGCAGTCTCGGCTCGGCTGCATCTGTCAGTCCCTGCGGAGGTGCTTTGGTTTCTATTTAAACACTGTCAGAGTTGCATGTTTTCATTCATATTTGATGCCGTGCTCTGTGATGAAAATGGATATGTGTCTACTGGGTAAAGGACACAAAAAGAATGTGGTTGTGTTATAAACCTAGTGAGCTGTCTATGTAGGCAGCATTTTATGGTGCGCAGGCGGTTTTTAAAGACTATACTTCTATGATTCTTAATTTGGGCTACATTTTTGGCTGAAACAGCATGGCATGCATTCATAACGGAGAAGGCAGTGTCAGAATGCATTGCGATGAGCTCAGTGGAAAGAAATACATAATTTGTCCAGTACAAGTACCTATAAAAATTATACATGCACCAATATAAGACTGATAAGCCGATAATTATTTTGCCATGTTATGACAGGTGAATTTAAGCATCACAACATTACAATGTACATAATGAAAAAAAGATAGATAGATAGATAGATAGATAGATAGATAGATAGATAGATAGATAGATAGATGGATAGAAAATTATATCAATTTACAAATCCTTTAATTAAAAAAAATATTTATATAATGATATTAAATATATTATGCATTTCTATTCATTTTTGATTATTGTATCAATGTTAGTAAATTATTAGTATTTTTAAGTAAGTAGATGTAATATTACATATCTAATATTGACCGATAAATTAAAAAAATCGGCCGATAACATTCAATATGAACATCCATAATAAAAAAAATCGGATTAATTAAACATACATGATCTTACCCAACATATCTTTAATATAGTGCATTTTAGATGCTTTTGTCATGTGGTTAATGCTAATGGTAAATTATTTAAATCAAAGTCGAGTCTAACATGCGTTTTACAAAGTTGAGCGCTATTTGCATGACGTAAGAATAGCTGCCCATATCCATACAAATTTTCACTTACGAGATCCCAATTATAGCAACTGTGTATAGGCAGTAGGCAGCTCACTAGGGTTTGAAACAGAGCATGTGTGTTAGATTTAGATGATGGGAACACTTAGCGTGTGTGATAAGTAGAGGAATTGTGATTGATAGTTTCAATTAAACCGGCCTGTCAGCTGGCAGAAGGAGCAGTCTTTCTCTATTCATTTTGTTTGGCTCATTTGGCAGGTAAGGGTGGGCGACGAAAGTGACGGTCGCAACAAGATTGTGTGCGAATGTGTTCATATTTGAAGCACTTGTTGGCGTGCCACTCTTCTGAAACGCACATGTTGTATTATTAAGTAGTAAACAGCCTTCTATAGACACGGCGGCAGCACTGCTGAAAACTTTTCACTAAAACCAGGCTCGATATTTCAGCTGCCATTAATATTTCAGCATGCTTTCCCAGCAGCCTTCCAACACTGCAGACTAATATTCGGTTATTCCTAACCATTTTTCTGTGTTGAGTGTTGGAGAAAAAAAGACACTAGCATACAGCATTGTGTGAATAAAAATGCACAATGATCATTCTGAATAACTATTTTGATTGACATAAATATTTTCATAAATAACCCTCCCTCCGCAGTCATTTGTCTCCTTACATGTTTATCCATATGCAAATCAGGAAAAAAAAGAAGAAGATATAAAGTATATTTTACAAATATGTTGACATGCATTTAGAAGAAAGTACTGTGGTGGTAACAGATGCTAATACTATTTCTTTTTGGTTCTGTTTTCTAGCTGATTCTTATGGCATATAAAAACCAAAATAACATGTTTTTACCATGGTACATATCCAAAAAGCCAGAGCAATGAGATTTACCATTGAAGTGCCTTGAAACGCAGAGCATTATTCAATGTTGATGTAATTTCCGATAAAACAGGAAGACAGGGCGGGACATATCATATAGCTCCTCCCCTTTTTTTAAATAGCCAATAGCGTAGTTTATATCACAGCTTGGCCAGAGCCGTTGAGCTCAGTAAAGCTGCAGTTTCCTCCTAGTCCCACGGACCGTTGGCTGAACGTCTGATGCATATGGCACACTTTCCTGGAAACACCTCAGGAGTTTTGAAGTCGCGATCTGATTGGTTGAATTCTACAGGATGTTCGGGAGACTTGAGTGTCAAGTTCTTTAATGGTCCGCCTGGAAACAAATGCCGGGACGCCAAACCCCTTCGTGGCAGAAGAACGCCGTTGTGTTTACAACTTGACAATGAGCGCTTACCAGGATTAACTAAATGCTGTTTTTTCAGAATGATGTGAAGTTCGCGGCTCCATTGTTGCTGTAAACTTGCACGTTCTTGAATTAATAATTTATTATATGCATGCTGGTCTGTTGTAGAGAGATCAACATTATATTTTCATGCCCCTAAACATGATGTGGAACAAAACGAACTGTGATTGGTTGCGTTACATATCAGTCAAGCGTCCACTTGGCCGGTCCTTGACCAAGAAAAGCTGCATTAGAGTCCAGACCTCTGAAGGTCTGGCTACGCAAGACCTAATCTCTAACGTTTCTTCTCCCAATCTCCTTCATATCACTTTAAAATACAGCATACTGTGCAGAATTCAAAAATGGGTCCAATATGTTTTCTGGTCTGCGCCGACTCTATCGTGCCATTGTGTCTCTGGACCGGAGCGGCGGTGGCTCGCGTGACACTAACGTGAAACCAGACTTTATTCATGCACCTCAATGAAAAGCATATTTCAAATAATCTCTATCGTTCCCTATCGCCCTATATAGTGCACTATGTGCCATTCACCATGTAGAAAGCAGTAAATGTGTGAACAAGTGATCGATTTCAGCCGCAGCTTCAGCGTCTGTTTATAATGTAGGGGGCGGAGCTTCAGATTCTAGAGATCATTTGATTGGACAGAAAATCTGATGAGAAGCTGAAGTGCATTGTGATGTCATCAAATCATTGATCATTTTAGTGGAAGTGAGAGACTTCCAAGTTTTGAATGCTTATATCTTATAAATGTGAATTTCGTCATTGGTTTGGTGCACACTAACTTAGCAGTAAGGCTAACATATTCATACTAAAAGCCAAAAAACTTTCACTTTAAGTCACTGTTCTGGAGTGGCAGACAGCGAGTCGACTGGATTCCAGCACCCAAGCGCAGTTTCGATCCGTCTGCTACCGCTATGTGAGCAGAACAGCTAAAGCCCTATTGGACGTCTGATTTTTCTAGTCCTGGCCGTACGAGAGGGTCATTTCGCAGGGCTAGAAATCAGCTTGAGAAAGGCAGAGATCTCAGCAGCGGCTCTTTTATATCTCTCTCCTGCAGTGCCACTCATGGTCTTTGCAGCCGGAGTGTGTGCGGCAGCGTCCCAGTAGATTAACACAACGCTAATAGAGCCGCCCGCCTTTGTGTTACTGAAGTGGCGGCAGTGTTTTAATCACTCGCCTCTTAATACGCACAGTAAATCTGAACACTTTCTCGTCTGGAGCAGCGAAAACAAGAGAGAACAGGAGAAGAAAATGTTTTGCATTTTTATGTGAAATAAATAGGCTTCCGAAAGGCATGAATTAAGTACACTTGTACACTTGAGTGTCCTGAGGGAATCCTTTTAGCGATTTCAGATGACCGACATGTAAATCAACCAGTGCAGATTAACATATTCATTTGAGTTTATTGCTATGTCGTTTATTTTGATGCTGATGTTCATCGACACTGTTGTATTTAGTCTGAATTTATCGGTTTAATTTAAAGCTGTCACCCTATTCAAAAAATTTATCATTTGATAATTTCATATAAAATGAGTCTGCTCCTTTCAATAGATTCAGTGTAATTTTTTAACAACTGGTGGTCTATAAGTTATCATATACAGCTCACTATATCTCAGAAAACAGTTATAAGAAAGTAAAAAATACCCCCCCCCCCCCCTTAGCTTCAGACACGTCTTATGTTTATTGGTGCGTTTTCTTATGTTCTTTCAACCTTTTAATAGCTTCTTTTAGCCAAAGTTTAAAACCCTTCATTGCATGTTGTTTATGAATTTTTTCATAGATTTGACAGTTTGATGTAGTTTTGCATCCATTGTTTATACATCCATTATTCATTTATTTGTACACGCGTGTTGTTTTTCAGCCGTAACCTGTTTTCAATCCTCTTACTTTAGTGCTAAATGTTCATCTCTGTGCAATCAATAAATGATAATTGGTCGTGGGCCTCCGCTAATGTACTTACACTCAAGCCGACGACTGCATTTATAAGCCCTTTGATGTTTAAGCAAACAAATCACTCATCTTTGTTTGCGTTTATGACACTCTAAATCTGATTTGTGAGCGATACCCTGTAGCCTGAAGTGATTAATCTTTATTGTTGAAGCTTGTAAATTTGATAATGTGGCCAGTGAGGCAAGACTGTTTTGTCTGTGTGTAATTGTGGCCTCTCTCTCTATCTTTCCCCTCTGTTGTCTCATTGCATCATTGTTATTAACATGCGCTCTGTTTTTTTCTGCATGTGTTTTGTGTCATCTCTAGTCCTCTGTGGGGTCAGAGTAACTGGTTACATGAATTAGAGCTGGTGAGGTCACATTAATGACTGAATGCCATCGCTTGTCATAAAAAGCAGACTTTCCGAATTGGGAGGGTCAATTAAGAATCATAAAGGTAATTATTATTGGTTGTAATTGTACATTTTAACCGAACATTGTATTTTCATTGATGTCATTTAACCAATTTATAAGTTGATGGGTTTGTACGACAAAAATTTCCTTCACAGATAGCTAATATGCATAATTTCCTCATCATTTTTTGGATCAGTGCTTAAAAAGGTCAATGCATTTGTAACTAATTTATATGAAATTGGCCAATCATTGCGTCTTCCGAATTCATAAATGCGAGGGCTTGAATGCAGCAATAATCTAGTAAAACTGGAGAACAAATCATACCTGAAATCATGCGGTTGTTATGTTGCACATTTTAAACAAATTGAGGAGAATGCAATTTCAGTTTAATAGATGAAGTAAATCTGCTTCTTCTGAGGCCTTTTGTTGGTTTTATCTGGTCTCACAGCCTGACCAAGATGGTTTAACTGGATGACCAACTGGTATACCAGCCGGACCAACTGACAAATGTCCAAAACCTCTTGAAATCCTTCAAACCAGACCAGTGGAAACCATCTTGGTGCAAACCACCTGAGGCTAAGTTCAGAGGTCTACAACCTTGGGGTCACCAGGTGAGGTCAGTTATGTTTACAGTATTTTTTGTGGGCCATTTTCTACGCATAAATGTAAAATATCTGGCTTATTTCGTGCTTAAACTGTTCAGTGACATAGCATTATTTGGATGCAAACATTCATTCGATTTATGCAATTCAACATATCCACGATGCATCCCTGGAGAAATTTTGGAGCAATAAAAGCTGCTGATACTGTCTGCTAACAATAGTGCAAGGCCAGATTCAGCACGCTTTACATCAGGGCCAAATGTTGGATATAATAGCGGCGATGAAACACTTTCACCAGTGAACATTAGTCCTCGATAGAAAAGGTAAGGTCTAGTCCAAGTGATTTGTTTTAGTATTTGTGAAAGAGTCAGTATGTATCAATATTGACTAATCGTTTAATAGTAAAAAAAAGAAGAATGCATTTGACCAGTTATGCTTAATTCAGTTCTTGGCCGGAATTTTGCAAACAACAACAACAAATAATGCTGATAATAACACTAGTTTAAATATGATTATTTTTTAGCAGAATAATGTTCCAATTTTGACCATTACATTGATATTTAAATGCAATTATAAAATAGATGACCAAGTCTATTATATTCTAGCATGCAGTATACACCAAAAGAGACAGCGAGTCTCTGCAAACCCCTTGACTTCCTGTTTGAGTTGCATGTTTACATTAGCTTGTTAGCGTGAGAAAGGACAGGTCCACTGTTTCAGAGCGCAGCAGACATGCTCCAGAGGACACATTGTTCACCCCTCGGTCAGAGATTCACAAGAGAAACTGCTATGTCATGCATTAATAAAAACCTGGGGTTCGCCACGCTCGGTGTAGTATTACAAGGGCTCCGTTACGAAACCTAGTGAGCCGTGTTGCTGTCTACTACACCCTACACTGACAGTGAGGACGCATGCTAACCAAAATACAGCCTCTGATTTGGAAACACTATACACTAAAAAAAACAATGGAAAACACAGATTGTCCGATTAGCTCAATTATTTGTGAAAATTTAGTTTTTCTCTAAAAACTTGATGTCTTTGCTTTCAATTAATGTAATTCTCTATGTGCAATATAGATTAAATTATGTGAACCAATCAAGTAGTCCAATGATTTTTTGATGTTGACTTAACTGAAACTCCAGTTCCCAGCATGCATTGCATGAGACTTGATCACTTCAGAACGACTTAATTCGATTATGTTGAAGTTGTGCTTGTGTTACTTAATTGATTCATGTTGAACCGATGTAAATGTTTAAATCATGTAAATCCACACTTTTTTCAGTCGCCATACTCTTAGCGAGATCTGCACGGGAGACTAGAATTTAGCATTAGCATGTTGCTGGTGTAGTCGTGTGGTTGTCTAATAAGCATAAAATACACAAATATTGGGGTCAAATACTTATGTAAATAAATCAGTGAATTATTTGTATGTATTTTTCCGGATTTCTCCAGCATCTTAAATGAAGAAAATTCAGCTCACATGCATTTTTGTTTTACCTTTTCCACACAATCCACATAATTATAATCTTTTTTGAATTGCATGTTTATAATGCCTTAAAGTAGGCAGCTCAGTAGGTTTCAAAATGGAGCCAAAAACTTGATGAACGCAGAGATATTATAAAGTCAAGTTTTGCTAAATTTAACCACTTTGATTGACACCACCAAAGTTTATTTTTTGATTTAACAGATCCGTAAGCACATCACCAGGACATTGAGCGCTGAGTTAATGTTTGTACGTGAATCACAGTTGTTTGTCCTGGCCGTATAAAATATGTCGCATATTTATTTTCTCTCCCAGGGACCCTAAACAACACACTGTGCGCTGCGGGATCATCCGATGGTTATTATCACATGACGGTCACTTCAACGTTTGGTACGTGGACTCATCAATCACGGGCCCACGTGCGGTCGAAACCCGTAACCTCCCGCTGTGAGGTTCTGAAGATGCGACGTGCTGTTTGTTTTTCCACATCAAGAGAGCTCTTCTCTCGGAGAACCAGAGGAGCTTCCATGTAAACATTGGACGTGTGAACATCGGATGCAGAGAAGAAGGTCTCCCACTTTCTCACGCTGAAACGCATCAGTAATTGTCAGGGCTTTGGAAAGCGGGATGAGCGCCTCCATAATTCTCCTCTTGAAGTGGCAGGCATTAGCATTCAGTACTGACAGACTGACTGATCTCTTCCCCGTTCCGGTAGTGATGACTGATGTTAGCGATGCCGCTGCGGTCTCTGAAGATGTTGTTCTTGGCCCGCTCTAGTGTTTTGAATATGTGGTTTATTTTGGGGATTTAAAATAATAATTGAAAGCCATTTTTACTCTATTATTTGGTGCTCAAGACTTAGATTAGTAATCTAGTCCAGTGTAGGCTACATATCAAAATGTTTGTTATCTGTGGCGAAAATCAAGCTTTTAAAGGAACACTGGTATATGCTAATTTTTCATCTCCCCTAGAGTTAGATTCGAATGGATTCGAAAATGGTAAAACTCAACTGTTTAACTCTAGGGGAGTTGGAAAATGAGCATGTTTCCCAAAAAAAGTGGAGTGTTCCTTTAATGTTGTTTACATTTCTATGGTGTTTTTAATATGCTTTAAGACAAACCATGTGTAAATTCATAAATCGACCGCATTGCTGAATATTTTCTCCTTAAAACTGCAGTGAACCAAAGACAGTCTCAAAAACACGGTTTGAAATCGCTGGTGTTTCTGACGTCACAAACTACCTTGTAACCAATCAGATCAACGTGTGATCGTCAACGAGTGGATCTCTGAGCTGAGTGAGTGAGTGGAGGCGGGGCTCATTTGCATATTCATAGAACCGCGTATACTAAATGAGCCTAGGGTGTCGAGTTACATTCAAGATATTTTAAGGCATTACGATTTTTTTTCCCCAAATAAAAAACGTTTAAATATGTCATTTTGGTGATTAAAGATTAGTTTTAAGGAATAAAATAATTGACTTTAAAATGCATAGTTAGATGGAGTTCATCCAGGACAGGAAGAGAACAGAAAGAAAGGGTTTTTAAGTTTCTAAAAATTAGATGCAGTGCAACAGACAAAAGCATTTGTCTGACATGCGTTAGAAACACTTTAAATTATGGGCATTCAAAAGCTGTGTATTCTGGTGAAGAAGAAAAAAAACATTTTGCAAGCAGCATATAAATATTTCAGTGTATTATAGATGTTTTGCCAAATCCATCAAATCAAATTTCTATTTGGCGTAGTCCATGAATCTTTACAGTCTGGCTTCCTCCAAACTAGCTTGGATGCCCATCAAAGGCGTGTAGTTAATATTCAACAAACTGCTTCCCACCTGTGCCGAGACTCATGCATTAACATACAGTCGCCGTCCCAGTTGGGAACATTTCAGGTTTTTTAAATGCATGGAAGAGCAGAGGTGGGATTAGCTTTGGGAAGCACCTGGAAGATAATGCCTGCTTTCTATTTCCAAGAGATTACGCTGAAGTATCAGGCACTTGATCTGCCAGCCGTTACAGAGCGGGAGGTTAACGGAGGTCAACGGCCTTTTCCCAAACCAGGAAATTAAAGTAGGTGATTAGAAAGCAGGAAGAAGAATGGAGAAACGAGAGCAATTGAGTGATGGATGTGAAAAGAAAAAGAGCATGAGAGAGAGAGGCTGTGTTTGGAGCAGGATAATTCTTATTGATACTTATTTTCATATATTATTTAAAACATGTATTACATATTGTTTCATTTTTTAATTGCAGTAAATATGAATTAACACACATATATTACAGGTGAAACTCGAAAAATTCGAATATGGTGCAAAAGTTCATTTATTTCAATAATTCAACTTAAAAAGTGAAACTAATATATTATATAGACTCATTACATTCAAAGTGAGATATTTCAAGCCTTTATTTGTTATCATTTTGATGATTATGGCTTACAGCCGATAGAATATTGTGAAAAGGTTTTCATAAGCTGTAAGCTAATCATCAAAATTATAACAAATAAAGGCTTGAAATATCTCACTTTCCATGTAATGAGTCTATATAATATATTAGTTTCACCTTTTAAGTTGAATTACTGAAATAAATGAACTTTTGCACCATATTCTAATTTTTCGAGTTTTACCTGTATAGTATTAATATTATTGTATGTGTTTGCATACTGTGTGTGAAAAGTGAAAGTGAAAAAAGTGAAACAATATGTATTATAAATGTTTCAAACTGTATCTGAAAATAATTCAATTATCAATTATAGTATCAATTATACTGAAGAATTATAAATAGTCTTTCTATCTTTACAGCACTTTAATAATAATATATTACTGTAATTAAAAACGTTGAACAATTTGTCGCTTTAATAAGCATTGTGGCATACTATTATTGAAATGATTGTAAAATAACAGCTTTTTAAAAAGTAGTATGCATGATTCAGTGTATTGAATACTGCAGTTTTCAGTATATAGCTATTCTTCCAGAGATCAGGTAGAAATACTTATGTTCACCTTGACACACGCTTGGTAAAAAAAGGTGTCGGGATAAAAAAGGAAAAGCAGGTTTGCGATTCCTCCCGGACATCAAAGGTGTGCAGACGCTTCAGTGTGTCCCGGCACTAACACACACGGCCTGAATATCTGATCAGACGCAGTGGCATCGGGCTGTTAGTATTCTGTGCGGAGAGAAACCTGTCTGTCCAAACCTTGGGCTGAAAGCTCGCCTTGTAAATAGCAGTTAAAGTAGAGCATCCACAGGCTGAAAGCACAGACATGCGGGATCTGCTGCTTTGTAGAACTGAAAACGTACTCGGTTACTAACGTAACCTCGGTTCTCTCTAGGAGAGGGAACGAGTACTGCGTCGAAGAACGCTACGGGAAAGATATTTCTTTGTCGAGATTGAAGCCAAAAATTAATCCTTAATTTTGTAATATTGTAAAACGCTTTTCTGAAGCATACAACCTAGGCGGAGCAATACAGCTCACCCATTGGCTGCTCTGCCAGAAAAGCACAGCCTATGCGAGGCCAGGACGCTGACCAATGAGGACGCTTCGCGCCCTTCTGCGTCACCTCCCGCCCAAACAGGCGTGGCCTAGGCCTATAAATACGAGCATAGCTGTCTAACACGCCGATTTTCATCAATGAAGCGACGCAGCGTGGACACGCACGGCATGAGACGCAGTACTCGTTCCCTCTCCTAGAGAGAACCGAGGTTACGTTAGTAACCGAGTACGTTCTCTTACGTAGAGTTCTCTCGTACTGCGTCGAAGAACGCTACGGGAACCCTATGCAAACCGCCGTGCGTGTTCTTGGATCGACACAGACACCTAAGGGCGCGCGCGCCCTGGTATACAAGCGCCTACCCCAAGAAGTATAGGGAGAGCGGCTAAAATAGCATCATCCCTTATAGTAGTGCCTCTTAAGGCATAATAGCATATATATGTAAATATAGATATATATGAAGGGTAATAGCATGCTCATGGGACACATTGTCAGTGAGTGATGCTTAAACATTGAAGTGACCTGGGCCGCAGCGCGGGGCAGGAACACTTATACATATTAGACATTGAAGTGACCTGGGCCGCAGCGCGGGGCAGGAGCACTTGTACATATTACCATTGAAGTGACCTGGGCCGCAGCGCGGGGCAGGAACACTTATACATAGTCTTCTAGACCGAGAGCAGTTTAGCCTGCAACGCAGGAACCTCTAGGTTATAGAACCTAATAAATGTAGACGGGGAGGCCCAGCCTGCCGCCATACAGATATCATGTAACGAGATTCCGCTATACCAAGCCCATGAAGAGGCCATGCCTCTCGTGAAATGTGCTCTGATGCCCAAAGGGCATTCCAAGCCTCTAGATGCGTAGGCTAGCGCAATGGCGTCCACTACCCATCGAGACAGACTCTGTTTCGTTGCGGCTCGTCCCTTGGAGCGCCCGCTGAACGAAACAAAGAGCTGCTCCGTCTGTCGAAAAACAGCGGAGCGGGACACGTAAGCTCTTAATGCCCTGACCGGGCAAAGGGAGCTATTTCCGTCCTCTGAGGCCGGCATGGCCGACAGGGAGATGACCTGAGCCCTGAACGGTGTGTTGAGGGACTTAGGCACGTACCCATGCTTCGGTTTCAATACGACTATAGAGTCGTTTGGCCCGAACTCCATACAAGAAGCTCTCACTGAGAGCGCTTGCAAGTCTCCCACACGCTTCACTGAAGCGAGAGCCAAAAGAAACACGGTCTTGAGAGACAGGTGTTTCATGTCAACTGAGTGAATAGGCTCGAAAGGGGCCCCTTTCATAGCGTTCAACACTGTAGAAAGGTCCCAAACGGGGACTGAAGGAGGCCTTGGAGGGTTTAACCTCCTGGCGCCTCTCAGGAAGCGGACCACCAGGTCGTTCCTGCCTAGTGAACGGCCAAGCGTTGGATTAACGAACGCTGATATGGCAGCCACATAGACTTTGAGCGTGGATGGGGTTCTTCCCTTATCCAATAGCTCTTGCAAGAAGGAGAGAATCTCCGGTTCTCCACACTGAAGTGGTGACAGACCTTGATCTGAACACCATCCAGAGAACACCGACCATTTGGAAGCGTAGAGCCGTCTAGTAGACGGAGCCCTAGCTTGTTCGATCGTGTCTAACACTCCTCTTGGGAGGTTAGCGGGTACCCGTTTATGGCCCATACGTGTAGGGACCAAAGCTCGGGGTGAGGATGCAGAATCGAGCCCTTGGCCTGTGAGAGGAGGTCTCTCCTCACTGGAATCGGCCACGGGGCAGTACTTTTCAGTCGCATCAAAGCTGGGAACCAGGTCTGATTCGTCCAGAATGGAGCAACTAGCAGTACTGAGCATCCGCTCTCCTTGATACGCTCCAGCACTTGAGGCAGGAGTGAGACAGGAGGAAAAGCATAGAGCGGGCGGCGGGGCCAGACTCTGGCCAGCGCGTTCGCGCTCTTCGAAAAGAATTCTGGGCAATGAGCGTTTTCCTGGTTTGCAAACAGGTCTATTTCCGCTCTGCCGAACGTTTTCCACAGCAGACGCACTGTCTGTGTGTGTAGGGACCACTCTCCCGTAGGAACGTTGTTCCGTGAGAGTCTGTCCGGGCCTACGTTCAAGTGGCCTGGCACGTGCATTGCTCTTAACGAGCGCAGGTTGTGCTGGGCCCACACCAGTATGCGTTCCGCTAACCTGAATAGGTTCCGGGATCTCACGCCACCCTGGCGGTTTATGTAGGCTACTACCGACATGTTGTCCGAGCGGACCAGGACGTGGTGTCCTTTTATCCGGGGACAGAAGCGCCTCAGCGCAAAGTCCACTGCCATCATTTCCAGGCAGTTTATGTGCGGTAGTTCGGCTCGCTCTGACCACTGGCCAAAGAGCGGACTGCCGTCGAGCAGTGCTCCCCAGCCTGAGGTGGACGCGTCCGTGGACACCACCTTCAGGCTCGAGGAAGTCCCCAGGCTTACACCTGACCGGTACCAGTCTGACGCTCTCCATGGTGTCAGGGCTGAAATGCATTCCTGAGTGACCTTGAGGCGATAACGACCGTGTAACCATGCTCGGCGCGGTACGCGCGCTCTCAACCAGAACTGTAGTGGGCGCATGCGCAGCAGGCCCAACTGCAGCACTGTTGAGGCTGAGGCCATGAGGCCCAGCATTTTCTGAAATCTCCTGAGTGGCACTATGTGGCCGCTGAGGAAGGATTTCGCCATTTGCAGGGTATTTTGCCTTCGCTGTGATGACAGCTGTGCTGTCATAGACAGTGAGTTCAGATCCAGTCCTAAAAAGGAGATCCTTTGACTGGGAAACAGTGAACTTTTCTCCCAATTGACTCTCAGACCTAAGCACTCGAGGTGATCGAGAATTAGGGTCTTGTGGCGGATGCGTTCTGAAGGTGATTGAGCTAGAATCAGCCAATCGTCCAAATAATTCAGAATTCGAATGCCGCGGAGTCTCAGGGGTGCCAGCGCCGCGTCCATGCACACTGTAAATGTACGAGGTGCTAGAGACAGGCCGAATGGCAGGACTGTGTACTGATATGCCTGGCCCTCGAAGGCGAATCTCAAAAATCGCCTGTGACGTGACGCAATTTGTATGTGAAAATACGCGTCTTTCAGATCTATCGCCATAAACCAGTCTCCTCGGCGGATTTGGGCGAGGATACTTCTGGTCGTGAGCATTCTGAACTTTCGCTTTGTCAGCGCTTTGTTCAGATGCCTGAGATCTAAAATGGGTCTGAGACCCCCGTCTTTTTTCGGTTCCAGAAAATATCTGCTGTACAGACCCCCTTCGCTCTGAGCTTGAGATAAAGGCTCTATGGCCCCTTTGCTCAATAGCTTCGCTATTTCGGCTCGAAGTAGATGTGCTACTTCTGTTTTCACCGTAGTTTCGACTTTCTCCGTGAAACGGGGAGGGCGTCGATGAAACTGTAGCGAATAGCCTCTTTTTATAGTCTCTAGCACCCATTCTGAGACCCCGGGAAGTCATTCCCATGCATCTGCACGTGTGACTAGGGGTTGAATGTAATCTGGGCCCTGGTCGCGAAATGGCGGCGACACGAGAGCAACCGTGTGCTGTGACATGGACGCCGTGGCGTGTGAGGCGGGAGGCATGTTTAACACAGTATACATCCCGCGCGCGCTCAGCTCTCTGTGTCGAGAGAGAGAGCGCGCGGGACGAGTCCCGTAGGGCTCGTTATGTTTGTGAATAAACGTGGGCGCTTGGTGGCGGGCACATTTATAACACCAGGAACACTGTTTTTGTGTACTGACTGACCGTTCGTTAGTTTCGTTTTTACAGAAAACCGCGGAACGTGCAGTGTGTAGTGGTTGTGGGCACTTGGCAGTGGGTCACGCTCACTACATGTAAAACACAATCGGCATGAGCCGATTTTATGTGTGCAGACCCTGTGTTGTTCAGGGCTGTGCTTGCACGGGTTGAAAAACCGGGCTCTGGTCGCGAAATGGCGGCGACACGAGAGCAGTCGTGTGCTGTAACATGGGCACCATTGCAGCGTGATGCGGGGGCGCGCTTAATCGAGCGGGCAGCCCGCGCGCGCTCTCAGCTCTCTCAGCTGAAAGAGAGAGCGCGCGGTGCGGGCCCCGTACGGCTCGGCATGTTTGAGAATAAATGTGGGTGCGTGAACGCGGGTACATTTATAGCACTGGGAAGTACTGTCTATTAGAACTGACTGACCGTGCATTGGTTTCGTTTCATAGAAACCGTGTGACATGTAGTTTGTAGTGATTGTGGGCGCTTGAAAACGGGCACGCTCACTACATATAATGCACAATCGAAATGAGTCGATTTATGTGTGCAAGCCCTGTATGTGTAGGGCTGTGCTTGTGTGTACGAATGGGCACTAGGTCGTGGGCATTACGGATACACACATTACATCATCGGCTGTGGCCGGGACACCGTGTAGCACAGAGAGTACTGTCTATCAGAACCGACTGACCGTGCATTCGTTTCGTTTTTACAGAAACCACGGGACATGCAGTGTGTAGTGATTGTGGGCACTGAAAAGCGGGCACGTTCACTAACAATAGGTTACTGTCGTAACCCCGGTTCTCTGAAACATCGAGTGGAGAGATCCACCTATGGGAAGGGCATCCGTACCTGACCTCTGCAGAAGCATCCAATTGCACCAAGTCTGGCTAGACAGACAGAAGCGCGCAGCCAATGCCAGGTAAGGCCCCGCCCCCTTACCTAGTGGCATATAACGCCTGCAAGCGCTGCTATTCTCCAGTAAGTATATTCGCTTCTCGTGCGGCAAGCGGGGCAAAGCTGGTGGATCTCTCCACTCGATGTTTCAGAGAACCGGGGTTACGACAGTAACCTATTGTTCTCTTTCATCATCTCGTGTTCGAGATCCACCTATGGGAGAGACATGGACAGCTCCCCGATTGCCCAATACACTCACAGTGAGGTTCTGAAAGCCAGAGAAGGACGGTCGCCCCAGGGGGGCGGTGCCAGACACGTCCCATAATCATGAACCTGCAATCCTGACGCACACACATAACTGCTGTGCACATGCAGGACATGAAACATGTATGTGGTAATAATCCCAGCAACACCAATGTGCATATATACACCCAGGAAGGATTGGAAATACGTGCTTGGTGAGAGGAATGTGCATGGCCAGCCGGCCCATTCACTCCTTATTCGTTACTTCCAACGGGGTTACAGGGAAGGGCTAAGAAGACCCCACCCCTAAAACCGAATGTGCTACCGAAATTCTGGTGACATCCAGCCGGTAGTAACGCACAAAGGTATGAGGAGAAGCCCAACTGGCAGCGGAGCAGATGTCCTGCAGTGACACTCCCCTAAACAAAGCCCAAGAGGCGGCTAAGCCCCTTGTGGAATGAGCTCTGATGCCCCCTGGGGGCTGCACTCCTTTTGATTCATAAGCCACAGCTATAGCATTCACAAGCCAATGTGAGAGGCGTTGCTTAGATATGGGACTCCCTTTGTGAGGGGGCGCCCATGAAAAAAAGAGCTGGTCGCTCTTCCGGAACGCACTGGTCCTGGTCATATATGTCTGTAAAGCACGGACAGGACACAGAGCATTTAGCCTCTGATCCTCCGGGGAGGAAAACGGTGGAGGGTGAAAAGCGGAGAGCTCCAACACCTCCGAAGTGAACGCAGGGAAGCACTTCGGCATGAAGGCCGGATTAGGCCTTGAAGGACAGCAGCTTAAGGGAAATACTTCCCAGAGGCTCAAAAGGATGTTGAGACAGAGCCTCCAGCACCATGGAGAGGTCCCACTCAGGAACAGTTCTCCTGACGACTGGCAAAGAGCGACGGGCACCCTTCATAAATCTGCGGATTAGAGGATGCTGCCCGACTGTTGAGCCCTCAAAGCCCACATGACAGGCCGAAATCGCAGCCAGGTAGACCTTAATGGTGGAAAAAGACCTCCCTTTTTCCATGAGGTCTTGAAGGAAACACAAAATATCAGGAACTGAGCACTGATAAGATGTGAGACCACGCCCATCACACCACCCTTCGAACACTTGCCACTTACAGCCATATAAGGACCGTGTAGAAACGGCTCTGGCATTCTGTATAGTGGCAATCACACGCGGCGAAAGCCCCAGTGCGCTTAGGTTCGTCCTCTCACGGGCCAGGCCCAGAGAGCCACCCTGTCCGGGTGTGGGTGGTAAATCTCCCCGTTCGCTTGGGACAATAGGTCCGTGCGTGGGGGGAGGCGCCACGGCTCGGCATATAACAGAGGGATTATCTCCGCCAGCCACGGTGCCTTGGGCCACCTGGGTGCTATCAGAATGAGAGACAGGCTCTGCTCTCTCACCCTGGCCAGTGTTGGAATTATCAAGCACAGGGGAGGAAAAGCATACAGCAGCACTCTGGGCCATGGGTGGGCCAGTGCATCTACCCCGAGGGGTGCGTCCACGTCCTTTAGCGAGAAGAACATAGGACAATGGTAGTTTTCGCGCGAGGCGAATAGATCTACGGTTGCCTGTCCGAATCTCATCCATAACATATCCACTATCTGGGGGTGAAGGCGCCAATCTCCGTAGATTGGATTTCCCCTTGATAGAAGATCCGCACCTCTGTTCAGAATGCCCGGAACATGAGTCGCGCGTAACGACAGGAAACCCCGTCTGCTCCACACCAAAAGCTTGTAAGCTAGAGCGTGAAGTTTCGACGAGCGCACGCCGCCCTGACGGTTGATATAAGCCACAGCCGTGGTATTGTCGCAGCGTACGAGAACATGATGTCCCTGCAGGCGAGGCAGAAAATGATTCAGAGCTTTCCAAATGGTCAACAGCTCTAAATAATTTATGTGCGCTGAACGTAGTCTGCTCGGCCACAGACCGTTCACCGTTCTGCCCTCCTGGGTGGCACCCCAGCCTGTTAAGGACGCATCTGTCGTCACAACTTTCCGCATCATAACCGTCCCCAGAGGGGTTCCCTGTGCGTAAAAGTCTGCGCTCTTCCAGTGTCGCACGGCTGCCGAGCAGGCGCGCGTCACTATTACAGAGCGGCAAAGATCGCGAATCGGGCTGAAATGTAGTGACAAAACCCATTTCATGAACGCTCTCATTCTCAGGAGTCCCAGTGGCACAACTTGGATGGATGAAGCCATAAGACCCTGCAGCCTGAGACATGTGCGATATTGCACTCTCGCCCCCTCTCTGAACTGCGATAGACAGTTCATTAGAGAGAGAACGCGTTCTTGAGAGAGACGCGCTCGCATGGAGACTGAGTTCAACTCCAAGCCCAGGAAAATGACATTCTGACTGGGTGTAAAATTGCTCTTGCTCACATTCACTCTGAACCCGAGAGATGTGACGTGCGCGAGCACACGGCAGGTGTCCTGCAACACTTTCTCCTTCGATTCGGCTATTATGAGCCAATCGTCTATGTATGTCAGAATCCTCAGACCAGACATTCTCATGGGTGCTAAACCCGCCTCCGCACACAGACAAAAACTGCGAGGACTTAGACTGAGTCCAAATGGCAGAACTGTGAATTCGTAACATGTGCCTTGGTAGGCGAAACGAAGAAACTTCCTGTGTGGCGGATAAATGCTTATATGGAAGAAAGCATCTTTCAGGTCTACCGATGTGAACCAGTCGTTCTGTTTTATGGCGCGGGCGAGCGAGCCATGAGTTAGCATTCTGAAATTGTATTTCCTCAAATGTTTGTTCAACACACGAAGGTCCAAGATAGGGCGGAGAGAGCCGTCCTTCTTTGGGACCAGGAAATAACGAGAATAAAATCCCTGATTCATCAGACTGGGGGGCACCACCTGAATAGCTTCCTTGTTTAGGAGGGAGGATATTTCCTCTTTCAGAATGTGTGAAGCGTTCTCTTCCGTGTGTGAAGAGAGAACGCCGTTGAAATGCGGGGGTTTCATTGCAAACTGCAATCTGTAGCCCTGCATTATAGTGCGCATCACCCACTCGGGAGCCGAAACCGCTTGCCAAGCCCGTTCGTGACTCGCGAGTGTTCCCACCCGAGCCGCAGCGGAGCTGTGTAAGCCCAGCTGACTCATTTGTGATGCAATGGCGCCATCTAGTGGATGAACTAGGGGCGGCATGCCGGGGTTTAGAAAGATGTTCTCTCTCTGCAGGGAGATGAATTCTCTCTGCGGAGAGAGATCCTCTCTCCGTAACGAATTCATTTGATTCGTTTGTTTTAATGTGTTTTTTGTTTTTTTGTGTGTTTTGTGTTGGGGGAACACTGGGGCCGAAGCCTTTAATAATTCGGTGAGGGGAAGTGAGTGTGTGCGGTGTGGTGACACTGCTTTGTGACTTTTCCTCACAACAGACCCCTCGAACGTGAGGGGGGAACACACGTTCAACAAACACATGGGCTGGGCAGCCTCGCGAGAGACCCTGCGTCTTTTGGACAGGGGTTCTTGGACATGAAGAGAGTCCAAAGGGCTCGTAGCCCGAGAAAGTGGACTCGATGCCCCCACCGGCCGAACATCAGGCAGGCCGCTTGCGTTTCGAGTCGGTGGGGGTAGGGTTAGATGGTCTTCCAGCCGCGGCCGCGGCGGGAGTAGATTTTCCCCAGTGCTTAGCAGGCGGTGGGTTATTCTGCCGTGGGGCGGGGAGTCTGTTGCGGGGCCTTTCCTTGCCCTGGTGGAAATGTCGTCCCATGGCAGGTGGGTTAGGCAAACGCGCAGGGGGTGCCTGGCGTGGGGCCGCCTTCCTAGGAAGGCATAACTTGAAGGCCTCATCCTCCTTCTTTTTGTCGTCACACCGTTGTTGCATCAATGCGACGGCGGGGCCGAAGAGAGCCCGGCCGGGCTCCACCGATGCGCCCGCGATGCGCCGCTTCTCACTGTCAGGAAGGCCCGACAGGTTAAGCCAGAGCGCGCGCTCTCCCACCACAGAAAGCGCCATAGAGCGCCCGCAGGCTTGGACGGCCTGCCGAGCGTTACGGAGGACGAGGTCGTTCACCGTGAGGATCTCCTTCCACAAGGTTAGAGAAGGAGTTCCCTTTTCCAGCTGTTGCCCTAATTCGTCCAAAATCTCCGCCTGGTAAGCGGAGAGGAGTGAAGAGACGTTCAGGGCCCTGACAGCCAAGGCCGAGGATTTGTATGCGGCCTGGTGAACTGAGGCAGAAAAACGGTCCATCTTGTTGGGCAAGACCGGCTTCGGGGGAGCGAGCAGCCCTCCCTGAGCGGGGTTAAGGTGCCTGGCGATGGAAGGCTCGATAGCGGGGGGGTCACCCATACCATGAGCTGCCATGTCCTTCACCTCAAGACCCGTGAGACCGTGTTTGAAGTCGAGGGGGTCGCTCCAATTGTGCCTCATGTGCTTAGCGCACGCTGGAAGGACGGGGAAGAGTTGTTTTCTCGGACCGGGAGGGGGTCCCAGCACTTTCCCGTCGTAAATATCCCTCTCCTGGTCGGTGGCGCTCTGTGGAGCCGGCCATTCCATGTTGAGGCGAGCGGCCGCTCGCTCACAAACTTCCAGGAGGATGGACTGAGGCAAGGCCGTGTGGGCGCTAGCCTGGGGAAAGCCAGAGGGCGGGATGGCCTCCTCGTCCTCTGAGACCCCAAGAAGGGCCGCGTCATCCTCATCGCCGGAACCGGCCGGTTCGTCGACGAGCGTGAGGTTGCCCGCGAAGATGTCCTCTTCGGGGAATGCGGGATTGGGCTGGTCAGCCCAAATGAGAGAGGCGGCGCCCCGGGAGTCCCCCGGTAGCGCGTCGTCGTCACCGTGTCCCCCATCCGAGTCAGAGAGGCCGAGCTCGGAGCACTGGGTCGCTGCAACTTTCAGACGACGTCGTAAAAGCTTCTTGGGCAGCATAAGGCAGTGACTGCAATTTTCCGGGTTCTCCAAGGCTTCTTGAGCGTGTTTAAGGCCCAAGCAGACCACGCAGAACGGGTGAAGGTCCTTAGCGGCGATGAGCGCACCACACGCGGCCGGGCAGGCCCGTGATAGGCTGTTCCCCGGAGAAGCGGAAGGTTTAGACAGCGACATTCCGGAGAAGAACTCGGAAAAATCCGTGGCGGGCAGCCGTGGAAGGAGGAGCAGGTGAAAAACGGCGAGAGCGCGGGCGGCTCCGAATGCAGAACACAGCAGAAAGGCTGAAAAAACGACTGTCACGTCTGACGGAGGCTGATCAGGCGATATGTCCTCCTGAAGACACGAAAGTGAGCAGCGTAATCCAACCGAACTGTGTCAGTGCAGAGATCGCGAGAAGCGAATGTCAACTGGAGAATAGCAGCGCTTGCAGGCGTTATATGCCACTAGGTAAGGGGGCGGGGCCTTACCTGGCATTGGCTGCGCGCTTCTGTCTGTCTAGCCAGACTTGGTGCAATTGGATGCTTCTGCAGAGGTCAGGTACGGATGCCCTTCCCATAGGTGGATCTCGAACACGAGATGATGAAAGAGAACTTACATGTGAAGCACAACCGACATGAGTCGATTTTATGTGTGCAAGCCCTGTATTGTGTAGGGCTGTGCTTGTGTGTACGAATGGGCACTAGGTCGTGGGCATTACGGATACACACATTACACCATCGGCCGTGGCCGGGACACCAGTAAATACATTTTCAGATTTACCTGGGGCGTCGTGAAAACGGCGTCTGTGTGCAGGCAAACGGGCATTGATGCCGATTTGGTGACTGCAAAATACACTGGCACGGTCGCGAATGTTGGGACTGTGCGAGCGAGACATTTTAGTGAAATCCGGCCGCGGCGGGATTTTAACACTGTAGCTTTCCTCGAAGCAGAAATGCGCATCCTGGCTGAAAACGGGGCTTTCCGGGACTCCGCGATTTCTTCGTGAATTCAGGAAGAAAAGGCGCGGGTCGCGAGGACGGTAACGTACGTTCCTCTGCAGAAAAGCAACCATCCAGCCGGTAAGCGCATCGATGCTGGTCTTTCTCCGTCGACGCTCACGAGCGGCGGGGGAGGGGAGATCCTCGGAGCTCGCCCATCCCTCGCTACCCGAAGCGAGGAGAGAACAGCAGTCGTCCTTCACAGACACGGCTTCATCTTCCTCATCCATGACGGACGCGGCGGCACACAGCGGCCCTTGTCCGTCGGTCAGAGAGTCGAGCGAAGCAGGCGGAGAAGCTAGCGGCAGCAGCGGCGAGCACCTCGTGGTGAAGGGAGGTTCCGGGCTCCGCTGAGCACGGCGCTTTTCACGGCGCGGCACTACAGCGGGGGGAAAAGGTGCAGCTTCAGTAAATGAACGCCAGGCGAGTCCGCAGAGTCACCGTAGGCATCAAATCACAGTGATGGCAGCCGCCATCGACGAGAGCTGAAGCTGCGTGATACTCACAGGCAGGAAACACAAACACGTGGTCCCCGTCGCTGAGCGGGGCTCTACACGAGCCACAGGAGGTGCGAGACATCTTGAAAAAGACGCTCGGCTCTTTTAGTGTGGAAAAACTGTGTGACGCGACGGCGAACACACACACAAAACACACACACATAATGTAAAGGATATTCCACGCCGGAGAAGCGCAGCAGGGAACGGCGGCTGAAGGCGGCGATGACCAGCGGCTTCAGGTAAGAGGCGCGTCCTGCTGAGGTGCTTGTATCCAAACGGCTGTGGCGGCTCGAATCCAATCCAACGATGCGTGCAGCTTCGTGAATTTAAGAAAATCGGCGTGTTAGACAGCTATGCTCGTATTTATAGGCCTAGGCCACGCCTGTTTGGGCGGGAGGTGACGCAGAAGGGCGCGAAGCGTCCTCATTGGTCAGCGTCCTGGCCTCGCATAGGCTGTGCTTTTCTGGCAGAGCAGCCAATGGGTGAGCTGTATTGCTCCGCCTAGGTTGTATGCTTCAGAAAAGCGTTTTACAATATTACAAAATTAAGGATTAATTTTTGGCTTCAATCTCGACAAAGAAATATCTTTCCCGTAGCGTTCTTCGACGCAGTACGAGAGAACTCTACGTAAGAGAACAGGGTTGATGAAAAAGGGAAGAGTCTGTTTTCTGTTTTCCTGCTGGGTAAACCTCAGAGCCACACTATTGGCAAGGGTGAGTCTAAGCAATATTTTGCATAAAGGAATGGAAGTCTATTTTAAATCACCTCTTTCATTTTTGACATTGATAATTAAGCACATTTAACAACACAGGGGTGTTGTTAACCCCCCCCCCCCCCCACACACACACACACACTCTGTCTCTCTCATACACACATACACACACCTGTTTATTTATACTGTAAAGTAGAATTGTAAAATATACATTGTTTTATTTGATGTAGTGAAATAGATTTACACTTAATGTTAAATAATTATGTCCAAACTTTGTTCTATTTTTTTTTTATTGATTTATCAATGCAATCCAATGTAATGCAGTAATGAGTATTTATTTTATCCCTCCATCTATCCATAAATCCATCCATCCATAATGCAGTATGAGTTTTTTTTATAATTATTTATTTTAATGATATAATTTATTTTATCCATCTATCCATCAATCAATCCATCCATCCATCCATAAATCCATCCATCCATCCATTCATCCATAAATCGATAAATCAATCAATAAATCAATCGATAAATCCATAAATCCATCCATCCAACCATAAATCGATGAATCAATCCATAAATCCATCCATCCATAAATCAATAAATCAATCCATCCACCCATCCATCCATCCATAAATCCATCCACCCACCCTCCATCCATCCATCCATCCATCCAACCATAAATCAATAAATCAATCCATCCATCCATCCATCCATCCACCCATCCATCCACCCATCTATCCATCCATCCACCCACCCATCCATCCATACATCCATCCATCCATAAATCCATCCACCCATCCACCCACCCTCCATCCATCCATCCATCCATCCAACCATAAATCAATAAATCAATCCATCCACCCATCCATCCATCCATCCATCCACCCATCCACACATCCATACATCCATACATCCATACATCCATCCATCCATCCATCCATCCATCCATCCATCCATCCATACTTCCATACATCCATCCATCCATATGTAATGCAGAGAATTTGAGATGAAAATGTGCCTAATGCCTAATTAAAATATGAATAGGACATTTCTTAGTGAGATTCACCCATAAAGTCTTTCCTGCTTGTTCTGGCTTCATCTATAAAAAATGTTACATGTAAGCCAGAGCAAGCGGACAAGAATTGATGCAACTCTGGCAAATCCAGCGTCTAGTTCTTCGTCAGAAACACTCATAGTAACAGTCCAGGAACTTGTAAACATGCCTTTGGTTTCCTGACAGACTGATAAAAACCTGCGCATCTTCATTCACGGAAAATGCATAAAATCCGCCAGATTCTGCATATGCGTCTGTAGTTGATCCATCAGCATGTGTGATGTTGACACTAGCACTGACTAAAGCCACACACATTATTACTGCTGTTTAAAGGTCATCCACTCGTCCTGCCTTTATCATCATTTCAAATCTGCTACCATTCATTTCAGTCTTTCATCCTTTTCTTTTCTCTCACTTTGTACCTGTATTTTACCTTCAGAGCCACCATAATTGAATAACCTTTACATCAATAGAGTAAAACACTCTTTGCTCCTTCTCAAAGGGTCATTGAGACGAAACACAGCCTGTTGTGTGTCTCAATGCTGCTTTATCAACAGGTTTTAATGGCTATTTCAAAGGAGTAGGTAAATCCAGCGATGCTTCTAGATGAACTAGCGGTTTTAATCTGCTTCTGATATCAAACTAAATTCAAAAGTTTAATACTTAAAGGGGTGGTTGAATATGATTTCACTTTTCTAACTTTAGTTAGTGAGTAATGTTAGCCTGGGTTTCCACATGCTGCATTGCGCGCAGCTCGATTTTATTTACGCTGCTAGACAGAGCCTGGATACCATGGACTAGATTTTCGCCTCAGCGAGGGGACCAATCACAGAGCGGGGAGGGAGTAGCAAGACGATGACGACGTCTATGCGACACACCGAAGCAGTTTGTTTATATCAACATGTGCACTGCAGATTTACCTTCTATCCTCATGTTTGTCTTGCACAAACGGAAATAGTCGCTGAATGCCATCGTCTTCTTCCTCGTCGAATTTCTGAATTGAAACGATTGGCTATGAGCTGTACAGGCGCATTTGATAAAGGCGCCCAATAAACGGCTCTGGGTATTCGTAAACCACGCCTCAAATACGAGAAAATGAACATGTGGTTCCCAGACCACGTCTCAATGAGACGAGGTCTGACGTTAGCCAGGCTAGTGTAATGTTGCTGTTTGATCATAAACAACATCTGCAAAGTTACAACGCTCAAAGTTCAAAGCAAAGGGAGATATTTGCTTTTAAAGAAATCGTTTTTTTAAGGACTACAACAAACGGCTGGTAGGAACTACACGGCATTCCTCCCGGGTTAGTGACATCACCAACCCTAGAATTTACATAAACCCCGCCCCCAGAACACGATTTATAGATTATCAAGACAGAATATGCTAATCAATAACTAGAAGATGACTACACATAAACTACATAAATTCATCAACTAACCATTCAGAAATGTTGCTTCTACATGTTGTCACTTCTTCTTGAGTCTCTCCATCTTTATCTGACTCCGGTTTGAACATAAAAGGCTAAAAGTTTTTGAAATTTTCAGTGCATGTGTGTGTGAAGTAAAAGGACATGAGCTGTTGAAGCTCCGCCCCCTGTTCTGGGAGCAGCAGCTCATTTGCATTTAAAGGGACAGACACAAAACTGTGTTTTTGCTCACCCTCAAAATGTGTCAACTTTAACATGCTATATAAAAATATCTGTGGGGTATTTTGAGCTAAAACTTCACATACACACACACACACACACACACTCTGGGGACATCAGAGACTTATTTTACATCTTGTGAAAAGGTCATTATACCACCCCTTTAAGGTTAGGCGTCTTATATCACGAACCTGGGCTATTTTGTGCCACACACGTTAAGTGGCCAAATAATGATTCACACAAGCTAAGGAATATGTTTATATAATATATAAATTTTTTATTAATATTATAATTGTCTTAATTGATTTTCATGTTTGTTTGGCCTTCACTTAATCTGCTCCTTTTAATGTCTCAGGTTCATCTCTCTGAAAATCACTCGAGCTCGAGCGCTCGAGCACGACAGCCGTAATGAACTCAATAACCGTGAAATGAAGTTTTGTGATCTACTGAGAGGAGGGAAGTTTCTGTGAGTAAATCCTTGTCTCATTCTGCACTTTTTTTGTCGAAGAAAATGACACGAGACAGTCAGTTTTAATAGCAGAGACAGGATTGTGCACCGCATATAATGTTCAATTATCATTGTTTTCATGATTGCACTTAGTCCATTCAGAGCATGAACAAAACTAATTGACTGCGGATTTGGTTTCAACTATGACGTTATTTGTAATGGACTTTTTGTAAGACTCAATGATATAATTGCCTCCTTTTCGCTTCCGCTGCGTGTGCAAGACTTTTGATTCTGAGCTGATAGCGCTCCAGAATAAGCTCAAGTATGTCGTTTCTAATCCACGTGCAGTTTAAGACAAGCCTCGTTTTGACTGAACGCAAGAGCTTGAACTCATTCAGAAAGCCGTGTTGCTCTTTTAATGGTTTAATAACTCAGTCAAAAGCGTTTATTTTAGGTGCAAGACACACTTCAGTAAGCGTTGAGACTCCCTGGTTTACACTGCAAAACATAATGCGAAGGTTTATTTGATGCAGTTTCTGTTTTTCATAGACAAAACCCCAAAATTGATTGTATTACATTTTTTTATTTTATTAATCTGCCCTGATTGAATTGAATTTGTTGTATTTCATTGCATTGCAATGCAACCAACCAATTCATTTTTTAAATGACATTTATGTAGCTTAATCTGAAATTAGACAGGCCTATAACAACACACCAAAATGTTTCTGCCCATTTTAACTTAAATTTATTTCATTTTATTGAATTTCAATGCGGTGCAATGTAATGCAATGCAACCAACCAAATTATATATTTTAAATCAATCAGATTAATAACAGGTTCATTTGGCCATATTTTATATTATTTTATTTTCAGTGTAGTGCAATGCCATGCAAGCAACTAAATAAAAAAAGTGTATGTGACATTTACAGACATGTAAAAATCTGAAATTGGATCATTTTTGGCTTCCCATATGGGTCATAATTAAATAAAACAACCAATTTGATTGATTTGACATTTGACAGGTGCATCCCTGTGGTGTGACAATGGCCCAAATCAGATGATGTCGGATATGATGCGTGTTTCTGTTTCCTTACAGACCCCGTCCCGTGTGTGCCAGAGATATCCACAGTGTAAACTCTTATGCTTCATGCTGTAAGGACACTTCATGCGAGATCTGAATATGCTGTGATCTGTGGTCCGGGCTCGTGGCGTTTGGCAGGGCTTCAGTTCTGCCATCTGATTCTTCACCAGCCAAACTCTACAGCTCCCATCTGCCCTTTACAACATGACCTCATCGGCACGGCACTCGGTGAGTTTGCCAGTGTGTAATCATCATTACAGGCGCAGTCTTACGTCACGCTCCAAATATGCTTCTTAAAACCTGATTACTTGGACGGCTTAAAAACCTGTTGCTTTGAGTAGTTGCTCTGAGACTGCCAACGTGTCCTGGATTCCTCAGACCCGGGACTCTGACGAGGAGGGACACCAACGGATATAATAAAACTTGATCTGTTAAACACTTTAAAGGTCAATTCTGCAACTGCATCACGGAATGATAATATAATTACTTTTTCCAAACAAGTTTTTCAAACTGGAAACAGGAAGCGATGTTTGTTGATATTAGTGCTTATGAGAGAGAATCAGATTATTCAAAATGAAAGCTAACTCAAAATAATATAATAAATTATTATATTTTTTCAGTTTTTATTTTCATTTGTTTAATTTTTTTGTCATTTTGCAATGTGATTTTGTCATTTTTATTATAATTTTAAAAAAATATTTCTATATAGCTATAATTTATTGCATTTTAGATTTTTTTTAGTACCTCAACTTAAAAGTATTTATTTCAGTTAGTTGCCACTGCATCTTTACGTTTAAGTTTACGTTTTTTTATTTAGTTTGATTTCAGCTGTATTTCAATTACCGACTTACCGAATTGTTTTTAAATAGTTTCAGTTTTATTAACAATAATAACAATTCACTTTGGATGCCAAAGATAACATTTTTTAATATTTTTGAAGGGTATAGACCTATTTATTTACTTTTGCAACATACATTAAATACAAATTCGATATATGAATGCTAATTTCTGTACAACGTTCATGCATTTTATATTTTGAATGTGTTTTTTCACACTGGTCTATTATTTTGATAACATGCTGTCTTGAAATGCATGAGGCAAAACAAAAAAAGTTCAAAACGCAACGGAAATGATCCCAGTCAAAGGGGGCAGTGTTTAAACGTTTTCCGGCTTGTGAGTGACTCAATGTGATTAAAGTGAATCTCTAGAGTAAAGTCTTAATTCTTAATTCTTAATTTAACTTTTGTTTGCCTTGTAAATTTCATTGTGTGTGATGATGCCTATGGGTAACTATAACAGTATTAACGGCAGATTAACCTGCAAATTGTCAGTAATCTGGCAACGCAACACTAGGGGCCAATGAAAGTTTCACTCCAGTCCTGGTGAATTAATACGTTGGCGTCAGTCAGACACACAAGTAAATGAATTCATGCAGCTCAGATGAGTCATTACCGCATTCAGTAAACTCAGTAATTTGCTTGTAATGTGTGTTTGGTGGCAGTCGACCGGATGCTCTGATGTCATCACGATGGCACATCCCGTTTCATTCCTGAAAGGTTGTTGTTTTTTTCTTCACTCATTAGCATGCACTTATCGTCACTTCTGCCATTTGTCTCGTTGCACTGATGACAAATACTGTGTGAATTATAGGCAGGCACTCAGACAGTGTAACACATTAAATCACCGTGTTACATAAACAAGAGGATGAGGAGAGAGAACAGGGCAGTGTGAAGGTGAAGACAACAGCTTAAAATAGATAGAAATACACTCACGAATCAATACACTGGGTGGTTGGGTGAATCTCATGAAAACTGCAGGGAAAGATCCGTGTAAAAACATACTTGCGCTTCATCTTTTTTTTATTGATTAAACATGAACTGGACATTTCTTTGAGGGATTCACCCAGCATTACACTCAACTCTGATTGGATGAGACACGTTTGAACATCCTACAGTACATGAATTGATTAGTAAAAATGACGACACTGATGATTATTATTATTAAATAAAGCTATTGTTATAATAATGAATCAAATCGAACTATTATGGTGATTATTATTAAATTAAACTATTATTAAATTAAGTAAAACTATTATTGTTAATATAATAGTGAGTGTGTGACTTTGTGAGTGTGTGTAAAATGTACAGCAAGTTATCATTAGTATAGTTTATGATTGTTATTAACAATATTTGTTAATAAAATCAAATGTTAATAAAACATGCAAAAAGTATGTTTCAATTGAATATTATGTAAAATATTTACTATAAATATTTGCAATTTAAATGTTTCTTGTTGATTTCATGCGGTAAAACTTTATTTTAAGGTAACGTAGTTACACGTAACAACATGAACTTACTATAGTAATAACAGTAAATTATGCATAATTGCATAACCTTAAACCAAACCCTATCAATAACTCTAATAAGTACATGTAGTTAATTAATATTACTCAGTACTTACTTGAGTAAGTAATGTCACCTTAAAATAGACATCTACCAGCTAACTGGACTATGCTAACCAGTCAAAACCCTTGGATAGTTGTATTGTTTATCCACTTTCCAATCATAAGCATGTGGTAAATCTGTGCGGGTACTCTGTGTTGAATCACCACACTTTTACCACGGTTAAGAGGGTTTTAGGTGCTCCGTTCACTTTGCATTCAAATCTAAGCCTAACTGCTGATCACTTTGTTTAATCAGGGTCCATTTTTTGTTTATGTGCGTTTGTCCAACAATTAAACAGCCGGCAGCTATCAGTTTCCTCTCTGTGTGTGTGTCTCTAATGTTTCTGGAAGACTCTTAACATCTCTTTGAAATCCAGGGGATATTTTTAGGCATGGCACACATAGGGGAGCTGGGGAGAAGGCCGAAAACCGGTGGAGAGAGATGGGAAGCCAAATGAAAAGTAATCCATATTTGCTCTGGAGGACGTAGATTTCCAAGATTTAAATATGACCTAGATTTCTAGCTGCGCTTCGCCGAGGCGTCAGTGAGTGTTGACGTCAGAGCGGGGCCAGGACTGACTTCACGGTGGATGACATTTCAGCTTCTTTTCATGTTCAAAAGTCCCATTCACACCGAGATAGATAACTATAACTATACAGAGTGCAACAGTGCCCGTCTCCATTCACATCTCCCATTGGGATTTCAAAAAAGTGTCCATTAAAGCGTTATAAGCCATGAACCAAGCCAAGCATCTACGAGGAGAATCATGACATTACAAACTTTGATTTGAAGCAAAAACTATTTGAAAATTGGACAAAGGTACAACCTGTGGCTCGTGGTTTTCCAAAGTTACAAGCTACTCAGCATTTTGGCACCGATACCATGGGTAAAAACTGCCATATAATTTAAAAAAATATATTATCTAATTTTTTTTTTTTTTTTTTTTTTTTTTTAAAAAAAAAAAAAAAAAAAAAAATTATCTCATCCCCTCCTTGAACTGCCACCTTAACGTGGTGGAGGGGTTTGAGTACCCGAATGACCCTAGGAGCTATGTTGTCCGGGGCTATATGCCCCTGGTAGGGTCTCCCAAGGCAAACAGGTCCTAGGTGACGGGTCAGACTAAGAGCGGTTCACACACCCCCTTATGATGAACAACAAATCGAGGACCGTGACGTCGCCCGGTATGGCGCAGCCGGGGCCCCACCCTGGAGCCAGGCCCGGGGTTGGGGCTCGTATGCGAGCGCCTGGTGGCCGGGCCTCCCCCCACGGGGTCCGGCCGGGCTCACCACCTGCAGGAGGGGCCATAAGGGGCCGGTGCTGAGAGGATCGGGCGGCAGTCGAAGGCGGGGGCCTCGACAACCCGATCCCTGGACACGGAAACTAGCTCTAGGGACGTGGAACGTCACCTCGCTGGCGGGGAAGGAGCCTGAGGTTGTGCGTGAGGTTGAGAGGTTCCAACTAGAGATAGTTGGTATCACCTCTACGCACGGCTTAGGCTCTGGAACCACACTCCTTGATAGAGGATGGACTCTTCACCACTCTGGAGTTGCCCATGGTGAGAGGCGGCGGGCTGGTGTGGGTTTGCTTATAGCCCCCCAGCTCAGCCCCCATGTGTTGGAGTTTACCCCGGTGAACGAGAGGGTCGTTTCCCTGCGCCTACGGGTCGGGGATAGGTCTCTCACTGTTGTGTGTGCCTACGGGCCAAACGGCAGTGCAGAGTACCCGGCCTTCTTGGAGTCTCTGGGAGGGGTGCTAGAAAGTGCTCCGACTGGAGACTCCGTCGTTCTACTGGGGGACTTCAATGCTCACGTGGGCAACGACAGTGTAACCTGGAGGGGCGTGATTGGGAGGAACGGCCCCCCTGATCTGAACCCGAGCGGTGTTCAGTTATTGGACTTCTGTGCTAGTTACAGTTTGTCCATAACGAACACCATGTTCAAGCATAAGGGTGTCCATCAGTACACGTGGCACCAGGACACCCTAGGCCGTAGGTCGATGATCGACTTTGTGGTCGTTTCATCTGACCTGCGGCCGTATGTCTTGGACACTCGGGTAAAGAGAGGGGCGGAGCTGTCAACTGATCACCACCTGGTGGTGAGTTGGATCCGATGGCGGAAGAGGAAGCTGGACAGACTCGGCAGACCCAAGCGTACTGTAAGGGTCTGCTGGGAACGTTTGGCCGAGTCTCCTGTCAGAGAGATCTTCAACTCCCACCTCCGGCGGAGCTTCGACCGGATCCCGAGGGAGGCTGGAGATATTGAGTCCGAGTGGACCATGTTCTCCACCTCCATTGTCGAAGCGGCCACTCGGAGCTGTGGCCGTAAGGTCTCCGGTGCCTGTCGAGGCGGCAATCCCCGAACCCGGTGGTGGACACCGGAAGTAAGGGATGCCGTCAAGCTGAAGAAGGAGTCCTATCGGGCCTGGTTGGCTTGTGGGACTCCTGAGGCAGCTGACGGGTACCGGCAGGCCAAGCGAACTGCAGCCCGGGTGGTTGTGGAGGCAAAAACTCGGGCCTGGGAGGAGTTCGGAGAGGCCATGGAAAATGACTATCGGCTGGCCTCGAAGAGATTCTGGCAAACCGTCCGGCGACTCAGGAGAGGGAAGCAGTGCCCCGCCAACGCTGTTTACAGTGGAGGTGGGCAGCTGTTGACCTCAACTGGGGATGTCGTCGGACGGTGGAAGGAATACTTCGAGGATCTCCTCAATCCCGCCGTCACGTCTTCCATTGAGGAAGCAGAGGCTGAGGGCTCAGAGGTTGACTCGTCCATCTCCCAAGCTGAAGTCACCGAGGTAGTCAAGAAACTCCTCGGTGGCAAGGCACCGGGGGTGGATGAGATCCGCCCTGAGTACCTCAAGTCTCTGGATGTTGCGGGGCTGTCTTGGCTGACACGCCTCTGCAGCATCGCGTGGCGGTCGGGGACAGTACCTCTGGGATGGCAGACTGGGGTGGTGGTCCCTCTTTTTAAGAAGGGGGACCGGAGAGTGTGTTCCAACTACAGGGGGATCACACTTCTCAGCCTCCCCGGGAAAGTCTATGCTAGGGTACTGGAGAGGAGATTACGGCCGATAGTAGAACCTCGGATTCAGGAGGAACAGTGCGGTTTTCGTCCCGGCCGTGGAACACTGGACCAGCTCTATACCCTCTACAGGGTGCTGGAGGGTTCATGGGAGTTTGCCCAACCAATCCACATGTGCTTTGTGGATTTGGAGAAGGCATTCGACTGTGTCCCTCGAGGCGGCCTGTGGAGGGTGCTCCGGGAGTATGGGGTCCGAGGTCCTTTGCTAAGGGCTGTCCGGTCCCTATACGACCGGAGCAGGAGCTTGGTTCGCATTGCCGGCAGTAAGTCAGACTTGTTCCCGGTGCATGTTGGACTTCGGCAGGGCTGCCCTTTGTCGCCGGTTCTGTTCATAATATTTATGGACAGAATTTCTAGGCGCAGCCAGGGGCCGGAGGGTGTCAGGTTCGGGGACCACACGATTTCGTCTCTGCTCTTTGCGGATGATGTTGTCGTGTTGGCCCCTACAGACCAGGACCTTCAGCATGCACTGGGACGGTTTGCAGCCGAGTGTGAAGCGGCTGGGATGAGAATCAGCACCTCCAAATCCGAGGCCATGGTCCTCAGTCGGAAAAGGGTGGCTTGCTCACTTCAGGTTGGTGGAGAGTTCCTGCCTCAAGTGGAGGAGTTTAAGTATCTTGGGGTCTTGTTCACGAGTGAGGGAAGGATGGAACGGGAGATTGACAGATGGATCGGTGCAGCTGCTGCAGTAATGCGGTCGTTGTACCGGTCTGTCGTGGTGAAGAAAGAGCTGAGCCGCAAGGCGAAGCTCTCGATTTACCGGTCAATCTACGTTCCTACTCTCACCTATGGTCATGAGCTTTGGGTCATGACCGAAAGAACAAGATCCCGGATACAAGCGGCCGAAATGAGCTTTCTCCGTAGAGTGGCTGGGCGATCCCTTAGAGATAGGGTGAGGAGCTCGGTCACTCGGGAGGAGCTCAGAGTAGAGCCGCTGCTCCTCCACATCGAGAGGGGTCAGCTGAGGTGGCTCGGGCATCTGTTCCGGATGCCTCCTGAACGCCTTCCTGGGAAGGTGTTCCGGGCACGTCCCACCGGGAGGAGACCCCGAGGAAGACCTAGGACACGCTGGAGAGACTATGTCTCCCGGCTGGCCTGGGAACGCCTCGGTGTCCCCCCGGAAGAGCTGGAGGAAGTGTCTAGGGAGAGGGAAGTCTGGGTGTCTCTGCTTAGACTGCTGCCCCCGCGACCCGGCCCCGGATAAGCGGAAGAAGATGGATGGATGGATATTATCTCATAATTTGGCAGCAGGATTATTAGGCTGCTGTCACTTTAGGACCTGACGCATGGATCAATTATATTGTTACACATGCGTTTTCTTTCTCAACTGTCAACGTTCACTTAAAACATAATTGACTGTGTTTATGTGAATACTCAGAGACTGGCATTTTGACACTATTTTGTGTGTATTTGAATGTTTAAGAGCAATAAACAGCGAAAACGGATTCATTTAGTCCTGAGAGGCGGCTTTATGTGCCGCACACTTTAGGTGTTCATTCAGCAAATGGAACGAGTGAGTGAGGAGAGGCGAAATCCCGATATCCAACGATATCGTTCCTCTGTGTCGTTATCTTTATGGCTGTGGTGTGAACTTCCCTATTCTCTTAAATAGTTATCTTTATAGTTGTCGTTCTTGGTGTGACTAAAAATAATGTATGTTCAGCCCCAAAATGGACTGTAAAACACGACCAAATGACAAAAGCAAAGAGTCCAGCATTCATTCAGCTGCAGAACTTGAGGTCATGTGTGATTTACAATCAGCCCATGTGTAAGACTTATAGGCTAATGTCTCTTTGCGTTTTGGCACCTGAATTAAGACATGTCCTCTCGCATGACGGGGCTGCTGGGTATAATTTGCCAGCAGCACTTGGCAGGTAAGTTTAGAGTAAATTGCTTTATAATTGAATCTCCACAGGTTCCTTTTGCAGAAAACAATGCTAATGGAAGGTCAGGAAAGACACGCTTGTTTCTCAGACTCCCCCTGAAGTGTCTTGGCTGCTTTAAAGTGTTGAAAGTTGTGATTCAGCAGCGTTTCTTGCCACTAAGGATTGGCTATAGACATTAATGGTCTTTGCCTGTAGTAGTGAGTCCTTCACAATATGCATGGCGTTGCATCGCTGATAAACGATTGGAGACATTTGTGAGTTTTGTTTCCTACAATGGACTGGTAAATACGGTCACTGTGATTTTACCATAAGATATGTTCCTGGATCCACATATTTTGTTTATCGTGGAACAACATTACTGTCCGAAAATTTAGGAGGCTACTAACCTTTAATCTAACCCATAACTTATCCCTAAACTCAGAGGGAAATGACCAGTGAATGACACTGATGTAGAAGCCCCTAAACTTGACATAAACTGTAAACATGTCCCTCAAATCTGATTGGTTGGTTAGAACTTTGTTCCAGGATCAACAAAGAACATAAGGTGTGCACTGAATATGATCTTCTAATACAGTTTAAATACATTAAGGAAGTCTTTTTCATGTTAAAGGGTTAGTTCACCCAAAAATGAAAATAATGTCATTAATGACTCACCCTCATGTCGTTCTAAGATATTTTAGATTTAGTCCGAGAGCTTTCTGTCCGTCCATTGAAGCTGTATATACAGTATACTGTCCATGTCCATAAAGGTAATAAAAACATCATCAAAGTAGTCCATGTGACATCAGTGGGTTAGTTAGAAGTTTTTGAAGCATCGAAAATACTTTTTGGTCCAAAAATAACACAAAATAAGACTTTATTCAGCATTGTATTCTCTCCCGGGTCATTCAACTTCATTTTTGGGTGAACTAACCCTTTAAGCACTTTAGAATGTCCCACTATTTTTAGTGATTGAAACTGGTGCTGTACTACAGGTGAAGGTCGGGGGGAAAAAAGTTAATTTATTTCAGTAATTCAACTTAAAAGGTGCAAATTAATATATTTTATAGACTCATTACATGCAAAGTGAGATATTTCAAGCCTTTATTTGTTATAATTTTGACGATTATGGCTTACAGCTTATGAAAACCCCAAATTCAAAATGAGAATATTGTGAAAAGGTTTTCATGACGAATACACTCCTCAAATACATAAAACATTAGTCTTTATATATTTACTTAAGTAAAGAAAACGCTGGATTTATTTAAACATCAGTTTTTTATTTACCATTGCATTGCAAACAAGCAGAGATCTCTAAAATGTGTGCGGGAATTTATTCACAATAGAGGTGGGTGGAGTTATGAGGTTTGACAGACAGTTTGATGATCCAATGGATATATGAGGTTTAGTCACAAGCTTTTTTTAAAATACTTTTATAAATGTATATTTATAATATAAATAATAATATTTATAATTAGATAACTATAAAATCATAAAATGGATTATGAAAGCTTACCAGTAAAACAGTTGTACATCCTTAAATTCTCCCTGTGGTGAAAATCAAGCTTTTAATGTTGTTTATATCTCTGTGGTGTTTTAATGTGCTTTAAGACAAACCATGTGTAAATTCATAAGTCGACATCATTGCTGAGTATTTCCTCATTAAAACTGCAGTGAACCAAAGACAGTCTCAAAAACACGGTTTGAAATCGCTGGTGTTTCTGACGTCACAAACTACCTTGTAACCAATCAGATCAATGTGTGATCGTCAACCAGTGGATCTCTGAGTGAGTGAGTGGAGGCGGGGCTCATTTGCATATTCATAGAACCGCGTATACTAAATGAGGCAAGGTTGTCGAGTTACATTCAAGATATTTTAAGGCACAAATCTTTCTTTTTTTCAAGGAAAAAACATTTAAATACGTAATTTTGGTGATCAAAAATTAGTTTTAATGGATACAATTATTGACTACAGGAGGACTTTAAAACATGTCATGTTTACTGAGAAAGATGCATCAAGATTTGTGAATATCTATTTTAGTCTATTGTTATGTTTCATTGGCAGATTCATGTTTATGTGTTTCTCTTCATTCTGTGAAATCTTTTTGGCTGGCAGGGCAGGTGTGTGTCGTCTGGTTTGAGCTCTCAGCAGGTGGAGACGACTGCAGCAGGTGTGTGTGTGTGTGTGGAGAGAGACCGTGATTAATGCCGAGGTGCCCTTTACTGTTTCAGAGCGGCATTAGCATTCGAAACATGAAGAGCAGCCAGTGTGTGTGTCTGGTGTGGCAAGAAAACAGCAGAACACACATTTACTCAATCTGTTCACACACACACATGCGCACACTGCAGTTCTGCAGTGCTTGTTTGCCTGTATGCTCCATTTGCATTATTTTCCCCCCTATAATAGCATCTATACAGTCTGCCATTCATGTTACACTTAAACAGCTAGCCGTCCTAACTTTACACAGATAAGCAGTTCATGGCTAAATTTAATCTGCCGTTTCTTTAAAAGACAATTACACACCTGTTCTCCTCCTCTGAGTCAATGCTGAAAGCAATCCTTTAAGTAGTTGATCAATGTGGTTTCTGTGGCATCATTGCAAATTAATGTCCTGAGTGTCCTTGTTGTGTCCAATGGCATCTCTTCATTGATGGAAACATCCAATTCTCCTCATCAATGAGTCCGATTCCTCAGTTAGTCATCACTCTATGCAATATCAGCAATGAAATCCTTCACTTGTTTTTAGCTTACAATTAAAACAAGTGAAAAATCTGCTATTGCACTCTTATTAAACATACATTCTCTAAAAACAAGCCATAATATTTCATGGAGTGTTGCATCTGTACAGTAAATGTATCTTGTTTTAAGGATTTTTACATATGTCATGAAACTGGTTGTTCGGTCCTTTACATGCAATCTGCAAGCAATCACATCATTACCTTATAGCACAAGCTGATAGGCCTCTGCCGATACAGCAGCCAATGAGATTGCTTGCTCAACATTTAACTAATCTGGTTCAGTGTTTGCTGTTAGCTGGTCCTGCAGAGCTATCAGAGCTCCTCTGAACCCCTCCACCTCCCCAGCTCCACCTGTCTCTGCTACGGGATGTATGTATGTATTTATGCAGCAGCAGCAAATCTTACATGCTCACAGCAGCGTTTCTGTGTATCTGTCAGCAGTAGCGAGTCCACACTTGCTCTGCAGCAGCAGCGTATGCAGATCTAGTCCACCAAGAACAAATACGTACATTAACATTGCCAAATTCCATAGCATGCTAAAACTATTCTGGGAGTTTTCATGATTTAAATAATTTAACTGGAAAACAAGTAAAAAAAAAAGTAAAAAAAGACTAACTTAAAAGTGACACAAATTTTTTTTCTTTGCAGTGAATAAGCTGTATAATAACACTTATTATTAAGACAAAGTCGACATTTGAAGTGGTTCAAAACCTTTTATCAAAGTTATATATTAATTTTGAACAATAGCCATTCTTGTTTTAGGACAACTTGGATTAACTTTTTTGATTCACTTCAAATGTTGACTACTGTGTATATATCTGTGTGTAATCATGTATATATATATATATATACATATATATATATATATACATGATTACACACAGATTTTTTGTATATTTCTAATTTAAATTACTATAAGTATAAAGACGTTATATGCATTATGAATATTTTAATACTATTATGAATGCCATTATATTTACACCAGCTTCAAAAGTATGGAATCATTTGAAAGACATTTTATTTAGTTTTTTTTAAGAAATTGATGCTTCTGCTTGCAAAGATAACATTTAAAGGGGTGGTGTAATGCCATTTTCACAAGATGTAAAATAAGTCTTTGATGTCCCCAGAGTGTTTATGTGAAGTTTTAGCTCAAAATATTTTGAGCAGATATTTTTATATAGCATGTTAAAATTGTCACTTTTTGAGGGTGAGCAAAAACGCACCGGTTTGTGTCTGTCCCTTTAAATGCAAATGAGCTGCTGCTCCCGGCTCAGGGGGCGGAGCTTCGATTAACTCACGCAGACATACACTGAAAATTTCAAAAACTTTTAGCCTTTTATGTTCAAACCGGAGTCAGACAATGATGGAGAGACTCAAGTAGAAGTGACAACATGTAGAAGCAACAGGACATTTCTGAATGGTTAGTTGGTGAATTTATGCAGCTTATGTGTAGTTATCTTCTAGTTATTGATTAGCATATTCTGTCATGATAATCTATAAATCATGTCCCGAGGGGGTTTATGTCAATTTTAGGGTTGGTGATGTCACTAACCCGGGAGGAATGTCGTGTAGTTCCTACCAGCCGTTTGTTGTAGTCCTTAAAAAGCAATTTCTGTAAAAGCAAATATCTCCCTTTGCTTTGAACTTTGAGCGTCGTAACTTTGCAGATGTTGTTTATGCTCAAACAGCAACATTAACTAAAGTTAGAAAAGTTAAATCATATTCAACCGCCCCTTTAAGTGATCAAAAATACAGTCAAAAACAGTAATATTGTAAATGATTGTTACTGTTTGAAATAACTGTTATATGATGGAAAATGCAATGTTTACAACAAGAGCCATTACACAATACAATGTCTGTTTTCAGATGCTAAAGCACTGAATACACTTGCATTTCACACCGCACAAGATTAATGTTGTTTTCAGAACAAACACATTTCAACCAGGATGTTTTTTTACGTGTGAAGCAGGCTTGGTTAGGCTAGTTAAGAAACCCTAGTTAACATATCTTTGCTCTTTTGATTTCAGCCGGTCTGAGCCGGAGTGAGATGTTCTCGCATGTCCTTTAACTGCTGGTCTTCCTCCACGCGGAGGCAGTGAGTCAGTGTAAAATGGTTGTTCACGGGCCCTGATTCATTCTCCCAGCAGGCTTGGACAGAGCCCATAAACGCCGCTGAGAACGCAATCAATCTGAGTGTGTAAGTGTGCAGCGTGTCTGCCAGAGAAAAATCTACTTTTGAACGCCATTATGCGCATCCGTAAGTTTAGCGAGAAAAAAGAGGCCAAGCTGTTAAAGTGGGTCATCAAAAATGGCAATATCAGTCTTATGACATGTTATAATAAGGTTTTACGTTAATATAATTACATTAACATTAACTAATGCAATTATGTTCAAGTTAGTTAATGCAATTATTTTGACATTAGTCTAAATGAAAAATGAACTGTTAACTTCTGCATTTTAATATTTCAAGTTATGCAATATTAATATAATTAAGAAAAATTAATGAATCAATACAATGTGTATAATATATACAGTATATATATATTTCTATATATATATATTTAGAGAGAGAGATACATAGACATATTTTGAAATAAAAAAATACTATAAAAACAGTCATATTTTGATTTATTACAAATTAAAAGAAATGTTTTCTATTTGAGTGTTTTTTTATATATTTTTATATATTTATTATGTTATATTTTTATATATTTTATTTTCTATTTGGATATATTTTATTGAATATACTTTATATTTTGAATAAATCAGCATATTTGAATGATTTCTGACACTGAAGACTGGAGTAATGATGCTAAAAATAGCTTGATCACAGGAATAAATCACAGTTTACAATATATTCAACAGCAATTTTAAATTGTAATAATAATTCACAATATTACTTGGTGAGCAGAAGAGACTTATTTTCAAAACGTGAAAAGTTGTAATGCATAATAAGTTGTAAAAGTATAATAAATAAACATTAACCTAGATTAATTCTATAGCCTAATTATAATTATAAGTTAGGCTACCTATTATAAAGTATTACTGATTTCTATGTATTCTCAATTCCATTCTGATTCATTCCATCCAGATCAATTTCATTCCTTTCCTGCTGCATCACGATTTCTTTCCATCCTATTCCCTTCCAGCATGATCCATTCTTTCATTTCTTGCCTTTTCTTCTGTTCTTCCCCCCTTCAGCGTTCGCCTCAGTCGTGTTGTGAAGTTTTCATTAACTCACAGATGTCGGTCACAGCTGCCTATGTGTTCACAAAGCCACATTAATAACCACCCCACACACACACCATTTGATCATCGCTGGCCCACAACTAATGACCCTCGCCTGGCTTCACACCATTTCATGACTGTATATGGCTGGAAAACACACAAGCGCCCTTTACTGAAGCCGTGACTGAACCTTGAAAGCAACAAACAGCAGAACGAGCGGCAAGTAAATACTTTAGCAAAAACTTCTCACATCAGAAGTGAAAGGAATGGTTGTGGGTGTGCAAACTGCCGAACAGATCGAGAAGCAATGTTAAAGGAATAGTTCACACAAAAATTCTGATTCTGTCATCATTTACTCATCTCTCATTTGTTCGCAAACCATATATTTCTGAGTGAAACTTTTATCCATCAAGAATTAATTGGATGGTCAAAGGTCTCTCTTATGACAGAAGAGGTAGAGTCGAAAAGTATAAGAGGCCTTGTTGATGTCAACTGTAAAGGAAAGTATTTTTTATTACATTTCTAATGTTTTTCTTATGGCATAACATGTGCGATTGTTCATAGGACCAGAAATGTATTTAAAAATAGGATTTTTTAGATTTTATATTCAAAATGAAAGACTTGGTTATATTCATTCTTAATTAAGGTCTTTTCAGAGGAGGATCAAGTTGTTGCATAAAAGATTCATGTTTTGTACACAATTGTTCATAACATAATTGAACAGGAAATTAAAAAATAAATAGTCATTTTGGTTCCATGTCAACTTGGAATAATAGTCCACGCAAGTCATAAAGACTTTATAGTGCTTCATGGTGCCTTTACAGGCTTTTTAGAGCTTAATATGGGTTATGTGCAACAAACTCTGTTTTCTGTCAAATAGATTGCATCTCTTCTGGTTCAGGTCTTTTTTATGTGCTTTGTTAAACATAGAGCTGCTTTATTTGAGATGCCTTCAAAGGAGCAAGCAGCATAACTGTTGTCCATCATATGCCGATTTTATCTAGGCCTAAAAAAATACAAAAATCTCCTTCCTTCTTCAAAAATAACAATAAATAGCTAGGTTAGTTAGTTGATTACCTTAAGTACCGATACATAGATATCGCCGTCAGTATCTGCCGTTATCACTTTTCAACATTTGACCTTTTTCACATTTCCGGGTTTCTCATAAGCGGAAGTCGTCATAGTTGGCTAATGAGATTGCCTAGCCTATATATATTTTTTATATTCCCATTTGCTCAAATAGCAAAAGAAAAACTCCACAAAGTGTTTTTTTCCCCCACAACTTTCAAAAAGAGAGAAAAAAATAGATTGATAACGAAGTCTGATGTCACTTACCATCGTTCCCCAACTGACGAGGAAATATAATACTAAAATAGTGTTATAAATGTAGGCTACATTAAAACATTTTTTTACATATTAAAACCTTTGCTGGATTTATGAATGCTGATGACCGTTAAACGCGTCAACACATCTGTGAAAAGGGTCGGAAATGTCGTGTTTCGTGTAAAAGAGCAGCTTTCTGCAAAACATCACATTTACTGTACCAGGGTTTAAAAAATGACTGGAGGGTGAGTAAATGAGGACAATTTCATTTTTTAAGTGAACTATTCCTTTAAAAGCCATTGTTGATATTGTGATTGTGTAAGATTGTTTGCACATACGTTCGCTACGTGACTGCTAGCAGAAACAGTTTGACTCCAGATGATTTAAGTGAATGAGTGCGCACTACGAAAACACTTCTATGGTCTCTGTGCTTCATCACTCGCATCCTGTCCAGCGTCAACGTTTACATATAACTAGAATTTATGACTTTAAAATAAGAGCCAACTAAGTATACCAAGTTTTATTAGCTTTGGCTTATTTTTTTCTAAGAGGCACATTGACAGACATCGTGCTGAATCTGTCTCTTCTCTGCTGGTTATTTTCGCATCCATCACTTGTCCGGTGGTCCTTGTTTACGATCGTATCTCTGCTCGCTGTTTGCGTCGAATCGATGTGAGTAATCACGCGAGGGAAGATTAACTGTGATGCCACTGCCTCGGGCCGATATCTCAACATCCTCATTAAGATTCGACTATGGCAAGCCGTTTTAGCATTTAGTTCCCCTGGCTCTGCTAGTTGTAATTAGTGATGGCGGGTCATTCATGAACAATCCGTTCATTGTGTCTGTCACGTGACAAATGAACGAAAGACTTGGAAGGTAAAGTAATTATTTATGTTCCCTGTAAATCATTTCTGACTGCATTATAATGATTTCTTAATTCAGAATATGATCAAGATTGCGAAGGTGAATGTGTTCGGGGAATTTGGCGGTTAAAAGTATAACATTTAAAGCCACTTAAAGGTAGGGTAGGTCAGAATTGTCTAAAAAAACTTTTATTCAAATTTGTTTAAACTGTCTTTATATACCAATACATAATTAAAATGCAAGTACTCTGAAATAGAGAGTATAAAAAACTGAGTGACTCTAGTGTATTTAATCTTCAATAAACACAGCTCATTAATTCCATTCACTCCCACCTAAAAACGGGTGCACGACTGTGCGCACGTGAGCAGAGCCAGTAATAGCAGCGGTAGTCATGGCGACGGAGAGTGACAGTCGCGCAAGCCAATCACTTGTTTCGTCCCGGTAGGAATTAATGAGCTGTGTTTTTTGAAGATTAAATACACTATAATCACTCAATTTTTATACTCTCTTTTTCAAAGTACTTACATTTTAATTATGTATTGGTATATAAAGACAGTTTAAGCCAATTTGAAAAAAAGTTCTTTAGACAATTCTTACCTCCCCAACCTTTAAAGCAACACAATGTAGTTTTTCAACCTTCATAATATAGTTCCAAGACTCTTGTGATGGTACATCGACTTACAATAGGTTGAATGACACGTCTGCCATAGCCTGACGGGGTCTGTGTCGCTTTTACTGGCACTACGAAACTTGGGGGTTCGGGTAGTAACCCGAGCACAAGAAGAACTACAATATTCGACTGCTTTATGGCATACCTCACTTCCCCCACCACCCCCCACTTCCTCAAATTCGGACGTGAGAGTCCGACTAGCGTTTGTTTGCCGGCTGGTATAGTGTCTGTATGTTGTTGTCACGGCCGAAGCAGCAACTAAACCGAAGGAGGCAAAGGTTTTGTCGGAGGAGACTAGGAAGAGAAAAAGGGAGAGTGATAAAATCAAAGGCCGGACGAGGATCAATATTGGTCCAGCGTTCGCTCACTGATGTGAGCTAAAGGAGGAGGAGGGGTGCCCGACCGATGCTGACTTGGCCGTCATGCTGTCGGACTAGTAATAGCTACATGATTAGACGGACAAAATCATCTTTTAGGATAACTATCCTAATGACTGCAGGCTGATAGTCATGTTTGTTTATTAATTATGGTGAAAGTGTCTTGCCTCAGGCTAATGCAAATTGATTTTTCAAATTTGCAGATTCATCTATGGTAGCTTGATATTATAATATTGACGATATATGGCTCCTACCACACAAAAATTGAATTTAATTAGCATATCCATAATGTAAAACAGTAGCCAATAGGCTAGGCTACTATAATGACGCTGGCTTGTAAACCTGAGCTACGCGATCTTTTGGCGTTTGAAAAAAAAATAAAACCCATGAAATGATATTCATATGTCATGCTGACATATATGCCACTGTACCTGGGATGAAAACATTTCACACGCAACGCAGGCAGTCTGCCCAAGACGTGAGAACTTCTTCTGCTGAGTTCGGGGTTTCGGCTTGTCAACAAATGCACGTATCCCTTTGTGACAGTAGTAGAAGACAATACTGTTTCCCAACTGTAGGGGGACCCCGAGAGCAAAAGCTACTTGGTATTGTTTTAAATGAACGAAATGTCGAACAAGAGAGTCAGTAAAATGATCCGATCTTCCCATCACTAGTTGTAATTTAGTTTTAATTAGGCAAAATTGAAGAGATATCGTGAATTGTAATTCTTCCTATAGTCAAATCTCATTTAAAGACAGTTTAATAATGGAGATTTCAGTCTGAATTTTGACCAAGACGCAGACAACAACATACTGTCGGCCCAGATCTGGTAAGCGTTGAATCCACATGTACCAGATGTGGGCCGACACTATGCTTTCTGGGGAAGGTCTTTCTTTGGAGATATCTGCATTTAGCTGTGACCAGGAAGAATTTCAATGTAGGCTAGATATCAGGAATTATCATTCTTACTGGTCAAAATTACCATAATGCCTGAAACATGCATCCAAATACAACTTTGCTAAGCACCACCTTAAACATTTTATTGAAAACTGTTGTCATCCACCATTTTGTCTCAGAATTGCACAATATAGGTCCCGTATGGGTCATTTTAAACTGCTTTATATAGAAATAATTCAAAAGTCTGAAAATAAAAATGTAGCTGTGACACATAAAAGTGACATAAGGTATACAGAGAAGACTGAAGAAGGTTTTTGTCTTATATCGTAAAGTAGGATAATGTTGAGATATCCATGACTTTATTGCAGCTATATCTTAAATAGCATTTAGACTAGTAAAAACGTCTCGAAATGAATTTCTTATTAGTGCAATTATAATTGTAGATATCTCAAATTATCATTCTTACTACCCAAATTACTTTATGACTCGATGAAATACAATTTTATAGTAAAATATATTTATGGATAGTCAAACCGTAGTTTTATATGTTAATTCTGCTTGCCATATTCACCAGCCGTTCATTTACGGGTAATTACCTATGAATGCGACTTCTGCGTTTGTTCGTTAATCGTTTCAATAAATTCGCTATGGCACTAGATATGTCATGCAGATAAACTTCATAAAATGTACAAAAGTCACTGTTCACTCACGCATTTCCTCTTCCTCGTGCGCTTGTCTTGGCATTAGTGTCATTGATAATGTGATCACATCGCTGCGGTATCAGAGCATCATCTTGGCCATTTCCACCAGGAAATGAGTGTTTGTGGCTGATCTTGTTTGCCAATGTAGGTCACGTCTTAATTAGCATGCTCGTTTATGAATTTTCTGCAGGTGAACAACACTGTTACATCATCCGCTGGATTTATGGACCCTAGGAAATTACATTTAAATGAGTATAATTATTTAATTTATATTTAACTGAATATAATATGAGATCTTGGCCAGAGGGGTTTTGAATGTTTGATCCTCAAGAAAGGACAGGGTTTCCGATCCTGGGAATTTTATTGGGTTATGTTGGGTATATGTGATAGATCATTTTGTGATTCATTTGAATAATGAATTAGCATATCATGTAATTCATTTGATTAAAATATTGAATGGATTTAGAGCTATAGTTCAGATGTCTCCAGGGTGTCTTTTTCACGTGTTTTAGCTGCTCGACACGTCACCCTATTAGACCGAGAGAGAGAGAGAGAGAGTTGCATAAAGAGAGAGAGCTTCTGAAGAGAAGGACAGAAGAATGAAAACCGTGAAAACTCTTTATCTCCTCTTGTCAGCCCTTCAGAGGGAGTCAATCTTTATCCGTTCTGTTCTCCCTAACCTTTCTCTCTCTCTCTCTCGTTCTGTTATCTCTGACAGCGGCTTCTTACCCTGTTCAAGCATTTCAACATCACCGGGTCTTGTGGTTTGATTCTGAGATGAGGGTGAGGTGAGATGTGCAAACGTCCCATCAGAGGATTCGATCTGCACCACAGGTCAAATGTTAAAATACTAAAATAATATATTTAATTTCTGTGGGAAATGTCATGCAATATTAATTTAATGAACAAATATGCATTAACAATCAATACGGTGTGTGTGTATATATCTACAGCAGAGCCCGTCTACGGACAGCCTCCCTATTAAGTCCTATTGTACCGAATTTTGGTTGTAGTTCCACCAGAGCTCCACTGGGGGCGATCACCCATGAGCGCAAATTGAATGCGAGTCTATGGAGCTAGACGGCTAAATTTGTCTCTTTCACCCGATTGCCGTTGAGAAATCTCAGATTTGATTGTAGGTTTGGCAAGTTCAACATGGGTTATAGGTCGAAAGTTGAATGAACGAGCACTTATGTCCTTTCGATTTCTTACAGGTTGAGTTGTTGTTGCCCATAACACGCTAGCATTCTGCTAATGAACGCTGATTGGTCAGTGAAGGACTGATTACGACCAGAGATACCGCTTGATGGCATAGTGGCATCCGAAGCGGGACCAGAATGTCTTCTAGCAAAAACTCTTCTAGCACGTGTGTTTACCTGTGTCGGCTGTGTTGTGTGTTTACCTTTGTCGGCTGTGTTGTGTGTTTACCTGTGTCCGCTGTGTTGTGCGTTTACCTGTGTCCGCTGTGTAGTGTGTTTACCTGTGTCCGCTGTGTTGTGTTTACCTGTGTCCGCTGTGTTGTGTTTACCTGTGTCCGCTGTGTTGTGTGTTTACCTGTGTCCGCTGTGTTGTGTTTACCTGTGTCCGCTGTGTTGTGTGTTTACCTGTGTCAGCTGTGTTGTGTGTTTACCTGTGTGACTGTGTCCGCTGTGTTGTGTGTTTACCTGTGTCCGCTGTGTTGTGTGTTTACCTGTGTCCGCTGTGTTGTGTGTTTACCTGTGTCAGCTGTGTTGTGTGTTTACCTGTGTCAGCTGTGTTGTGTGTTCACCTGTGTCCGCTGTGTTGTGTGTTTACCTGTGTCCGCTGTGTTGTGTGTTTACCTGTGTCAGCTGTGTTGTGTGTTTACCTGTGTCAGCTGTGTTGTGTGTTTACCTGTGTCAGCTGTGTTGTGTGTTTACCTGTGTCAGCTGAGTTGTCGATGCCTCCAGAGAAAATAAAGTGCAGAGCGCGAAAGCACCAAAGTGACTGAAGGATTGCCGTAAAGCAGTATCTCTGGTCGTACGATGTGTATGACGTCATTGACATTTTAAAAGACTTTTTAAAGCAAATAAGTAACTCTAAAAAATCTAACACCCAGCAATGTGTAATTTCTTTGCATCTCCTTTCGAATACAACATTCAAAAAAAATTATATCCTGAGAAAAGTGTATCTTGAGGGGTATAGCTCCATAGACCTCCATTCATTCTGCACTCGTCCTGTGAGCGCCCTCATGTGGAGCCAGAGTGGAACTGCAACCAGTTCAGAAGCTGGAAGTTTACTGAGAGTGGCAGTTCTCCCCTTATTAGCAAGGGGGTAATCTATCCGCCAGAAACTGAAGCTTCCCTGGGAGCCGCCATTGTAGCAGAACATCACCTGCTGTTAGCATTCCATTGACTCCCATTCATTTTGGCGTCACTTTGACAGCGAATAACTTTACATCTGAGGCGTTTAAAGACTCCATTTGTCCATGATTTATATCTAAAGAAACACGACAATGTATAAAAGGCTCCATTACTTTGTATCTTACGTTATGACCTCGTAGAAGCCGTTTTTGTAAAAAATAGGCTAACGATTCCATCATAACCACGCGACTCTCTGTCGCACTGTAGAGAAATTATAGACCGGCGGAGAAGCTCGCAAGCAATCAGAGGACGTGGAGGCATAAAGTCCGATAAAGTAAAGGGAGAAGCCCATAGAGAGTCATAAAGTTGATCCTGCTACTAGTTCATGGACAGCTAATACTCACATTCTCAGTCTCTGCGAGATTCGAAAGGGAATGATTCAGATTTCTCACGTCACATCTACGTCGTCAAGCTCAGTTTGAGCCTGTGCAGAACGCCTGGCGATCAGGAAGTGAGTGCTTCTAATGGGCTTCACTTTTCTCCGTTGAAATCTATGGGGTCGCTGCGTCCATCTTATGTACTGTCTATGCTTATTAGACATTAGTCTACAGTATAGAAAGAGAGAGAGATACATTACATAGACATATTATTTAATAAAAAAAATACAGTAAAAACAGTAATATTGTGATATATTATTACAAATTAAAATAAATGTTTTCTATTTTAAGATTTTATTATATTTTCATATATTTCATATATTTTAGGTAAATATATTTTTAATAAATCATCATATTATAATGATTTCTGAAGGATCATGTGACACTGAAGACTGGAGTAATGATGCTGAAAATTCAGCTTTGATCACAGGAATAAATTACATTTTTAAATATAATTGTAATAATATTTCACAATATGAATGATTTTACTGTATTTTTCATCAACTAATTGCAGTCTCGGTGAACAGAAGAGACTTCTTTCAAAACCTGTTTGTTCCGCTTTGTTGTTTGCTAATTTCTGTGCAAGTGTTTGTTTTGGTTTTTTATTTTAAAACACAGGTTTGTTTTTTTGTTTTTTAGGCCTTGTCCACACGAACACGGGTATTTTTATAACCGTGACTTTTTTTACGCGGTTCGCCCGTTCATCCACACGGAAACGCAGTATCAGGTCACTGAAACCGAACATTTTTGAAAACCCCTGCCAGGGTGAGGATTTTCAGAAACGCCGGTTGCAGTGTTGTCGTGTAGACAGTAAAACCGGAGTTTTTGCATAGACAGTACATAAGATGGACGCAGCGACCCCATAGGTTTCAACGGAGAGAAGTGAAGTCAATTAGAAGCACTCACTTCCTGATCGCCAGGCGAACTGCGCAGGCTCAAACTGAGCTTGACGACGTAGATGTGACGTGAGCAACCTGTAGGTCTTCTAGTAGCTGTGCCGAGAGAAATCTGAATCATTCCCTTTTCCGAATCTCGCAGAGACGGAGAGCGTGAGCATTAGCTGTCCATGAGCTAGCAGCGGGAGCAACTTCATCACTCTCTATGGGCTTCTCCCTTGACTTTATGCCTCCACGTCCTCCCGATTGCTTGCGAGCTTCTCTGCCTGTCCATACGGTAATTTCTCGACTTGTGCGACAGAGTCGCGCGGTTATGACGCAATCGTTAGCCTATTTTTACAAAAACTGCTTCTACGGGGCCATAACGTAAGATACAAGGTAACTGAGCCTTTTATACATTTTCGTGTTTCTTTAGAAATAAACAATGGAAAAACGGTCTCTTTAAAAGCCTCAGATGTAAAGTTATTTGCTGTCAAAGTGACGCCAAAATGAATGGGAGTCAATGGAGTGCTAACAGCAGGTGGGGGTCCGCTAGCCAATGGCGGCGCCCGGGGAAGCTTCAGTGTCTTCCGGAACACTGCCCCCCTGAGTTTTTGCCTTGCGACGTCAAAGTGTGCGCCGTTATCCGCTGTGTTTGACGTCAGATTGTGCGCCGCTGACGGCTTCTGATTGGCCAACGTGGCTTTACGGTTAGGGTTATATCGCCGCCTGCTGGTGTGGAATGCTCTTGACGGCGCTTGATAGCGTGTTTTTGCGTTTTCATGTAGACGGAGATTTTTTTTAAAAACGCAGGAGGAAAAACTCCGGTTATAAAAATACTCGTGTCCGTGTGGACATGGCCTTATTGCTGCATTATCTAATTCCGATAAACCACCCATAAATGGCATGTAAAAAGTAAAACCAAAACAAACTTTGATTGGTTTACATGTCTGTCAAACTATCCCTTCCTGTGGGTTCTTGGACAGAATAATCTGCAATCGGGGCGAGACTTCAGGCCGCTGGTAAACGTTCATCTACACAACTCTCACGACAGGATTCACACAATAACTTGGCATTTTTCACTAAACAGCAGCTTATTCGTACAGTAAACATGAACACTAACTCCAGTAGTGTTTGTCATTGTTAAGCAGAGCACATCGATTCCGTTTGATCTTTCTCTCGCTCTCATACTCGCTCGCTTCCCATTATAGTGGTGTAATTACTTCTAATGAAGAAGTCTGTGTGCAGATGCAGGCTCTGATTAGCCAGCCGCACCCACGGACATCTCTCTCTCTCTCTCTCACACACACACACACACACACACACACACACACACACACACACACACACACACACACACACACACACACACACACACACATACGTACACACTCTTCATCTTTAAACGTTCATTTTGTTAGTCATTTGTTCCGCAAATTGCTCCTCTCAGAAGAGCAGATTGACAGCGAAACGGGGACTGCCTGAGGTCAGTGTGAACTGAAGTGCACTGATGAAAGGCCTTAGACATGCAAACTAGCTACTACTAGTTTAAAGTCATCATGTGTCTTATGGAATTTTGCAGTATTTATTATAAATGATTTATCTGTGCACATCATTACTGTTGTGCCTTCGTAATCTTTAATCAGAATAACTCTCTCTCGCTCTCGCAGCGACTTCTCTTCTCTGATGACGAGGGCGGGGCAACCTGTCACTCACATGAGATCCACCAATAGCAAACCACAACCATCCAATCAGTTCCCTGCATATATAATCAAGCCCCGCCCTACATTTGTTCTTGTTTGAGAAGCCGTTTCACTCGGATGTGCGACAGTAGGGACGAAAAGACCATCACAACTTCTGTTTCATGCTGTATATAATTTATGTTAGTGATCTAAACTAACTCCTAATACTTACGTTAATATTTACGTCATAAATTCTTAGTCATTATGAAATAAAAACTTGAAATTATGACGTATTAAGTAATGAATATATAAACCATAGCCTATTAAATGATGAGATAAATGTCGAAAATGGGATACAAATTATTATAGGCGTGTCACAAATATTGTTAATCGTCTGATCGTGGGTATTTTATTAATCATAATTTAGAAAAAAACACAATAATTGTGCAGTTTAAATTTCAATCACATTTTTTATATTATATTAATTATTTTATCAGAAATCATATGGGGCTAGTTCATTATAATTTTTTATTATTATATACAATTCAAAGTAAAAAGTAGGCTTACACTGTAAGTGATGTTATTTGTGATAATTAATCGTGAGCGCGAAATTGAGATTAAGTATAAAGGCAAAATTTTAAGATTAACATAATTTACATACATAACCATAATTTGTCAAAATTAACAGTCATAATTGAGAGAAAAAAAAGTCTAAATTATGACGTAAAATACTCACAATTATTAGATAAAAATTTAAAAAAAATGTGTCATCATTTATCTTTATCTTATAATTATGACTTATCATAATTTCAACTTTTTTATCTCATTATTATGACTGGTTGGTAAAAAAATAAAACTGCAGGTGAAATTTGACATTTTTGCAGATTTATTTTCAGTGAATCCTCCAGAAAATGTAAATAACCTGTAGGCCTATAGGTTATAGTGGCGCACACAATCAGTATTGTGTTATATTGATATTTTGATCAGTTCTGGCTGTTTCGGTTTCAATGCTAACCACATCAGCTCTCAAATGAGTTTGTTATTGGTTGCGCGGTGACATTGCGCTGACAGCTGCTGATTTGAACTGTCTTCTTTAATGTGGCTCTTCATTCTCAGCTTTATTCGCGTCTGCTCGCAGTCCTTGACGAGAGGACACACACGTCACGGGCTCGCATGACTTCATCAGGTCTGCTGAGGAGCTCCACATCATGCATAAACATGAGCTGTCACTATCACAGCGAGGTCCCAGAGAGCCAGAGCTGCCAGCCGAAAGTGGGACCGCGGACACAGTGTGTGTGTGTGTGTGTGTGATTTGGAGGGGTTTCAGGAATGTGGAGCACAAGGCCGTGTCGTGGTGTTTCAGCTCGCTGTCGCAGTAGGTCAACACACACAGAGCTCAGAAGGCAAACACAGGCACACTGCAAATAGATGAAGATACTCCAGTGCATCTCCCACGCCGTCCCAACGTCCATACCTAAATATATGATCTGGTTTATTAGTCTGGTAGATGATGAAGTGGCTGAGAAAATCCTAGACCTACTTTGAAGGTCTTTATGGTGACTTAGGAACATCATAACATTAGTTTTGCATGGGCAAGCAGCACTGAAAATATTAAAATCTAGGTATATATGTTAATATATATCCTGTTAGAATGTATTTTTGTCCTGTTTAAAAGCTTTTAAATCTAAAAAGGTGCACTACGGCATACAGTTCAGGCACATTCATTTAAATTTCATGAGGACATTTAAGTGTTTTCTGACTTTGAAAGGCATGAATTGTTCACGAGGAGAGCTGTCTTTGAAAGAAACATGTGGAAAGTTGGGCTAATGTTGGAAATCTAGTTTCTTTCACATATTATTTCTCCCAAATGGTTGCTGTATCTTAATTATAAAAGTGTCCTCGTGTGTGTGTTTATGTGCTGCTGATATTTGGCCCTAGTCTTTTTATTTTATTTATTTATCTTAAGGCAGTTAAAATCCATATTTCAGTTCTACTTCAAAACTGTTGTACAGTACAGTAAGCCTATATTTATTAATGTTTAGCTTTAATAATTATATTATTTTAGAATCACAAAGCTGACGAACACGTGCTTCACGTGTAGCATGTATTGTGTTTGAGCGCCTCCTGGTGGGTGTACACGAATAACTCATATTATATACTGTCTGCAATTTAGTTAATGAGATTTATTGGACAATATCAGACCTAACGTCAGATAAAATAAGATAAGAAGCCACATATGAAGATTCAAGTGGTGAATTGTATTACATATTCAACAAAAGGTTACATTTGATGGTGACTCTCCTAATTTCTGGTTGTGCAACTCAATTACTTGAGTTTTGATGTTGGGTGAGAACGGGAAAGATTCAATTGAAACTTCAAAGCAAATACGCTGGATGGATGACTGATCCATCCACCACAGATCTTCTGATACACTGGGTGTGTGTGTATTAGCACAGACTTCATTAAGGCTGTTTTAATGAAGATTTGTTTTGATGCCTGGAGAGTCTCCAGGGACACCGTCACCACGGAGATGAGTAGCCTACTCCTATACTTCTTAAAATGCTAATCTGGTTGTATGGTTAAAACAGGCTTTACAAACTTTGTCTATTAATTACTGACAAGGATACAGTGCTGTTTGAAACCAAGTCAACATTCTGTAATTTACCCCCATAGATTATAATTGATTTCAAACTCGTAATGCGTTTATAATCGAAGTCTATTGGCGAGGGTTTAACTTGAAAATAAAACTTTTTTTATTTATTTATAGAATTACACTATGTAACTTTTTATTATTATTACTATAATAAAACAGTTAGTAATGAGTGAATGAAAAAACTGTCTTTACCTAAATGCGATTTGATAAACCTATGATAATGATTTATATTTTTAGCGCTGTCGGGACGGATTTGGCGGGAAGTTGCGTACCAACGTAATTCGCTTATTTGTACAAACGTAAGTATAAAATTGCTTGTGTTGATTTTTTTTTTTTTTCATATCAGGAGACACAAAATAAATGGTGCACATGTGTAGGGTAGCGAGTTTAAAATTTTATTTATAATATGATACAAGAATAGTTTGTGCAAGAAGTGGATGGGAACGTTGACCTGTACAATATTAACATAAATGTATTTGTAATGCAATCCAATGGCAAACACAAAACACAACACTCAGTTGCTCAGTTTGGCCATGATTGTGTCAAAGGATACATCTTATCAAGATATATATATTTTTTACACATCATTTCAGCTTGTATACATTTATTGGTTGTATAAGATTATATTTGAATATAAAGTGCAAAAACAAGAACACTTACAGTGAAGGCATGGCCCTGAAGTGCTGTATGTGACAACGTGTGTGTCGTTGTACTTGCTTGCTTGCGTGTGGGACTCTATCCATGTACAATATGGCCATTATGGATAGACACTCACACACACACACCTGCACACAGTTACGCAGACACACACACTGATTATGGCCTAGGCTGGACTGGTGTCATATTAAATTCAACCACTTTCCAGCACGTCGACGAATACGGATTTCAACAGCATTCGTCTGTTTGCAATACATTTGAGTCTGTGCAATAAGTTGAGTTATACAAATATAATTAATATGAACAGCTGAAAAAAAACAAGCTAAGATCTAAATTTCCCCTTTTTACATTGAAAAATAGACATTATTTGTATATATATCGCTCCTTCGGCCTCAGTAAAATAGCACCACAGGGTTGCACCTTTCAAGCCTAGAAATACGAAATTACCTGATAGAAGAACTGAGCGTTGTCTTGCTTTGGAAAAGTAAGGCATTTTCGTCATTTTTGAAAGGATAAGAAAAATACACAAGCACTGTTAGTTGACTAGATTAAATTATTTTTATATCGCATATAATTATATCATGATTTGCCTTTCGTTCATATATTTGTAAAATGTATTTCTTCTTTCGAGAATTCTTCTTGCGAACACGTTTCGTTGTAAATAGCAAATTTGATTTTTTTTTTTTTCCCTAAAGCAAGTGCGTGAAGCATCACAGTTGCGGTTTATCATTCTTTTGAGAGAATGTGTATCGTGTCCGTCTCCTGCCGTCCAGTTCGTGTTTTCGTGACGATCCTCAGGCTAGTTCTGCTGAGAGCCCTAGCGAAATGGAGAGGAATATGATTTATCGATCAGTTTCAAATTCTTAATGACCTAAGAGCCAATGTAAATGACGACAGTTCTTTTAACAAAATCAAGGTAAGTCTAATTTTATCTATCAAAAACAGATTCACGATATTAACGCTAATCATGCTAATTCAAAAATGCTAACCGAGTTTGTTCTCTTGCGTTTCCAGCAGTCAGGGTTGAGACGTTTCTGCTCCTCGGCCAGAGCTTTGGCTTCCATGGTGTACAGCCTCCTTTCCTCGTTTTTCATCTTCTTCCATTTGTCGCCCAGAATCACGCTGATGGCTCTGAGTAATGTAGACACAGAAACATCTGTAATGCCTCATTTATCCATGTAACCGGACACTTCAGAACATGTAACACTACTTCCTAGCATTTGGAACTGTTGCAAAAAGGTAGTCAGCTTGTTTACATCACATAATATCCTTGTTTTAGCCAAAAGTTTTTTGTTTCTTATTCTACGAAAATTTACTATTTTGTCCTATTTTAATATGGATGCTATGTAGGAAACAGACATCCAGACAGCTCACTAGTTTTTAGTTTTTATGTCTGCCTTACTAACTTTCATAAAAGCTTACAATGACATTTAAAATTAAACATTAGCCAAACAGTTGGGGAAAACAAAACAGATTTTACATTGTACAGAGTAAAACATTAATTTTTTTCAATATAAGAGATATTTTTATACACTTCTTATTTCTAGTGATTGAATTCAATGAGTCGTAGAATATTTTAAGATCTTTACAGAAAAAATTAAAGGAGGGTGTTGTAGACATTTCTTTAGATTTATATACAGATGAAACTAGAAAAATTAGAATATGGTGCAAAAGTTAATTTATTTCAGAAATTCAACTTAAAAGTTGAAACTAATATATTATATAGACTCATTACATGCAAAGTGAGATATTTCAAGCCTTTATTTGTTATCATTTTGATGATTATGGCTTACAGCTTATGAAAACCTATCAAAATTATACCAAATAAAGGCTTGAAATATCTCACTTTGCATGTAATGAGTCTATATAATATATTAGTCTCACCTTTTAAGTTGAATTGCTGAAATAAATGAACTTTTGCACGATATTCTAATTTTTCGAGTTTTGCCTGTATATGAAACTTCCCAAAAATAATTATTAACTTTGATGTGTTATCCGCTATATCGGAGCCAGTATTAGCTCACTAGGTTCTGGAACAGAGCTAACGCAAACATGTGTTCGTCTGCACATCAACACACCTGTTGTCTTTGCCGGGATACATCTGTGTGTATTCCACCCTGTACTTCTTGGCAAAAAGCATGAAGGCATTCATTGGCCGCTTGCACTTTGTGGGTGTGGCTCCAGAGCTCCCTGAGGCTTGGCTGCGCTGTGATTTGCTGCTGGTGGAGTGGTGGGAGGAGCCGAGAGCCTCACAGTCGGGACTCACAGCGCCCCCACTGGACTGGGAAGCCCGACGCTGGCGTGCCATACTGCTCAGAACATACACGGCAGAAGAGTCGAGAGGAGTGAAGTCATAACTGTTGGGTGAGAAAACAGTCAAGATGTTAAACGTCCATGGAAAGAATGACCCTGTCCCTTCGGTTGCAGAAGGACAAAGTGGAAAAGTACTGGAGGAAATGGGATTGTTACATGCAAAAAAACAAATTATTCATATACTTTTAGAACTGTTGCACAATTTCTACTTGTATCACAAAGTTGCTGACTCCTTGCAAGACATCATGTACCAGTTATCAGTAATGGTTGTGTTATTGTTGTTTGATTTTAACTTATTTTTCTCTATTTTTTCTTTACTTTTTTTCCATCCTTGATGTGTACAAACAAGGAAAAATGTAAAAAAAAAAAGAAAAGAAAAAAAGATGTTTAACGTGTCAAGTTTAAGCAAAGTTCTTATGTCAGAAATTATGTATTTATGTTATTATTTTAAAATAATAATAAGATACATCTAGGAAATCTAAACTAAAACTAACTAAATTAAATGAGGTACTAGTTGCAAACAAGTATCAAATTAGGTCATTTTTTTACATTAAATAAGACAATAATATTTTTCTTAAATCATATTTTAATTTGTCATTACCACAATGCAAGTGAAACGATTAATTGTGTATAAAAATATTTATTATTCCTTAAATATATACAAGCATGTGTGTGTATTTATATATATAAAATAATTATACACAATACACACACATTTATTATGTAAACACAAACTTTTATTTTGGATGCGATTAATCGCGATAATTTTTTTTATTTTATTTAATTTTTGTGTGTGATTAGTTTTTCATTTCTTTTTCTTATAGATATTTTAATTTTTAACAATGTAGACATCAATCAAAAACAACCAGTGTGTTGCACACAAGCCATAAACAAAACAAAATAGTAATAATAATGATCAATTAAAAAAAGAGATACATATGCAGTATGTTCATTATAACACAAAGGAACAAACACATATGCAATCAACATATATGCATATTTATGTTTATATGTATTTTTATTTCTATTTAGCTTTAATTTATTTTTAGTTCAGTGCTTATACATTTTATTTCAGTTAGTTGCCAAGGCAACATTTTTTCAAACATTTTTTCAAACAAAAATATTTGCAATATTTTGATCTAATATTGTATTGCAGCTTTATTTAAATTAAGGAAGATTAGTTCACAATAACAACGCTGGTACCTCCTAAAAGTGTCAAAAACGACGGAGTCGTCGCAGTTGATGGCGTCACGGTGTCCTGGCGGCAGACACAAGTCTCCGACCTGCATGTCATAGCAGGGAATGCCGTGCTGTACAACGGTAAGGCTCGGATAGAAAGAAGACCACCCTAACACACACACACACACACAGTAAGAATAATCTTCTGAAAACACATTGATCTGTTAACGACACAGCGTAGAAAAAGGCTTCAGCATTTACCTTTATTTTTCACAAAAAACGGATGGTCCAATCTGCACTCAGCAGTCAGAGGCCCTGCTTCAGGGGAACCAGGGTCAAAGGTTAATTTCAGGACAGACTGCCCGAAAGACACACTCTCCTCAAAGATCACCAGCTTTAGACCATCAGAGCCATAACTCTGCGAGACAAACAAACTTATATTACTTTGGCAATAGGATTGTTCAAAGCATACTTAGAAGTAACTTGATGAATAGTTCCAGAACTCATGTGTGCATGATTACCTTCATCGGGTTGGACTGTGTTTCTCCCTCGTCGTCAGAGTCCTCATCCGACTCCATCACATCCTCTGCCTCCTGCCACTCCACATTCGGACCTTTGTGGAAGCGTAAACGTGTTCCTGGAGGAAAAAGATGGGTAGTGACAGAAGTTTGGTGAGATTCCCACATATCAATGAATACACTTTTGTTCAAATAAAAATTACATTCAAGTACAAGCAAGCATGTTCTAGGAAGAGGGTGTGTTGACTAGAATTTGTTCTGAGGACTTCTTGTCCCTCCTGTGACCCAGAGACACGCCTGTTTCCCTCTTCTACTCCTGCTGCTCTGCATTTGTAACAGCAGAAGGTGCTGTTCACCACACTTCTCCGACTCACTCATTGATAAAATGACTGCCATAACAATATTGGCTGTTTTTTTTTTGTTCCCAAGCTTTTAGGAGCACCTTATCTGTGTGTGTCTTTACCTTTCAGGAAACAATGCCAGGCAGTGGAGGGCCAGGAATGGGACCATCCCAGGTCGTCATCATCGGACAGAGACGACATACAGAAAATGCCAGACTCCGACTCACTGCTGGCCTGTAAAACGCACAGAAAACAGCCTCAGAAGTCTATACTACATCCTATTTACTCTTTAACTGCCAGCCGCTGTTTGCCAAAAAAGTCGCTTTAAAAGGCACATGCATAAGAGTGTATGATTGGATCATTATTGTAGTGATTATTATGTTTCTAGCATGTTATATGTTTGGCAACAGTTCTTTTAACCCTAATTGATGGAGTGTGTAGCTTTTCATTTCTTGTCAGTACAAGATCTGGGCCAAAAATGTATGATCCTCTTGATGGAACTAACATAACAACATTTATTTGTGATATATATATTAGAGCTGTCGATAGATTAATTTTTTTTTTTTTTACATTAATGGCACAGAAAGTGTGACATTTATCACAAACATATTGTGAAATTAAACCATTTATCATGTACCACGTTAATTTTGTCATCATTTGCTATATCCAGCAAAGGAAACCATCAGACTAAATGGTGATTCTCACAAACGACACGTGGAGACTAAAAAAAAGGACACCAAATAACGATATAAGGAGTCCTTATAATTCATACATTTATGCACACCAAAGCACCAATGGAAAAAAAAACATTACAGAAAAAAACTTTTCAGAATTCACAGTATATAGTATGTGTACAGTGCAACATCAAAGAGCTTGTTTACATTTTAGACAAGTCAAGTTGTGATACCGAACAGGACCACATGTGGATGCCCCCCAAAAAATGAGAAAAACCCCTAAACCAACCGCCTTGACCAGACTGCATATACATATCACAGATCCATTCAGAATTACTAAACACAGCAACATACACATGACAAATCAGAAACATTATCCTGAATGTGTGTGAAAACAACATGAATGTAGTGAAATGTGTCTGGCTTACTGTACGTCACCGCTATTATCTTGACCGTGATTGTAATCCTCATCCATCGAAACTTTACTAGTGAGACGTTGATTTATCCAGCATAGAAATGTAGTTTGCATATCATCTGGCCATACAGCGGTGGGATGTTTAACATTCAGCCTGTATTTCACACAGCGCGATGTGTAAGAGCTCGTGCTCTTCAGAATCAATCACAGACCTCGTGTTTTAAAGCGAAACAGAAACACACACACTGGAATGAATAATTCACTGAAAACGCATCGTGAGGCTCTATTCTTCTCTCTGAAGTAATAAGCCTGGTTTTCTTTACATTAGCGCTGTTTTGGACTGATTGTTTGAATGCATTCGCTTACTGGACCTGAAATGTTCCCCGAGTTTAGCGGCTTCAAATGATCTGATCTGAACAGAGAAGCTAAATGAATCCGGTTAAAGGGTTAGAATAGACATTTCCGCCTACCAGGGTTTCAGGAGCTTGCGCCATTGTCGATGCTCAGTGTGATAAACTCACGACTTCTAAGATCATATAACTGACACAATTTCAAATGCTTCAGTCATTTATTTGCGTTAAATTATTTTAACGCATTAATGATTTTTTATTAATCACATGCATTGACCAGTTAACATTGACAGCCATAATATATATATATATATACGTTACTACTAGCCACTCAGCATTTTCACTGGCCACAATTTTGACATTGATTCCATGGGGGGAAAATTGCAATTTATATATTTTTAATATTATCTCATAATTTGGCAGCTGGTATATGAGGCTGCTGTCACTTTAAGACCTGACATACAGACCCATTATACTGTATTATTTAGCCAATATACTTGTCTTTATGTGCGCACACTTTGGGTGTGAGGACAAAATCTCAATATGCGCAATCCCACGCCGAAATTCAAGCCCTGTAACAGCAACAATATTCATCCAGAGCAAATTAAACGAGTGAGTGAAGAGAGGCGGGTTTGTGTGTCACTCACTGTCAGAGAGATGAGAGAGAGAGAGAGAGAGAGAGAGAGAGAGAGAACGCGCAGCTAGTATAGTGTCTCCTGCAGAATAGTTTTCGATATTTCAGTATCGATACAGCTTTCCGTGGGTGTTAATGTAAATATATATATATATATATATATATATATCAATAATTTAAATAATATAAATAAGTTTCATGGCCAGTAAATCTGCTGGGTTCACTAACCATTGGCAAGAGCGGCAAAAACGTATTTCTGGACCTTGATATCTGCACATAACATTGGCATTAAGCCTGATTATGAGTGTTTGTGTTTGGAAAGGCCCGTGGCCGTACCCTGGTGCGCCGGCGCTCTCTCATGTGGCTGCGGGCGGGACTGGGGGCGCTGCTGGAAGACAGAGGGGGTCGAGCGTAGGAATGTAAACTGCTACTGCTGGAGAAGATGTGCAGAGGAGAAGACCTGCAATGATAATGTGTCATCATCAGTACAGCACAATTTACATGAATGTGCAATTGTATATATATTCCAGGATTTCCTGACCGGTTGTGTGGGGCGTTCTGGAGCAGGGGGCTCTGCGGGCTCGTGGCGATGTTGGCCAGCTCGGTTAGCCAGTTTGTGTGTGAGACGCTGGAAGTCCATGCGTCGCCGGGCTCCTCCTCGTGATGCGACACACCCGGGGCCACCTGGAACACGCCAGGGGTCGACTGATCATCCTGCACCTCCTGCAGCTCAGGCAGGTCATCTGCAGAGACACAAAACTGTCATTTACAAGTAATCGGAATATTTTGTGCACTTGATTTTTACATTTTTAGACTAAAATATGAGCGGTAAAGCTAATTACCGAACTCCATGTGGCTCTCGTTAGAAGGGCAGCCAGGTGAGGAGGGCAGACGCTCATTACACTTGAGCAGGTCGAAGGCCTCGTCCATTCCTGAGCTCTGTGACTGGACTTGCTGGACTCTCTGGGGGACTGACTGAGTTTTCACTTGCCACACCATATTATAACATGTCAGCTGAGAAGGCTGTAAATACAAGAGAAGTGTTTAACCCTCTATGGTATGCTGTGTTGCCATATGGCGACAATTAATTTCTACAAATTTCCTTGTTATTCAGAAATAAATACAATATATTGCACTATGGCAATTAAAAGGACAGGCTTAGGGTAGCCAATGATGCGCTGTTTTTAAGTCACATGACATTTGAATGTCTCTCCAAAACTCTGAAGTGCTCCAGAAATTGCTCTATTAACCAAGTTTCTCAAGGGGGATTTTTTTTACGCATATTTGATATTAGTAAATCACAAATCAACTTTGTCTAACATAGTTTAACTGTAAATTGAGAAAATATCAATGTTGCCATATGGCAACGCTGTACCACTATGGAATTGCAGTAATGTATTTCCCCATTGGCATTTTTTATATATATATAGTAGCATTAATAATATGATTGCAGTTATTTATTTTTTTATTTAAAGTTTTTTATTGTAGTATAGTTGTATTTATGTATAAATAATAAATTGATTTCTTTATTTCAGAAAATGAATACAGCAATATTTTATGGAAAGGGCAATAGGAAGAGTGCAGAGTTAGCTCTTCCATGTGATGATAGTGAGGATGAGTTAGCCAAATGATTGGGAATGAAAGGGATCGGCTTATTTTTGGTTTGGATGAGTTCCAAATATATAAATCTATCAATTTCTAAAAAAAAAAAATGCAATTAAATAGAAAAGAAAATCATATTTTATCGAAAAAACACTTTTTTGGACCATTTTCCGTTTCCCTAACTACCCCCCACCCCACTCCCCCTAACTATTCATCAAAATATTTTTTTATTTGTATGATTGAAGCTATCTCATGTAATAAAAACTTATTTTTAAAAAAGATTTTATGGTTAGAAGAACATAATGCTTACCATAGAGCGTTAAAAGTGAAAGAAAAATGGTTAGGTAATTTCCAGACCAGCATACTTGCATATGCTTTTACTTTGGGTTTTGCATTATGTAGACTTTTATTTTGAATGAATGAATGAATGAATGAATGAATGAATGAATGAATGAATGAATGAATGAATGAATGAATGAATGAATAAATCAATGAATGAATCAATGAATGAATCAATGAATGAATCAAAACACAGCCTTTTCTGTGGGGTATTGTGCAATATGTTCTTGGCCACTGCTTAGTCACGTTGAGCACACGTATATTAAATGAGAGAATTTAAAAGGCTTTGAGTCATTAATTTTGGCGTGTTAAATAACGCGTTTTGTTTTTGCTAAGACTGCGTCCGTTTCTGTAAAGCGCAGTCACGTGACCCGCATTGCACGCAAGGCTTGTTTATAAACTTTCAGGGACTTCGCGCATGCGCAGCGCAGCTCATTCATTCATAACTGCGTAACAACGGGGGATCAATAACAGCGATAGACTGCGCTAGAAAATTCACCATGACTTTTGAGATCAATAGATTGAAATCTCCCCGTTCGATTCAATCGAAGATGCGTCCGTGTTTATGAGCGGAAAGCTTCATTTGAGGCTATTTTGCTCGGTTTCAGTTTTTCACACAGGAAGAAAATATGATTTTTCAGCTTTCGTGAACAAAACGGACGGAAACGCATAGATGTTTTGGTTTATAATTGATATTTTAGCACGAATAATGTATTTTTTTTAGAACGGAATATGGGAACAATAACTTCAATACGGCTGTAGCAACGATATGAAGGTCTTTGTTTGGAAAAATCGCCAAAAATGAATCAACAACTGCGGTATTTAATAAAAACACATCGTATACAGGCCATCCAGCGGTGTTTTGATCCACATAGAATTACTGAAAATAAAGGCTTAAAACTGAACTCAAATGTCAATGGTGGGAGCTGTAAACAAAAGAATGTCAACAAGTTGAGACATGGTACATCAAGTCCTTCCTTTTACCCCCAGTGTAATGAATGGAGACCCTGTTTTCTTCTGGGCTTTAATAAAAAAACACGACTGGTTGTGTTTAGTTATTGTCGCTAAGGTGAGGTAGAGAATTACTAAACCACAAGCAAAACAACAAACGTCACGGAGGGGAAAAAAACACATCAAGTATGAAGTTGCCATTTGCGATCGAAAAAATGAATGACAGTCTTTTTTCTTCCCACGGCCACAACCGTCCCCGTTTAAAATAGTCACGCAAAATAAAGTTCATTGACATTACTGTTTCATTTCATGGTAATATTTCAACAACTTTTTTACTTACCAAACCTGTCGCCATTACCGAGTATCTCTGGCATTCTCCGCGAAGGCAGGACCGATTACTTTTAGATCTGGCCTCCCATTGGTGGAGACGTACGTCAGTTTGGTGAGCTCGAAGCGCGATTGGCTAGTCGCTTGGACACTGGGATAGACATGGATGGGTTTGTTATTGTGTTTGTGATTGGCCAGTTCTCTATGCCCGTTACATCAGCCGCGAATTTCATTGGGTAAGACGGCAATTTTTTTATGAAAGACCCTCCTTCTTTGTTAAATAGGGGTCTTGAGATATGTATTGTCTTAAGACGTTGTAAACAAACATAAAACAACATTGGTCCTCTCATTTGGATTTATTACAGCTAATTTAAAGCGAAATGGCTGTTAGTTCGAGGCATAAATGCAGGTTATGGACCCAATTAATTATATAAAACACAAAAATATCACATCCATATGAGGAAGTTGAATTTTTTGATGGCATTTCTATGCAAATGTTACTTAGCGAGGTCATAATATGCATAAGTGAAAATAAATAATTTCAGCATAGGAATAAAATTCTCACAGTCTCACAATTTAGCTGTAATAATCACAACATGATTTAAATACAAAATTGTTCTTTATTTGAATGGAAAGTCAAATATAACTGACGTTATAATACTGGGTTCTCTTGCACCAAGAGACTGTAGACCTTTGATCCATTTTTCAGGACATAAAAAGCATTAGCGACTTCTCAATTATAGGCGGCAGAAATTCACAGAAATGGTACAGAAATGAGCACTGATCAGCAATTAAAAGTCTTTTTTCCCCAATGAACAGGGTAGAAATTGTGTAAAGTTACACTGACAAACCCGTGGGGATCTACATGGGAAGAGTTGATGATGATGGCTAAGCTGTTTATTAGAGGTAGACAGTAATGAATCTTCAGTAATGCTTTAGGAAGAAATGGATACAAGTAATGCTTATGACTTGCTGTGAAGTAAAAAGATCCAATCAACAAGGATGAACTTCTCATACATCAAGAGATAGAGAAAAACAGTGTCCAAAATACTGCAGAAATGAACAATAAAGCATGAACTCTGAAGAACATTATCAAAATGCCAAAAGCTTCCAAAAACAAAATAAACACAGAAAGAAAGAAACTCACAAATATACACAGGAAAAACAAGGAATCGTTCAGATAAAGCAAATGTCATTGGTACGTTTTTGAGCTTCTATAAAACAAATGTGAACGTACTATTTGTGCATGTCGATCTTAATTCAACGTGAAGTATTAAAGAACTAAATAAAAGCACTGAAGATGTGAACAAATCATAAAAATCTGCTACACCATTTTAAAAGTAAAGGTACACAATACTATTTATACGTGACAATGAGGAGCTTCCCTAAAAGACTGCAAAAAAAAAAGGAATTGAAAACACGTAGAGCTGTTATGACACTGGAATCAAAGTGCAATAATATTCAAAATGCATTTTCATTTCTTCATGTAATTGAGTCTGTCTATGTCTGATCGGCATACTAACTCATGGAAGTGTAATGAAAATCAAGCATTAAAGTCAGCGTGAAACAATTCGCAGACCCTTTTACAGTTAAATAGGATATTCAACAAGAAAAAATGGGTGGGGCCTGATTTTATCCATCAGAATTGATTGGATGTTGAAAAAACACCCATACCAGAATACATTTGTGACATCGGCTGAAAACAAACGTTTCATAGGGAATGAGAATTTGTGATTAATGTGCACTATATGTTTATTTGAGTTTGTATGCTGACTTTAAAGTGCCCTATTATGCTATTTAAAAAAAAAAATTCTACAAAAGTTTCACCTGCATCCAGTCAAAAAACACTTTTTCTCATAATATATACTAATTTCTCAGTCTGAAACGGTTAGTTTGAAGATACAGTCTCTCTAAACCCCGCCTTTCTGCGAGTCTACTCTGCTCTGATTGGTCAGAAGGCTCAGTCTGTTGTGATTGGCTGGCGCATGTTGGAAAAAAAACACCTATTACCATATCTGCATTTCAGCTCCGGAGGCTTCCTTGATACACAGTGATACAAACAGTAACAACGGCGTCAGTTTTCCGTATCAATTCCAGAGCGAGTCTCATCCTTTTAAAGTGTATTAAAGTGGAAAACAGCGTCTTCTCGACATGTCAACAAATGAACCAAACTCTTTCTGTCTCAGCCACAACTACAGTGTTTGACGGCGGGGCAAAGTTGATGTTGTTCGCGGGCAGCCAATGAAGAGCATAGACTGGCATTATGCAAATTTGTTACATTGTTACTTAGGAATGTAACAGTAAATGAAATACTGATAACTCATTTCAGCAGTTCAGAATTGATTATTTCGATAAACAAACAAAGTATGTTGTGCACTTTGATCTGTAAAACTGCAGACCTTTTAAGTTAACAAACACTATATTACACACTGCATGAATATTATATATTCAAAAAAGCATTATAGGGGCACTTTAAACTCTTGGCGTGAACAGTCAATTTTTCCTTTTTCTGTAACAGGTGTCATCAAAATGCAGTTCATGAAGCAAGTGGACAGAGCTCAGTTGCTGAATTCATTCATTAATTTAGTCAAAAATGGCTTACAGTAAAAATGACTTACATAACACTGAAAACATTGACAACCTGTAGATTTCAAAATGCAGAAGTTTAGCTTTAAGAATAAATTAACATATCACTGTGCTGTATATGGCAACAATTCGGTCTTTATGTGGACGACGTCACTGTAAAAGATGCAGCATCGGTAACATGAAGGAAACACAAACCATGTTTAAAAAAATTAGAAAGATTCGAATAAACACACCAGTACCAAATCCCCAAACGGAAAAACGTGTGAGGAAACCCCTGTAACCCTCATGTACCCTGGAGGAAAATGCTCACATTTGGCTTTTCACATCTAAAAAAAATCATGATCATTGACACACACCAGAGTTTCACATCTGTGAATGCAAAACAATAACTTCAAGCTTATGACCTACAGTATGTTAACACGATTTCTTGACCATGATGACGGGCCTCTACTTACCATTTTCTCATCATTTCATGTTGCATTTAAAGTTTGAGATGTTTATTGATTAACTGATTTCATGCATCCGGCTCCTCTATTGCCATGTGACTCCCGAAAAGCGTGATCAGCTGCTCTTCGTAATTCGCAATGTTCCGTTTCATGATGTCCATGCAGGGGCCTAATAACCTCTCAAACGCCTGCACGTCCATTACTGTAAAACACAAGGTGAATGACCTCACGATACATACGTTATGTCATATGATTTATACTTATCGGCCACTTTATTAGGTACACCTTGCTATTACCGGATTGGACCCCCTTTTCTTTAAGGCAGGAAATCATTCCTCAGAGATTCTGGTCCATATTGACATGATCGCATCACGCAGTCGCTGCACATCCATGATGTGGATCTCCCGTTCCTCCACATCCCAAAACTGCTCTATTAGATTGAGATCTGGTGACTGTGGAGGCCGTTTGAGTTTAGTGAACTCATCATGTTCGAGAAACCAGTTTGAGATGATTTGAGTTTTTTGACATGTACGTTCTCCTGCTGGAAGTGTCCATCAGAAGATGAAAACACTGTGTCCATAAAGGGATGGAGATGGTCAGAAACAATACTCAGGTCGACTGTGGCGTTTAAACAATGTTCAATTGGTACTAAGGGGTTCAAAGTGTGCTAAGAAAATACCATTACAGCACCAGCAGCCTGAACCGCTGAAGGCAGGATGGATCCATGCTCTCATGTTGATTATGCCAAATTACCATCTGAATGACCCAGCAGAAATGAAGACTCATCAGATGCTCTTCAGTGTTCAGAGATGCTCTTCAGTGTTCAGAGATGCTCTTCAGTGTTCAGAGATGCTCTTCAGTGTTCAGAGATGCTCTTCAGTGTTCAGAGATGCTCTTCTGTGTTCAGAGATGCTCTTCAGTGTTCAGAGATGCTCTTCAGTGTTCAGAGATGCTCTTCAGTGTTCAGAGATGCTCTTCAGTGTTCAGAGATGCTCTTCTGTGTTCAGAGATGCTCTTCTATGTTCAGAGATCAGAGATGCTCTTCAGTGTTCAGAGATGCTCTTCTGTGTTCAGAGATGCTCTTCAGTGTTCAGAGATGCTCTTCTGTGTTCAGAGATGCTCTTCAGTGTTCAGAGATGCTCTTCAGTGTTCAGAGATGCTCTTCAGTGTTCAGAGATGCTCTTCAGTGTTCAGAGATGCTCTTCTGTGTTCAAAGATGCTCTTCTGTGTTCAGAGATGCTCTTCTGTGTTCAGAGATGCTCTTCAGTGTTCAGAGATGCTCTTCTGTGTTCAGAGATGCTCTTCAGTGTTCAGAGATGCTCTTCTGTGTTCAGAGATGCTCTTCTGTGTTCAGAGATGCTCTTCAGTGTTCAGAGATGCTCTTCAGTGTTCAGAGATGCTCTTCTGTGTTCAGAGATGCTCTTCTGTGTTCAGAGATGCTCTTCAGTGTTCAGAGATGCTCTTCTGTGTTCAGAGATGCTCTTCAGTGTTCAGAGATGCTCTTCAGTGTTCAGAGATGCTCTTCTGTGTTCAGAGATGCTCTTCAGTGTTCAGAGATGCTCTTCTGTGTTCAGAGATGCTCTTCTGTGTTCAGAGATGCTCTTCAGTGTTCAGAGATGCTCTTCTGTGTTCAGAGATGCTCTTCTGTGTTCAGAGATGCTCTTCTGTGTTCAGAGATGCTCTTCAGTGTTCAGAGATGCTCTTCAGTGTTCAGAGATGCTCTTCTGTGTTCAGAGATGCTCTTCTGTGTTCAGAGATGCTCTTCTGTGTTCAGAGATGCTCTTCTGTGTTCAGAGATGCTCTTCAGTGTTCAGAGATGCTCTTCTGTGTTCAGAGATGCTCTTCAGTGTTCAGAGATGCTCTTCTGTGTTCAGAGATGCTCTTCTGTGTTCAGAGATGCTCTTTAGTGTTCAGAGATGCTCTTCTGTGTTCAGAGATGCTCTTCAGTGTTCAGAGATGCTCTTCAGTGTTCAGAGATGCTCTTCTGTGTTCAGAGATGCTCTTCTGTGTTCAGAGATGCTCTTCTGTGTTCAGAGATGCTCTTCTGTGTTCAGAGATGCTCTTTAGTGTTCAGAGATGCTCTTCTGTGTTCAGAGATGCTCTTCTGTGTTCAGAGATGCTCTTCAGTGTTCAGAGATGCTCTTCAGTGTTCAGAGATGCTCTTCAGTGTTCAGAGATGCTCTTCAGTGTTCAGAGATGCTCTTCAGTGTTCAGAGATGCTCTTCAGTGTTCAGAGATGCTCTTCAGTGTTCAGAGATGCTCTTCTGCAGATCTCAGTTGTATCGAGTGCTTATTTGAGTTACTGTTGACTTTCTATCAGCTCGAATCTGGTTATTTTCCTCAGACCTCTGACATCAACAAGACATTTTCTCCCACAGAACTGAAGCTCACTGGATATTTCCTCTTTTTTGGACCATTCTCTATAAACCCTATAGATTGATGTGTGTGAAAATCCCAGTAGATCAGCAGTTTCTGAAATACTCAGACCAGCCCGCATGGCACCAACAACCATGACATGTTCAAAATCACTTAAATCCTTTTTCTTCCTTATTCTGATGCTCAGTTTGAACTTCAGCAGATTGTCTTGATCGTGTCTGCATGCCTAAATGCATTGAGTTGCTGTCATGTGATTGGCTGATCTTTGCATTAACGAGCAGTTGAACAGGTGTACCTTATAAAGTGACCAGTGAATGTATAATTATAATTCATTACCTAAGCATTTGACGTTGTCCATGGCATATGCAGAAGCCGCCCGTGGCTTGTTGGTGACAAGCGCCAACTCCCCAAAATACTGCCCTCTAGAGCATGTGGCGATTTCCACCTCCTCGTCTTCAGTATCGTTTTTTGACTAAAAGAGAGGTAATGACACCAGAATGTCATGCATGTGAACCTTTTAAAGCTGAAAGGCATATTGGTTTATTAAGATGCACAATGAACCGAAATGTGCTGTAAACAGTGATTCTTTGTTAAAACACATTTTTGACTCACCTTGCTCCTTTTCATAGTGATCCTAACATGTCCTGACTCTACGATGTAGAAACTGTTTGCCAAATCACCCTGTGAAAACAAGGATATCCATTAAGCACTGCAGATACACGTTTACAAAGTTTGGGGTCTGTAAGATTTTTAATTAAACTTTTTTTTTTTTAAAGAAGACTCACACATTACAATATTATCATTACATATCTGTAATGATATCTCACAATATTTCAGGTTTTTACTGTATTTTTGATCAATGTAATGTGTCCTTGCTGAATAAAAGTATTAATTTTGCATAAAAAACTCGTATTGAGCCCAAACATATAAACGGAAGTGTATAACATACAGCACCATCACTAAAATCTGATTGGATGAGCCATTATTTCACGATTTTTCCAATTGTTAAAAATCGTTTTATACACGTTGAACTCAAATCTCATTCAATATTTTAGTGGCAAGCATAAATGCAGAAATTAAACAGAAAAAGAAATGTGCATGATTTTTTCAGACCTTAATCAGATATAACCATTTTAAATAATACAAATATATATAATTTTCTTTATTAGTTCTGTCAAACTAACCTGAGCAATGATCTGTTCCCCACTATTGTACACTTTGGTCGACAAGACATCAACAACCTTCATTCTCTCTGAAACCTAAAAACAAGAGACACATTTATTCATGAAATCAACCAGAGGACTGCACATGCAGAAGTAAAGTGTGTAAGTGTGTGTGTGTGTGTGTGTGTGTGTGTGTGTGTGTGTGTGTGTGTGTGTGTGTGTGCGTGTGTTCAAACCTCCAGTGACGTGAGCAGAGGAAGGGTTCCGATGAAAGCCTCGTACGTTTTTCTTTTCTTCGCATTGTTCTTTAAGATGATCCTTCTGAATGTCAATCGATCCTAGGGGCATTTAAACAAAGAAAAATACTAAACAATATTTTACACTCCAGGAAAACAACCAACGGCAGAGAAAGAGGGATTGAGTCTTTATCCCTTTTTCCTACGATCCATGCCGCTTTGCACAAATTATGGGAGTAACTTCCCTTTAGGTAAATTGTAAACAATCAGAGAAAGTTTCGCTCCATGAATGCAATAATAGGCATTTTCAAAAACCGTGGGACAATGAGATCTCACTTTTCAACCGTTGAACATTAAAAGGACATTTAAAATAGGTTGGGATATATCAATAACGTCATGTCTTTTTTTCGTACTGTTACAGCAGAATACAAAGGAAAAAAGAAAATAATCAGGAGGAAAAGAACGCAGTGACTGAAAAGAGCTCTTGCCATAGATATTCTTGTTATAGCATAATTGTCACATTAAAATACCAAGCGTTACGATATTCTCCTGACAAAACAAGGATTATATGTAGCGCAACCTTATGATTTGAAATGATTCGTTTTAGTCTTTTTGAGTGGAACTTCCTCGAACTGGAAATGCCTCCCATAATCAAAAACGCAGAAGGCTTGTTTGGAAAAAGGTGGATAGTCCTGTCATTTCAATACTTTCTATGAAAAGCAGAGGGCGCTCTAACACAAAGCACACTCTTGGAGAAAAAAAACAAGGAATTTAGCATGTGATTTTACTGTAAAAATTGCTTAAAGTCGATATGAAACGGAAGTTGCGATAGCCTTTACTTCCCTATTGTGACGGCTTCTGGAACAAGAACAAATGTAGGGTGGGGCTTGTGGGGAATTGATTGGATGGTTGTGGTTTGCTATTGGTGGATCTCATGTGAGTGACAGGTTGCCCCGCCCTCGTCATCAAGAGGGATTATTTTGAACATTATTTGTTCAAAGATTACATGAATAAATAAAAATGTGCACGAATAAAAAATTATAATGAATACTGCAATATTCCATAGAAAATAAGGGTCACACTTTAGTTTAGGGTCCAATTCTCACAACTAACTAACTATTAACTATGACTTTTGTCTCAATAAACTCCTAATTACAGTTTATTGATAAGTTTAGGTATTGGTAGGATTAAAGGATGTAGAATAAGGTCATGCAGAATAAGGCATTAATATGTGCTTTTTAAGTACTAATAAACAGCCAATATCCTAGTAATATGCATGCTAATAAGCAACTAGTGAGATTTGAAACCAATCTGAGCACTTAGAAAGTGATGTACTGTAAGTGCACTTGATTCACGCCACTGAATATTTATTAAAATATCTGCATTTGCGTTCCACACCCGGTCCCGAGGGTAAATGATGACAGGAATCACTCACGAGGCACCACAGGGCTCCAGGTGAGGTAGCGATGATGGTGGCGGCCCTTGGCGTGTTGTACATGAGGGCCAGCTCTCCAAAACTCCCACGGTTGTCATAAGATCCCACGATCCGCGTGGTGCCGTCCGCTTTCAGCTCGATGTCAAACATGCCCCTGTATGACGAACACAAGATATCGATGTCTGACGGGTTTAAACTCCAGCATTACGATGCAGAGATGAGTCCAGTTTACCTCTCAATGACGTAGAAGTTGTCGCCATCGTCATCTTGATCAATGATGTGCTCTCCTGTCACCACTACCTTCTCAAACATGGCATCCAAGACCTGGGATATCTGCTCCTGTTCATCAGAGAGAAGACATATATGAGCCTTTCTTGTGTTAAAAGGAGCACAACTCCTCTGGCATAGTTATGTCTTCCATCATATATAAAAGGAGATATTTAACAGATTTCAGGTGAATAACTATAGACATTTGGGTTTGGTCCTAAAACCATAAAAACATTTTCTTACTTGAAATAAAATAAACTTGAACTGAAATAAAATATTTGAGTGTGCTGTCAATTCGTGATTAATCACATCTAACATAAACGTTAGTGTGTGTGTATATATATATATATTATTATTGTGTGTGTATGTATGTATATATATATTATTATTATTATTGTGTGTGTGTGTGTGTGTGTGTGTGTATATACAAACTTTTATGTTAGATGCAATTAATCAATTTTATTTTAACTTGAACTAATAAAATAACTAAAACTGAAATAAGTATTAATAAAAACTATATAGACATGTTAAAAAAAAATACAAAAACACTTCTCAAAACGTACTTTTTTTTATTATTAAAATGAAAAATCTAAAAATGAAACTACCGGTATTAATAAAATGATGTCATTATTATGGTTCCCTAACGCTAAAAATATCCAAAATGTTTTTTTGTTAATTGAAATAAAACTGAAATCAAATAAAATATAAATGTTAGATGAAAAAAAATGCCTTGGAAACTAACTGAAATAAGTTTAAGTTGAAGCATTGAAATGACTAACTGGAAATAAATCAAAATTAAAACTGAAATAATAAATATTTAAATAAAAAAACACATTTTTAGGTATATTATGTGCTTTTGTCGGTTTTATTCAACTAAAATGTAAAGAAAATACATGCTAATTTAAAATATGAATAATATAATAATATTAAAAGAACACTGGTTTGAAACAACGAGGTTAGTAAATTATGACAGCTTAATTTTGGGATATTTTTGTATTCCTTCAACACACATAATGAGTCACCTTTTTGCAAAACAATACACTATTTGTTTTTATGGCAATCTTCATTTTTCAATCTTTCAGCTATTTTTTTCTAGAAGTAACTAAGCAACAACCCATCCATGTTAATCTTAGTGGCTGTCTGACAACAAATCCAGCAAAACATGTTGTTAAATCGAAGAAAACGTTGTCTTATCATCTTATGAAGTGTTCATCATCTTACCTGGTCCAGATTTTTGAACAGCAGGATGTCCTTGCAGGCTTCCTGTAGTCTCTGTCTCTGCTCGTCTGTTTTGGGGTAAGTGACCTGAAGTGCACAGCAAAGCATTGTGGGATACCGGGCAGCAGCAGATGCCACAGAAATGCCTGTTTAGAAATTCAATAGCCTGTTTCAAGAGGCCACTCACCCTGGGTTCTCTCTCCTCTTCATCCTCATCAGGGTTGTACGCCTCCGCACAAACTGTCCAGAAAGGAATAAATGCAGTAAATCGGAAGCAGGATTAAAACGACCTGTCTAGACAACGCATTACTGCGCAATTAAAATACTGTGCTTTGTGCAACCTGTTAAAATAGAAACAACCAATTTTATGAAGATCTGAATCTTAATATCTACTTTCATTGGTTTATTTGATTGTTTAAATGGTTAAAACACTTATGAAAATAATTTTCACATCCTTATGTCGTTCTGAAGCTTAATGACTTTCTTTCGTTAGTCAAACACAAAAGGAGATGTTTAGCAGATTGTTCAAGCTGCTTTTTTATAAACGCAGAGGCATTTAAGAGAAGGTTTTTAGTGTATAATGACTTAATTTTGGGTACGTTTCCCACTGTTGCATGTTCCCTGGTTTTGTGTTTCTTGTTTTTTTCTTTTGAAGTGTATTTTCTGTTCCCAGTGTTGTATATATAGTTACCCTTGTTTGTTGCCATAGTGATTGATTACTCTCACCTGTTCCTAGTTAGCATCTGGTTATCCTGTGGTTCTCTTACGAAAGTTCTCTCGTACTGCGTCGAAGACGCTGCGGGAAAGATTATTTCTCGAGATATTGAAGCCAAAAAATTAATCCTTAATTTTGTAATAATGTAAAACGCTTTGCAGCAGCATACAGCCTTAGGCGGAACAGCTTGCGCGCCTATTGGCTGCCCTGCGGCAAAAGCAGCAGCCTATGCGAGGCCTGCATGACGCTTGACCCAATGAGGACGCTTCGCGCCCTCTACGTCACATCCCGCCAGAATGGGCGTGGCCTAGGCTTATAAATAACCGAGCACAGCTGCGTACCCCTGATTTTCTTTTTCTTCAGCGAAGGTCCCGTTTCACTGAAGCCGCTGGTCAACATCTCGCCGACTTCAGCCGCCGTTCCCTGCATCGCTATCCGGCGTGGAATATATCCTTTCTTATCAGTGTGTCTGTTTTGTGTGTGTGTTCGCCGCTGCGTCACACATTGTTTTCTCCACACTAAAAGAGCCGAGCGTCTTTTTCAAGATGTCTCGCGTCTGTCGCTCGTGTCGAGCTCCACTCAGCGACGGGGACCACCACGTGATTTATGTTTCCTGCCTGGGTGAGGACCACGCAGCTTTAGCCCTCGCCGATGGCGGCTGCCATCACTGCGAGACGATGCCTATGGTGACTCTGCGGACTCGCCTGGCTTCGTTCGCTGAAGCCGTTATGGACGATGAGGGTGAAGCCGCGTCTGTGGAGGACGACTGCTGTTCTCTCCTCGCTTCGGGTAGCGAGGGATGGGCGAGCTCTGTGGACCTCCCCGCCCCCGCCGATCGTGAACGTCGAGGAGGAAAGGCCAGCATCGAAGCAGAGCTGATGCGTCTGCTCACGCAGGCCGTCGCGAGCCTCGGCCTCAACCGGCTGGATGGCTGCTTTCTGCCTGGAGACCACGCTTCGCCGCCCTCTCGACGCCCTTTCTTCCTGAGCTTCACGAAGGGCACGGAGAGGGTCGAAACTACGGTAAAAACAGAAGTAGCACATCTACTTCGAGCCGAAATAGCGAAGCTATTGAGCAAAGGGGCCATAGAGCCTTTATCTCAAGCTCAGAGCGAAGGGGGTTTGTACAGCAGATATTTCCTGGTGCCAAAGAAAGACGGGGGTTTTAGATCTGAGGCAGCTGAACAAAGTGCTTGTGAAGCGCAAGTTCAGAATGCTCACGACCAGAAAAATCCTCGCGCAGATTCACAGAGGGGACTCGTTTATGTCAATAGATCTGAAAGACGCGATTTCCACATACAAATTGCATCACGTCACAGGCCATTCTTGAGATTCGCCTTCGAGGGCCAGGCATATCAGTATACAGTCCTCCCGTTTGGCCTGTCTCTAGCACATCGTACATTTACAGTGTGCATGCACCCCTGAGACTCCAAGGCGTACGAATTCTGAATTATTTGGATGATTGGCTGATTCTAGCCCAATCGCGATCAGAGCTTGTACAGCACAGGACCCTATTACTCAAACACCTCAAGGTTTTAGGTCTCAGAGTCAACTGGGCAAAAAGTTCACTGTCTCCCAGTTTTCTGGGCACAGATCTGGACTCGCTGTCTATGACAGCACAGCTGTCATCACAGCGCAGACTGCGTATTCTGCACATGATAAAAACCTTCCGCAGCGGCTCCATAGTTCCGCTCAGGAAGTTTCAGAGGATGCTGGGTCTCATGGCCTCAGCATCATCAGTACTACAGCTGGGCCTGCTACGCATGTGCCCGCTGCAGTTCTGGCTGAAAGTGCGAGTGCCGCACCGAGCATGGGTCTCCAGTCTTTGTCGCCTCAAGGTCAATCAGGAGTGCGTGTCAGCCCTGATACCATGGAGTGCGGCAGACTGGTACCAGTTAGGTGTAAGCCTGGGGACTTCCTCGAGCGTGAAGGTGGTGTCTACGGACGCATCCACTTCAGGCTGGGGAGCGTTGCTCGAGGGCAGACCGTTCTTTGGCCAGTGGTCAGAACGGGAAAGGCTCCCACACATAAACTGCCTGGAAATGTTGGTAGTGGACTACGCGCTGAGGCGCTTTTGTCCCCGGATAAAAGGGCATCATGTCCTGGTCCGTTCAGACAACATGTCAGTAGTGGCCTACATAAATCACCAGGGCGGTGTCAAATCCCGAAACCTGTACAGGTTAACAGAACGCCTCCTGGTTTGGGCCCAGCACAACCTGCGCTCGCTGAGAGCAGTGCACGTGCCAGGGCACCTGAATATCGCCCCAGACAGACTCTCACGGAACAATGTTCCTACGGGAGAGTGGTCTCTACACCCACAGACAGTACAACTGCTGTGGAGGACATTCGGCAGAGCAAAAGTAGACCTGTTTGCATCTCAGGAAAACGCTCATTGTCCGAAATTTTTCTCCAAGAGCGAGAACGCGCTGGCCCACGTCTGGCCCCGCTGCCCGCTCTATGCTTTTTCCTCCTGTCTCGCTTCTACCTCAGGTATTGGAGCAAATCAGGAAAAGCGGATGCTCAGTGCTACTCGTGGCTCCGTTCTGGACAAACCAAGCATGGTTTCCAGTACTGATGCAGCTGACAAGCACTGCTCCATGGCCGATACCGGTGAGGAGGGACCTCCTCTCTCAGGCCAGGGGCTCGATTTTGCATCCTCGCCCGGAGCTCTGGTCCCTACATGTGTGGGCCATCAACGGGTACCCGCTAACCTCCCAAAAGGAGTGTTAGACACGATCGAGCAGGCTAGAACCCCGTCCACTAGACGGCTCTATTCCTCTAAATGGTCTGTGTTCTCTAGCTGGTGCTCAGCCCAGGATGTATCACCACTGCAGTGCGGGGAAACGGAGGTTTTCTCCTTCCTACAGGAGCTGCTGGATAAGGGTAGGACCCCATCCACGCTCAAAGTTTACGTGGCGGCTATAGCAGCGTTCGTCAATCCGACGCTTGGCCGGTCACTTGGTAGGAACGACCTGGTTGTTTGTTTCCTTAAAGGAGCTAGGAGATTGAACCCTCCCAGACCTCCTTCAGTCCCCGTCTGGGACCTTTCTACGGTACTGGGTGCCATGAAGGGTGCCCCGTTTGAGCCTGTGCACTCAGTTGACATGAAGCACTTGTCTTTCAAGACAGTGTTTCTTCTGGCTCTCGCTTCAGTGAAGCGCGTGGGGGATTTACAAGCGCTCTCGGTGAGAGCGTCATGTATGGAGTTCGGGCCTAATGACTCTAAAGTCGTACTAAAGCCGAAACATGGGTATGTGCCTAAGTCCTTCAACACACCGTTCAGGGCTCAGGTTATCTCCCTGTCGGCTCTGCCGGCCTCTGAGGAAAAGGATGACGCTAGCTTCCTTTGCCCGGTCAGGGCATTAAGAGCTTACGTGTCCCGCTCCGCTGTTTTTAGGCAGACGGAGCAGCTCTTCGTTTCGTTCAGCGGACGTTCCAAGGGACGAGCTGCGTCGAAACACAGCCTGTCCAGATGGGTAGTGGATGACATAGCGCTAGCCTACGCATCAAAAGGACTGCAATGCCCGTTGGGCATCAGAGCACATTCTACGAGGGGCATGGCCTCCTCATGGGCTTGGTCTAGTGGAATCTCGTTGCAAGATATCTGTATGGCGGCAGGCTGGGCCTCCTCGTCTACATTTATAAGGTTTTATAACCTAGAGGTTCCCGCCTTGCAGGCCAGACTGCTCTTGGTCTGAGAGACACAATATGGTGTTTCTGCCCCGTTCTATTACGGCCCAGATTGCCAAAATGTTTTAAGCATCACTCACTGACAGTTATGTCCTATGAGCTGTGTAATGACCCACCATATATATTTATTTACATATATATGCTGTAAATGCCCTTCGGGGCACTAATTATAAAGGAATAATTCTAGCCTCTCTTTCCTGAAACTCTGTGTGAGTTTCACTAAAAGTCATTGTGCACTATGTGTGCCCCGGGCGCGCGCGCCCTTGGGTATCTGGTGTCGTATCTCAGCATGCACAGCGTTTTACACTGGGTTCCCGCAGCGTCTTCGACGCAGTACGAGAGAATTCTCGTAAGAGAACGTACTCGGTTACTAACGTAACCTCGGTTCTCTCTAGAAGAGGAACTAGTACTCTGTGCCGTACCTGCATCCAGCTCTGGTTCGCTTCGGCAATGAAAATCAGGGGTACGCAGCTGTGCTCAGTTATTTATAAGCCTAGGCTACGGCCATTCTGGCGGGACTCATTGGGTCAAGCGTCGTGGAGGCCTCGCATAGGCTGCTGCTTTTGCCGCAGTGCAGCCAATAGGCGCGCAAGCTGTTCCGCCTAAGGCTGTATGCTGCTGCAAAACATTTTACATTATTACAAAATTAAGAATTAATTTTTTGGCTTCAATATCTCGAGAAAGAATCTCAAGAATCGCAGCGTCTTCGACGCAGTACTCGTTCCTCTTCTGGAGAGAACCGAGGTTATGTTAGTAACCGAGTACGTTTTATATCCCAGTTTTTTCCCTTGTTCAATGTCTGGTGTTGTCATTTGTGCTTTGTTTTCAGTTCTGTTTCCACCTGCCTTTTCCCCCCTCTGTTTTTCACCGTAGCCTAGATTTAATTGTGTTATTTTTGTTAATAAACTTTGAATATTGGTATTGGATCCTACTGTCTTCTCTGAAATAACACGTGTTACAGAACACCAGACATTGAACAGGAAACACTGGGATATAAAAACACAGGATAACGAGATGCTAACTAGGAATGGGTGATGGTAATCAATCACTATGGCTCACATGTAACGCTCACAAATATCCAATTTAAAATTAGAAATGCTTACTGGAAACTAAATTAAATAAGTAAAAACTAACTAAAAATGAAATACAGGGCTTCTACTCAGTATGGGAAAAGTGTGGACTTTTGTAATGTCCATGTCCGTCATAATAAGTATGGAAAAAATGGTACACCGGGATTTTTTTTTTAAATACTATTTTCACTCATAATTTGCTAGTAAATTTCAGTTAATCACAAATAAATGGCAAGTAACACATTGAATTAAATGTGAGATTTTTTTTTAATTTGTCAATGTTTTTATGAGTTACAGAACCTAGCTATATTAGTCCGGCAATTATTTGGCAACATGATATTCATAGTCAGAAATAAGAAAATAAGAAAAGTAAACCTAAACAGTAAGATTTAAAATAAATAATATTAAGAAAAAATAAAATAAAAATTAAAACTAAAACTGAAATAAAAATTAAACCTAAATAGTAATAGCTATATATATAAAAAATAAAATAAAATAAAAAGCACTTTCAAACAAAAAAAGAAAAGAAAAGCTAATTCAATATAGCGCACGAGTTGTATTAAATACTTTAATTGTACTTAAAATGCTTTTTTTATTTCACTGTATTGAAAGCAGAAGATCAGATGTTCTGCTAAACATCACCTTTCCACAGACGAAGGAAGGTCACATGGCTTTTGGAACGGCATGAGGGCGAGTAAATGAGTGAACTTTCATTTTGAGATGAACGAAAAATAAACCTGTAGTCGTTCTAAATCTAAACTAATAATTTAAGAATCGTTTTCCACAATAAAGAACCTTTTATGCAGTGCAAAGGTTCTTCATGGGACCATCGATGCCAATAAAGAAGCTTTACATTTAAGAAAAGTTTGATGGAAATGCAGCGAGAGATGAGAGGATCGTCTGCTGTCCTCTCCCAGTATTCCTACTATAAATTCCAGCACAGAGAAGACAAGACCAGGAACTCCAGCGTCTATATCAATACTAAAGTTTCAGGGCCAGGAACCCTACAAGAACCATCAGCTCAGATCTCTCAGGCTATTGTGTATCCAGGGCCTATTTCCCAATGATTGGTCTTTAATATCAAGTAAGTTTTAGATGACTCAGCTCACCAGATGCACAAGAAAATCACAGAAATATTGGTCACATGTTCAGTGTTTTGCCTTAATATTGGTACTTTGCAGTCTTGGTTTGTTCTCTATACATCATACTCAAAAGTTTGGGGTCGGTATTCTCTTCTGCTCACCAAAGCTGCATTTATTTGATCAAAAATACAGTAAAAACAGTGAAATATTGTTACAATTTAAAATAACTGTTTTCTATTATATATGTTAAAATGTAATTTATTCCAGTGATAAAAGCTGAATTGTCAGCATCATTACTCCAGTCTTCAATGTCACATGATCCTTTAGAAATCACTCTAATATGATGATTTGCTGCTCGAGAAACATTTCTGATTATTATCAATGTTGAAAACAGTTTTGCTGCTGCATATTTTTAGGAAACTTTGATAATTTTTTTTCAGGATTCTTTGATGAATAGAAAGTTCAAAAGAACAGCATTTATTTGAAATAGAAATATTTTGTAACATAATGTCTTTGCTGTCTCTTTTGATCAGTTAAACGTATCCGTGCTGAATAAAAAGTGTTACATTCATTCAAAAAACCTCCCCCAAACTTTTGAACCGTACTGTAAGTCTTCATTTCATTCATTCACAGTCACAGAAAGAGAACAGAGCTCATGCTATTCTATTAAAAACCTGACATGAAATAAACCAGACGGGAACAAAGTTCAACACTTTGAGACTCTCCTGATTAATTATTACAAATAACAGAACTCAGTTTAGCTTTATAGAAACCATTTTCCATTACAGTAAAGTCCTATCTATCTATCTATCTATCTATCTATCTATCTATCTATCTATCTATCTATCTATCTATCTATCTATCTATCTATCTATCTTCTACCTACCTATCTATCTTCTACCTACCTACCTATCCATCCATCCATCCATCCATCCATCCATCCATCCATCCATCCATCCATCCATCCATCCATCCATCATCTATCTATCTATCTATCTATCTATCTATCTATCTATCTATCTATCTATCTATCTATCTATCTATCTATCCATCCATCCATCATCTATCTATCTATCTATCTATCTATCTATCTATCTATCTATCTATCTATCTATCTATCTTCTACCTACCTATCTATCTTCTACCTACCTACCTATCCATCCATCCATCCATCCATCCATCCATCCATCCATCCATCCATCCATCCATCCATCCATCATCTATCTATCTATCTATCTATCTATCTATCTATCCATCCATCCATCCATCATCTATCTATCTATCTATCTATCTATCTATCTATCTATCTATCTATCTATCTATCTATCTATCTATCTATCTATCTATCTATCTTCTACCTACCTATCTATCTTCTACCTACCTACCTATCCATCCATCCATCCATCCATCCATCCATCCATCCATCCATCCATCCATCCATCCATCCATCCATCATCTATCTATCTATCTATCTATCTATCTATCTATCTATCTATCTATCTATCCATCCATCCATCATCTATCTATCTATCTATCTATCTATCTATCTATCTATCTATCTATCTATCTATCTTCTACCTACCTATCTATCTTCTACCTACCTACCTATCCATCCATCCATCCATCCATCCATCCATCCATCCATCCATCCATCCATCCATCCATCATCTATCTATCTATCTATCTATCTATCTATCTATCTATCTATCCATCCATCCATCATCTATCTATCTATCTATCTATCTATCTATCTATCTATCTTCTACCTACCTATCCATCCATCCATCCATCCATCCATCCATCCATCCATCATCTATCTATCTATCTATCTATCTATCTATCTATCTATCTATCTTCTACCTACCTATCCATCCATCCATCCATCATCTATCTATCTATCTATCTATCTATCTATCTATCTATCTATCTATCCATCCATCCATCATCTATCTATCTATCTATCTATCTTTCTATCTATATCTATCTATCTTCTACCTACCTATCCATCCATCCATCCATCCATCCATCCATCCATCCATCCATCATCTATCTATCTATCTATCTATCTATCTATCTATCTATCTATCTATCTTCTACCTACCCATCCATCCATCCATCCATCCATCCATCATCTATCTATCTATCTATCTATCTATCTATCCATCCATCCATCCATCCATCCATCATCTATCTATCTATCTATCTATCTATCTATCTATCCATCCATCCATCCATCCATCCATCATCTATCTATCTATCTATCTATCTATCTATCTATCCATCCATCCATCCATCCATCCATCCATCCATCCATCATCTATCTATCTATCTATCTATCTATCTATCTATCTATCTATCTATCTATCTATCTATCTATCTATCTATCTATCTATCTATCTATCTATCTATCTATCTATCTATCTATCTATCTATCCATCCATCCATCCATCCATCCATCCATCCATCATCTATCTATCTATCTATCTATCTATCTATCTATCTATCTATCTATCTATCTATCTATCTATCTATCTATCTATCTATCTATCTATCATCCATCCACCTATCCATCCATCCGTTTATTATCCAGCTATCATCAATCCATCCACCGATCTACGGTATTTATCACATCATTATAAGGAATCATAAGGCCCATTATAAACACATTTCTTATTATTCGACCACCAAAATCCCACCTTCCCCATCACAAACCGGCTTTATTTCCTATTCAATCCTTCCTTAAACCACAGTACATTAAACTCTCTCCATCCGTCCTCCGAGCGATCCACGAGAGACAGAACTTCACAGCATCTGAAACACTTTCGTTCTGCAAACAATGCTGATCTTCCATTAGTAAATTAAACCATTAGCCTCTCATTTGCTCTGAGAGAAGTAAAGAAGTAAACGATATGTTAATAATAACAAGACAAAAGGCACTCAAACCACAAACACAGGCTCATTAATCAGAGTTAGATGTCCCATAAGCAGGATATCTTCAACAAATTACTAATAAGTAGATTCTCTCTCGGCCACCAAATCCGTTTCAACAATAGATCGCTAATATATTAGCAACAATATGAATCTTCATAGAAAGCTCTTCAGAAAAGTTAATTTCTCTGACGCATGCACTAGTGTCTAATGGTGTTGTGATCCAGATATATATATATATATATGTACAGGTGAAACTTGAAAAATAAGAATATCTTGCAAAAGTTCATTTATTTCAGTAATTCAACTTAAAAGGTGAAACTAATAGAGTCATTACATGCAAAGTGAGATATTTCAAGCCTTTATTTGTTATAATTTTGATGATTATGGCTTACAGCTTATGAAAACCTTTTCACAATATTCTAATTTTGAATGATCATCGAAGCCATAATCATAAAAATTATAACAAATAAAGGCTTGAAATATCTCACTTTGCATGTAATGAGTCTATATACTATATTAGTGTCACCTTTTAAGTTGAATTACTGAAATAAATTAACATTTGCACCATATTCTCATTTTTCCAGTTTCACCTGTATATCATTTTGTTTGTGTCCAAGAACCCAATAATGATTTCAGATCCTTCAGCACCTAAAATAGGAGTTTATAATCATATTCCTGAATTTGAATAGGCCTATATTGTAGACTCATACAGTTGAACTGCATTGCAAGGAACTTACCAGAAGCTCTCCGGACAAATCTGTTGATAACCGGAGCTGAAAGGAAAGATAGAAAAAGGACTGATAAAAAAATAATATTTGTGGTGCATTACAATAAAATCAAATGTTAATATAAAATATTCAATTCAAGATGCCACAGTAATGGCCTATAGATGGATCTGTCCACACCCAGGAAGCATCTTCCAGCTTGACCAAATACTAAATGTTTGTGCCTCATAATTGATAGTGATACTTCCCAATATAACACATATCATAATTTGCATGCATGAAAAAAAATAGGCCTGTGTGCACTGTACACATCATGCCAAGTATTTAATGCACACAGGGCCTATCATTTAAATGAATAATAACCAGAGCTTTCATCCGAAAAGCATGGAAATGAGAGCATTCATATGATAAAACCAAGCCAATCTGGTCTTTGTTCCAAACCCCTCTGCAGTGAGCTGACCCCTCATTTTTAAATGAAAATGCATTTCATAATCATCATCATCATCATCATCAAGGAGATGTGTGATCATGCATTAGCACTGAACAAAAGATCACTGGTTCAGCCAGTGTGGACAATGTTGTGATGCATTAAACATGCAAAGGAAGGATGCCTGTATGAATGAGGACACTGCTGATGGTCCTAGTTGTTTGAAAGCATTACCTACGAATTCTTCATCATCATCGTCCTCCTCTCCGTTTTCAGAGTCGATCTGCATGGCCTCCTCGATGAAGTTGACGGCTTTGCCCGCTCGCGCGGCTGAATTGTGTTCATTGCCGAACGCGCCGCCGCGGGTCTCGTTCTCCTTGAGACGCGTGAAGTATTGCAGCGCGAACTCCAGCAGATCCCCCGGCTGGTTCCTCAGGACCTCCACGGTAAAGCTCTGCAGAAGCTCCGTCAAGCCCTCGGGGATTTCTATACTCATTTCCTGACGGTGAAATGTGCGCAAAATTCGGCCCGGTCTTGCGCGTACACGTAACGTTACAACAACAGTCGGTCCCGTTTCGCCGCGTCAGCTGAGAAGAATGACCCGCAAAACGCGTCAGAGGGAACGCGACGGATTTCTCGCTATTCCACCATCTGCGTGTGTTTCCCACCGTGTCCGACCGTGTCCTCTAATTTGCGGGCGTAAAAATGGCTGGGATTTCAAGAGATGGCATTTTTTTCTCTCTCCTGCTGCTGGCTACAGGAAAGCCGCGCATGTGATGCGGGAAACCATGGCAACCAGCATCCCGGGATTTGCGCAGGAGGAACGCGGACGCGACGCGACGAACTGGAACGCAACGCGAGCTCTTAAAGGGATAGTTCGCTTCAAAATCACCCTCATGTTGCTCCAAACCTGTATGAGTTTCTTTCTTCTTTTGAACACAAAAGAAGATTTTTTTGAAATTTTTTGGTAATCAAACAGTTGACTTTTTTTTCCTATTATGGAAGTCAATGACTGCCGTCACCTGTCAGAAGAAAGACATTCATACAGGTTTTGAACAACATTAGGGTGAGTAAATGATGACAGGTTTTTTTTTTTGGGGGGGGGGGGGGGGGACTATCCCTTTAAATTAGATTAAAAACAACCAGATGTTTTTTTAAATCTTTACGCAAAAGTACCATGGTATTATGATGATTGTTTTGGACAAGTACCATGGTATTACTATAGGATCCTTTGAAATCGCTACATTGGAGTCTATGCAAATAGTACAGGCATATATGAATAATGGAAATCATTCAGGACAATGGTAGGGGGAGACTACTTGTCACACCTTTTCTCATTGAAATAGCCTATATGTTTATCATGATTTTTAAAGTTTTGACTGAATAATTAGTAAAATCCTAACCCTAACCCATTTCCTTTGAACACGTTGACTTATATACAAATCAGAAAATTGCCAAATGGAAAAGGCAATAACATATCAAAGCCTAATTTTGCTATCAGGAATAAAAAAATACATTATACAGTATGCATCTCTTGTGACAACCTACCCCAACCTGACTTTTATGATAACATGTAGTTCAACCGAGACTTTTGACAATTTGAATCAGGCTTTTGACTCAAGGCCCTTTAACTTTCCTATGTGACAACTAGCCCCGGTGTCCTCTAATAGCCTATAGTATCAAAGTACCATCACTTTATTTATCTTAAACCATCTTCTGCATTGTCTTGGATCTGTATAATATATAGTTTTGCACCTTTTTAGAGTGACGCTTTCAAATATAATTAAGTTAATGGATAAACAGACACCCCAGACAGAATTAGACTAAGTGGGTTGCTGGTTAATCCCGTTTTGACGAAAAATATGAGCTGATTATGTTGAGATTATTATCAGAGTTTGACCTTCTGGGAACAATTACATTGTTGTTATATAAAGGTACAAGGTCTCTCTCTCTCTCTCTCTCTCTCTCTCTCTCTCTCTCTCTCTCTCTCTCTCTCTCTCTCTCTCTCTCTCTCTCTCTCTCTCTCTCTCTCTCTCTCTCTCTCTCTCTCTCTCTCTCTCTCTCTCTCTCTCTATGTTGTGTTCCACATCTGTCATAATGTATCCAGCATTATCAGAGAGAACAGAATAGAGAAGAGGATATAATATTAAAATAATAACTCGGAGTGGAATAAACTGGAGACTTTAATATCAATGATAGTCAGGGCACAAAAAAAAACGTTCCAGTCCAGTCCTCTACAAACGTGTTCCTCTTTATACTGAATGTGAGGAGAAAATGTTAAGATAGATAGCATTGCTGCTACATTGAGCTAGAGTAAAAATGTGAAATATGATCATATGAAGTTTGTTAACTCTTACATGACTCTGATGTTGCTGCATTTGAGTGCATAAGCAAAGTGTGCAGCTCATATTTCCTTTCAGAGACAATGTTGTTATAGCTCAGGTGATTTAATAGAGATCTCATTTTCTTTTATTGAAGTATCAAATGCCTCCTGAATGTCTTGGGAGTCAATAGTTGACATACAGTGAGAGTATAGAGCTATACAATTAATACGGATAGCAGCACGGATCATTTGATTTTCTCTAGAGGAGACGTGAGATTTCTGGAGCCTTTTTCTCAGGAGATATATACAGAAAATTGAGCAAAAGCCTCCATTTGTTCTCATTCGTCTAAAAGCGAATCTATATATCACAGATAGACAGATATATAGATAGATATATCACAGAGATCTCATTTGTGATTTTTCTGTCCTGTGGTTTGAAACGTTCCTCATACTCTCACACAGTTGTGGAGGAGATTTGTATGGTTTTTTTTGTTGTCATTATTTTTATAATTATTTTAATATTATTATAAAAATATGAATTTTTAACTTAGCATAATGTTAAAGGAAGTATATAAAATACTACCATGATGTATACATCATTTTAAATATGTAGGCCTAAGTATTTTGATTATGCTACATTAATGATGTCACAATGCAAAAAATCTCACCAAAAGACAATTTTTTTATTTTTTTTTATTTTTTATATATATATATAGGCTATATAAGGAAGGGTATATAGCCATATCATAACTAAAACTTAAACCATAACTTAAACATATTTTATTTCTGCTAGTTGCCTGGACAACATTTTAGTTTAAGTTAAAAAAATATATGTAAATCATATAATTAAAAATGACAAAAATACACAACAAAATTACTAAAACTTTAACTAAAATTGAAGTGAAAAACAGAAAATATAAAAATTATATCTAGCCAAATTCTAAATATTAACAAAAATATGATATCACAAACATTAGCTATGTGATATAAAAGTCGACGAAACGCTATTGGCTATTTTTTAAAAGGGGAGGAGCTGTTAGATATGTTCCCGCCCTGTCTTGTTTCAAGGCACTTCAGTGTCTTTTATGTGTTTCCCTTTTGAAATATTGAAGTATGAAGTATTGAAGTATGAAGTATTGAAGTATGACGTATTGTTCTTGTCCATCACCATTGAACTTTGTTTTGTCTGATCTGACTTTTATCTCTTTTCTTTCTTTTTTATACATAATCATGTATTAACTGTTGTTATTCTGAAGACACCGATAAATAAACAATGAAAAGTGCAAAGCAACCAAAGCGTGTTTTCTACCTTGTCTGACGCTGTCGCCTCGTTGCTAAGAAACAAGGCTTCCGTTACCTGCGTGCTTGGTTACAGCTGCTCAACCAATCGTTTTTCACGGTTATTATGACTGACATGTCAAAGGGGCGGGTTCAAGATGAAGGAGGCGGGGCTAGGTGGAGGAAGACGCTCGAGCACATCAAGCAAAACAAAAGCGATCCAACGAAATATTTCGCGATTCGGTGAGTTAGCTAAAGTGGTTAAACACTTATTTATCTAATTTAAGAGCAGTTTAAACGTATTGTCTAAACGTGCAGCTGTGATTTAAACAGTTACTGAAAGTTAGTTTGTATCAGTTTAGTGCCCTTGAAACGTGCTCTTGCAAAATGTCTTCAGTCCAAAACGAAAACAACATGATATTGCTACGTTGTTTTTGAACATGGTATTGAGGTAATCGTATGTTTTTGTTATGCATCATGCACGTTGCAACGGGTTTTTCAATCTTTTAACGATTTAAATATATGATCATCCTGCCAAATGTTAAAAGGCACCTATGTATTTTTATGCATAAAGACTATATAATATATACTATACCAGTTTGAAGTATTATTTGGAAAATATTTGATATTTGCTAAGTTACATTGTTTTTTTCTGTACTCACGATAGCACTGTACTGTTAAATGTGTTCTTATTTATTTAAATAAAATGTTGTATTGTTTACTTATCTAATTTAATACCATTTGAACCTATTTATTTATTGTAATACAATTGTTTAATTATAATTTTTTATTTTTCAGATTAAGTTTGAAAACCCTTGCATTAGACTACAATAGTAGTACATAAATCGCAATGTACTTTGGTGTTACCATCGTTTGCACCATAGCACTTTCTTGTAGGGATCTCCTGGTTGCGTTCAACATGTATTTCTCTGTATCCTCAGGTTTGCTGATGATGTCGGGCTTTCCATCCTCTTCCTCCAAGAGTCTGACCTCGACGCCGCTGAAGTCCAGAGCCAGCGTCCCGCAGCGCAGCAGAAGTGTGGAGTCCACCGGAGACTCGACGTCCTCTCTGCTGTCCCCCATCTATCACGACAGCTTTGAGCTTTCAGACGAGGAACCAGAGCCAGATCAGCCTCAGCGCGTTCACAACATCACCGTCACGTTAGCTGAAGATGTCTCTCCCTCCAGGTGAGAGCTTGTTGAGTTGCACATCAAGGGAAGGAAATCCAAACCAGCACACCAGTTGTCATGTAAAATCATGTAAAATCAGACATGCTTTCAGGGATGAGGTGGACACAACAGGCCTGGGAGACAGATCTTCCAGTGGGAACTTCAGACTGAGTCCCTGGGAGCAGTGGATTGTGGAGAAAGCCAAAGAGGAGCGTGTCAGAAAACAACAGAAAGCGATGGAGGTACATGACAAAAAAACATTCTTTGTAGTTATGGGGATATTTTATGTTAGTACTACTGTTTTCAGCAGTGGTTTTTTAGTGACATGGACATTTTTATTTTATATACAGCACTGTTCAAAACTATGTGTTTGGGACGAAATTAATATGCAGGGACGCATTATATGATCCAAAGTGACACTAAAGACATTTATAATGTTACAAAACATTTATATTTCAAATAAACGCTGTTCTTTTGCAATTTCTATTTATCAAAGAATCCTGAAGAAAAAAAAAAAGTATAAAATATGAAGCAGCACAACTGTTTTTAACATTGATAATAATCAGAAATGTTTCTTGAGCAGCAAATCGTAATATTAGAGTGATTTCTGAAGGATCATGTGACATTGAAGACTGGAGTAATAATGCTGAAAATTCAGCTTTGATCACAGGAATAAATTACATTTGTACATATATTCACATAGAAAACGCTCATGTAATAATATTTCACAGTTTTTACTGTATTTTTGCAAATAAGGAACTCCCGCACACTATCGGTACTTGCAAATTAATATAAAAAAAACTTTTATTAGCATTTATTCACATCTCTGTAGGAGCAATTCAATGTCGCCCCCTCTAGGTGGCACACTCACTTTAAAAAAAACAACAACAAAAACAGCGTTGGTGAGCAGAATAGACATATTTTACGCAATTCAACTTTTTGTTGTTGTTGTATTATTCAGTTTGTGAATAGTTTTCATCAAAGCTATAGTAGTGTATGATAATAACCCTGGTCCGATAAGCATTCATTAAAGTTCATATTACAGGAGCTCACGCTGAAGGAAAAAGAGGAAGAGCAGAAGAAAGAACAGCAGAAGAAGAAAGTCGCCTGTGATTGCAAAATTCAGGAGTGGCTGCTAATGAAACGAGAGCAGGTAACGGTCTCTGTGAAACTCCAATCAGTGAGACTCAGGATCCATTTGAGTTTGTGTCATTGTGTTTCAGAATGGGGACTGGTCTCCTCCTCATGCTTTCTCTGTTTTTGTCCTCAGGAAAAGAAAGAGAGAGAGTCCAAAGAGTTTCAGAAAAGCAAAGAACAGCTTCAAGAGGAGAGAAGACGCGCTGAGATTGAAGAGAAAGCCCAGGAGAAATATAAGGAGTGGATGCGGAAGAAGAAGCAAGAAGAAACCGGGAGAAAGCTAAAAGAGAAGGTGTGATTTGTAGAAAGCATTATTCCCGTTGATCTTCACGAGGGTGTGTAGATGATGACAGGATGAACAATCTCTTTAAAAGGAAGAGGCAGCCAGAAGAGAGGCGGAAGAGAGAGAGCGCAAAGAAAAGGCGGAGGAAAGCTTTAAAGAATGGCTTGACGGCGTGAAAACGAAAGGAAAACTGAGCCGACGATCATCAGCATCCTCAGCCGGTGAGTGAACGGCACATTCGCGGTATTTTATAAGTTTGAACATGAAACATAGTCAGAAGAATATGCAAACTTTTTAAAGGAACACTCCACTTTTTTTGGAAATAGGTTGAGTTTTACCGTTTTCGAATCCATTCAGCCGATCTCCGCGTCTGGCGGTAGCACTTTTAGCATAGCTAGCATAGATCATTGAATCTGATTAGACCGTTAGCATCTCTCTCAAATAAATGACCAAAGAGTTTCGATATTTTTCCTATTTAAAACTTGACTCTTCTGTAGTTACATCGTGTACTAAGACCGACAGAAAATGAAAAGTTGTGATTTTCTAGGCCAATTTTCGGCTGAATGGATTTGAAAACGGTAAAACTGTTTTAACTCTATTTCCCAAAAAAAGTGGAGTGTTCCTTTAACTGGTACACACTGAAAAATATGTAAAAGTCCCTACATATCTAACATAAATATCCATAAAAAAGACCGAGATTCAAAGCCAAGCTTTAAAGTATTAACGTTATCACTTTCAGGAAACTATAACAATGTGAACTATCCAGCTCCGAGCTTCGTCAACCCCATTCCCTGGAAACCCATTCACGTTCCTCAGGAAGACCGAACGCCCAGGAAAAGTTCTGCGCGTAAGAGAACGGCTAAAGGCCAGTCGAGCCGCTGTCTCACACACACACCTAAAGACAAGAGACGGTGACACTGACATCTGCTGGTCTCAGTCCAGTATTAACTCTAATGAAGACTTGCTGCGTTTTTGTCTAGCAAGTGTTTTTTACATCTTTAAAAGACTCGTCCACTTTTCCTGTGATGGAATTATGAATTTGACTTGTATATTTTTGGTTGAATGTTAGCTAAATATGACCCAAATTAAAGATATTTTGGAAATACAGTAATTTTCCCAATATTATTCTGTACAAACATTTCAGCACATCCATCTGTTGAAAGAGCTCTTTGTCATTCACTAATGTTCAAAGGTTTGGGGCCAGTGAGATCTTTAATGTTTTTGGAAGATGTCTCTTCTCTATCAAAAATACAGAGAAATATTATTAAAGTAACAACAGGTAACTTTTGCTCTCGGGGTCCCCCTAGAGTTGGGAAACAGTATTGTCCTCTACTACTGTCGTAAACTCTGTCATACATGCACGTGCATTTGTTGACAACCATGATAGCCCAGAACACTGTAGGAGGAGTTCACATGCAGGTGTTCTGCTTGCGTCGCGTGTGAAATGTCTTCATCCAGGTACAGTGGCATATATTTCAGCAAGTCATATGAATATAATTTCATGGGTTTTATTTTTTTTCAAACGACAAATGATCGCGATGCTCACGTTTACAAGCCAGCGTCATTATAGTAGCCTAGTCTATTGGTTACCGTTTTACTGAATCTATATGATACTTCAATGCAATGTTTGAGTAGATATAATAACCATATATCGTCAATATTATAATATCAAGCTATCATAGATGAATCTGCAAATTTTACAAATCGATTTGCATTATAGCTTGAGGCAAGACAAATAAACAAATATCACAGACATGTTAGGTATCCTAAAATATGATTTTGTACATCTTCTATATTTACTTGCAAGAATGTAGCCCCTACCAAACTTGTACACACCCTTTAGACATAGGCTTTCATTTGATATTTGAAAGTCCGCATCGGTCGGTAGGGTTGCCACCTTTGATTTGTGAAAAACCGGGACACTCAGATTATTATTATTTTTGGGGGTCTGAGTTGTAGGTTGTAAATAGTATTTTCTTTGAGACTGGTGGCTCATCCGATTTTGTTGTGTTATCCTCCTCGTCCGTCTCTCCCCCCATTTCACACAATAGATGTAAATAGACAGTTTTTAAAAAGCTAGCTAGCAACTAAACTCATACTGCATCATCTTGGATGTGAGTTGATGCGCGCACGCGCGACCGACCTACCGACAGCTCAGGCAGTTGCTAGGCGATAAGTTGAGCTTCCAATCAAATAAAAGTAAACGCCTGGCATTGGCCAATCCACTGTTTTACCCGTTTTTACCATGGTTTTTACCCGTTTACGGACACAGGATTTGATGTACTGTACACAACTATGAAGAAAACACAGTAACAGTAGACGGAAACGGTTTAATTTGAAACCAGGAAATTCTACTTTAGAAGTAACGTTACATTTTCACAAAAAAACGTGTCCCGGGAAAGAATATGAATTTTCTGTGACTGTCGCTCAAAAAAGAGAACAATCCCTGGAAAACCGGGACGGGTGGCATCAGGCACCCCTCCTCCTCCTTCAGCTCAGGCCAGCGAGAAAACGCTATAGGCCGTGGGCCGGACCCCGAAATTGTGAATTTCACAGATCCCTGCCAAGGAACTAAGTGATTTGTTTACAGATGGCATGTAAAAATTCTTATAAGTAGTGTAATCATTGTTTCCAACGTTGATGTGTGCACATTTTATGAAGATATCGATTTAAACTCTTACATTTTTAAACGGGCAAATTTGTAGAACTACTAAATCGTAGCGCCAGAAAACGTAAACAAATCACCCGTCTCCTTGACAACCTGTCACGTCTCCCTGACAACCAACATATTTGATACAGTAACTTTGCTCTTTTTATAACGAAATCCTGCGATTTAAATAGTCTTTATATACTTTTTGTCTACACGAGCTATACTATACATTGTGCACTTACCGTCAGAAGACCTCTAACGTTATTGATCACCTGTGACATACATAGAAATTTACATAGACCGCATAACAACAAAGCGGGACGCGATTGACAGCCGGTGTGCGACAATCTGAAGTGCTGTAACGTTATACATGTTGCTTCTAGGGCAAAAAGCCCAATAACCTTATTTTCTCAAACAAGTTGGGCATCATTTGTTCAGTGTGCCCAGAAATGGGTTAACCTCAACACTGCTGAGAGTTTAATAGCTGAAAAAGCCATAGCAACATTCAATTTAACAGAAACCTGGAGAGCCCAAGATGTGCCAGTTAATGTGGGCTTCCATAGGGAATGCTACATGCTCATCACCAATAAAGAGAGAAATGGCAGCCAAAGATACTGAAGGTATGTATCAAATCCATAAATTCTGCAAATTTTCTATTAAAATAATTGTGTATTGATCGTGTAACTTTGGCTATGTGTGTATTGTAGTTAGTTTAAGAAAGTATGTTAAATAAACCTCACACTACCAGTGAATCTTAACTACACAAAGTGATTTTTTATTCATGTATATTTTTGAACACTATCTTAAAAATTGTATTGAAAAGCTGGAGATTTAACAAGGGCAAAAAGCATATTCAATATAAGATTACAGTGAATAGTGTAAGGTTGACAATGAATTGAACACAAGTCATTTTTTTAAAGGAATGTTTTATTTGAAACAAAGACATTACATGGTATTCTTACAAATCTAAACAGTGAGATTACTAGATTAAAAGTAACCACCTTTGATAAACACATTCTTTGTCATATTTGTCTACCTGACAATTCATCCTATTCATACTGGAATATATACCAAAATATTTTATATTCCTCTGTTCTACAGGAGAAGTTTGCAAAGCCTGCCAGACATACCTCCCCCAATGCAGCATGGATGGAGGATCGAGGGGGAATTCTATGCAGTTCATTGGATGACATTTCCACCAGCACCAAAAAGTGTCTTGGAGCTTGTGCATTGCCAGTGCAAAGCATTACAATGTGTGGGGGGGAACTGCACATGTAGAAAGCACCAGCTACCATGCACAGACATGTGTCTATTGGTGCTTTTCCACTGCATGGTACGGCTCGGTTCAGCTCGCTTCACTTTTCCACTGCGTGGTACGACTCGACTCGGTACGGCACGGTTCGGTTCGCTTTAGCTCGGTTGCTTTTCCACTGCAGTTAGTACCGCTTCAAAGTGGGTGGGACTGATCGTTAATCGTTGCCGCCTCTACTGGCTCGGTAGTCACTTTTTAGTTTTTTTAAAAATTTTAAGTTTGTAGGTCCGGTGGTAGCCGTGTGCGGCTAAGAGCTGTGCTACTTCTTGGAACACTTTTTCATTCCGTGTTGCCCCATCCAGCTCTCACTGGATCCACTCCTCGGCAACCAATGAGAGGAACGTCTGCACCTCGTCCACTGACCACGATTCAGCCATTTCTTGTTTGATTTTTTTTTTTACCTCTTTTGTCAAGTAAATACTCTAAAAACAGGTGCTACCGCGTTGGCTGTTGTCTGGCTATTTACATCTAGCGGGTTTAGTGTCTCGTGTCGCAAATACAATGACGCTGAAGTGACGATTTTGTCTGATCAATCAGTGATCTGCAGTGTTTTCACGTCACATTTAGTATCGGTACGGTACGCTTGGAACCTCAACAGAGGTGGTACCATTTAAAGCGAGCCGAAGCGAGCCATACCGTACCGTACCATGCAGTGGAAAAGCGCCAAAGCGTGCTGTGCCGTACCGAGCCGTACCATGCAGTGGAAAAGCACCAAAGCGTGCTGTGCCGTACCGAGCCGTACCATGCAGTGGAAAAGCACCAAAGCGTGCCGTGCCGTACCACGCAGTGGAAAAGCGCCATATGTAGGAACTGCACCAACGCTGTCTAAGGATGAAACACACAACATTGTGAACGTGCAGCCAAGGCCTGAGTACATCTTTAAATAACATGACACTAATAAAAGTTAATCTGGTTCAAGTTCGTTTTTGTCTGGTGTTGTAAATTCACTAAATAGCCCTAGTTAGCCGTTGATAATCTAACTCAGGGGTTTTCAAAGTGTGTGGCGGCCCTCCAAACAGTTTCAGGGGAGGATCAATGGAAGTGAAACTATTACATTACTTGCATTAGTTATCAAAAGGAGATCACACAGAATAGCCCACATGTGTGAGAGTTCAGATACAGTAGTTTTTGGGAACTGTTTTCCCCTCATCAGGCTGAAACTAATAAATGCCTTAGGACAGACCTTTGTTTATAACTGTTTGGTGCAGTAAGAAGTTATGTTCAGCAATATTAGGCTATTTTGGCTCAAATGTTGAGTGCCTATGGGATAAAAAATATATAATTATGATCCCAAAGGCATCCAGGAATTGAGCGAAACTTACCAAGTAAGCTAAAAATGTGGTGGGGGGCACGTCGTTTCCCACGCTTTGTTTGAAGGCACGCAGTCTCAGACTTTGAAAACCCCTTATCTAATGTTTGCCTTACTATAACATTAGCCAACTATACAAAATAAATCCAACGTGCACGTTGCCTCATGGAGATACCGTTAATACGTTGCCTACTTCACCAAAGTGAGGTGTTCCAAGAGCGTCTGCCTTCTGCCCTACAGATGTCGGCTTCACCATCAGGAGAGGAAACGCATGCAAAATATACAAAATACAATGTGCAATTAGACAGGAATCAGGAGATAACGTAAGCTAACTATATAACCGTGTGTGTTTTAGACATCTCCCTGCCCCAACATAGCTGATTCAAACTGTCAACTCATTATGAACTATGGAAGCTGTTCATCTGTGTTGGAGCAGGGAGTTGTCTAAAACAGGCAGGACAACGTGTAACTTACTCCTGGAGATGTTTGGGAAATACTCTCGCAGTACATAAGCTTCACTTCAAATAAGATAAATTCATATAACTGTTAGCTAGTTACACGGAAGGGGCTGAACGATGGAAAAAAACTTTAAAACTTTCTTCTTCTGGACGAAAAAAAAAAATAACTTCAGCGTCATAGTCAACATTTTAAGACAAATGCAAATAAGCCCTTGATAAACTCTTTACAACACACAGTTAAATAAATAATTAGCTTGCGGTATCCACAGAAAAAAAAGCTGATCCTACCATACAAAGTTACTTCAGGTGCTAACACTAGCCAACTTGCCGTATACTACATTTAAAACGACAAATAGCTTAGCATTACCCACGTGTGTAGCATTCGGCGAACATATGCCAAGACCAATGCATTCAGACTTTTTACAATGTTTCGGATAATGCTAGTGCTAATCAGTTACCTACCGTTTCCACGATGTGTGGTGCAGCCATACTGTAGCCAAAAAACGGAGGACTCGCCACTGACCGGCCGCCGCGCCCGCGAGTTCAGTTCACATCCGGGTCTTCGGGCACCGGTTCAAACAATGACGTGATTGGTCAACTCAAGTTGACAAGGTAACAACACGAGCTTTGATTGGTTCTTACTCCGGCTAACATTTTGTGGTTAGCTAGCGAGATTATATCTACGTTATATTTTTAATGTGCAACAATTGACGTTGGAAACAAGCAGTAATGTGCTCAACAACAATTTATAAAGCCAGTTATAAAAAATTAACCAGTTCCCTGGAGGAGATCTATCAAATCGAAAACTAAAGGAGAAAAACAGACTTGGCCCACTGCCTACTAGCCCAATGTTGATCCTCGTTCTGCCTTTAATGCGATCACTTTCTCGTTTCGTCTTTTTGCTTTCCTCCGACAAAACCGTTGCTTTCTTGCTTTTCTGTGCTGCTTCGGCCATGACTATAACATTTGGCAAACAAACGCTAGTTTGGCTCGCACGTCCGATTTTAAGGAAGTGGGAGTGGTGGTGGAAGTGACGTATATGCCGTAAAGCAGTCGAATTTTGTAGTTCTCTTTGTTCGCCGGTTACTACCCGAAACCCGAAGTTTAAAAGTACGATTAAAAACGCTACAGACCCCGTCAGGCTATGGCAGACGTGTCATTCAACCTATTGTAAGTCGATGTACCATCACAAGAGACTTGGAAATATATTATTAAGGTTGAAAAGTTACCTGGTGCTGCTTTAACATTTGAAATAACTGTTTTCTATGTGAATATACAGTTAAGTGTAATTTATTCCTGTGATCAAAGCTGTATTGTCAGCATCATTACTCCAGTCTTCAGTGTCACATGATCCTTCAGAAATCGTTATGATATGCTGATTTGATGCTCAATAAACTTTTCTGATTATTAATGTTAAAAATAGTTTTTCTTTGATGAATAGAAAGTTCACAACACCATTTATTTCAAATGGAAATTTTTTGTAACAATATAAATGCCTTTATTCAATTGAATGCATCCCTGATTAATTAACGCAGAACGTTTTAATTGGTATGGGGGGAAATGCCACAAACTTTTCCTTTAATAAATGTACAAAATACAATGTAAAAGTCTTTATTTTTCCACTTGATGATGTGCGTGATTTTCGAGACAATCGGCGCTTGTCCTCATGGTAGACTGCCGTGGTGTGTGATTTCACAAAAGACTTTTTCTGAGTTGAACAGGAGTCGTCATTAACTGGCTTATCTGCATTTCCCGAGTCAGCTTGTGACCAGACACAATGACCTCTGACCCCTGGACCGGGCCGAGAGCCAAACGCAGCCCTCGCACAGATGTGAGTATTGTCCAGCGCGCAGCGGTGCCTTGGAGATCTTTCAGCTAATGACGTGTGTGAGTGGGTGTGTGTGTGTGTGTGAGTGCATGTGTTCACAATACTGTAGATTTCATTCCTTCACATTCTCACAAACACGCGTTACTGGACCAGAGATACTGTAAGTACCACTAAATATTCTTTCTGTATTAAAACAAGTTGTAAGACTGATTTCCCTTTGATTAATTGCTAGATGGTCATACTAACTAAGACTATGTTTATGCAACTGACCCACATGTTGTTTGTTAGATATGGCAGGTAATTCTCAAAAGTATCACTAGCTGTGATAGTGTGCATTAGAGCAAGTGAGTTATGTGTTTATATCCTGTTCTGCTGAGCAAAGGTCACCTTTCAAGACAGCTGCGCTGCTTTGCATTTGTTTCGTTGCACTTTTTAAGACAGTCACACGTGTGTTCAAGTCAGTTTTTTTACATGGGAATCAGGTTAAGACGCTTCAGAAGAAATATTACAGGTTTTCTCGTATGCGCAGCTTGAATTATGCAGTTTCTCTCCCAATAGATTGCAATATTTGCCAGCAAACAGCAGAGATGCATTGGTGCAGGTGGGCAGGCGGCTGGACGTCTCACTTTCAGACACAGGTACACAGGGGTGTGTCTGTTTGCATTTGAGTCAGTGTTTCAAAGAAGGCAAAGGACGTGGCAGAGAACAGGAGTTAATGTTGTGTGACTGAGGTCAAAGCTGACTCGTTCGCTAACCTTGTTTTGACAGCATGGAGATTTCTTAAACATGTTATTTTCTGTGCTAGCTTAAAGAAATGTAAAAAAAAAAATATCTATGACAGACGTAGGTTAAAATTGCACTGAGCCTGTGACATTAGCACCCTGAATGAATCGTTTCAGGGGTCGGTGGGTCAAAATCCGCAAGTATTTATTGCAGAAATGCAGTCCACAGGGCAAGAGGATGAGGATCGCTGTGACTTTCTGTTCAAGATCATCCTGATCGGCGACAGCAACGTGGGGAAGACCTGCGTGATCCACAGCTTCAAGTCTGGGCTGTTCAGTGACAACCAGCACAACACTATTGGAGTGGACTTCACCGTTCGCAGCATGGACATCGACGGGAAGAAAGTAAAGGTCTGTGCACCGATTTATGATTTCAAATTTAAAAAGGGGTTTCCTTACATTCAGTATTAAGGCTGTATAGGTTGTATAGTATATCATTTAACATCAGGACAAAATCAATCAAATTGTTTAACAAGGCCAAAATCTTCTCCACCATTATACATACATACATATATATATATATATGTGTGTGTGTGTGTATATGTATATATGTATAATGGTGGAGAAGATTTATATAGACCCAGTAAATCTGTAGACTTTTACATTGTATTTTGTACATTTATTAAAGGAAAAGTTTGTGGCATTTTTCCCCCATACCAATGAAAACTTACTGATGGCGTTCTGTGTTTTTAGGTTTTTAATATATTTCTATACACTAAAAACAAACATTTTAGTAAAACCTTCATTTTAAACGGTTAATGAATTTTGTAAAAAAAAAAAAAACTTTAAAAGTTAATTTATTATTACCATTATTTTCTCATATTTTAAATATTTAAGAATGAAATATATATATATATTTTACATATTTGGAAAAAATAACTTAATTAATTGATAATTGATCACTTAATTTAAGTAGATCTACTCCATTTTGTTACTGAGAGTGCTGCGTGCTTCTCTCTCAGTAACAAAATAAACACAACTATGAAAGCTTGTTTCCGCTAATAAAACATTTTAAAAGGTAATTGCGACTTTTTATCTCACAATTGCAAGTTTAAATATTGAAATTCTGACTTTATTTTTCACAACTGCGAGATGTAAAGTCAGAATTGCATGATAAACTCACAATTGAGTGTTATAAAGTCAGAATCGTGTGATAAACTCACGATCAATCAAAACTGTTTTGATAGATTGATTATAAAGTATATTTGAGACTATAAATCTGGCTATGTGCGACTATAGTTTGAATTCATTACTTTTCTTTGCATGACACTTTGACATTACAGTACAGGATCTTTTGGCATTATCCTGAAAATTGTATAGGCATTCATATGTGTCGTAGAACGGAAGTGAGGCTCTCGGGAGCGCGTCAACGTCACGTCCTTTTGATTTTACTGGCAAAAACATCCCGATTCCTCCACATAAATATCAGGCTTTCATAGGCAACCCAGACAGCAAGATAGTGTCGGCCCAGATCCGGTACACGTGGAAATTTCCACACGCAGCAGATGTGGATCTGTTGCCTAAGCGATGTAAATTGGCACCACTACTAGTCAAAAAATACCATACCAGTACTTACATTGTTCACTAAACCAAAAATGGTTCTTCTGACATCATTTTTATTTATTTATAATTTTGCATGTCTAGGAGAGGCACTGATAAGCCATTTGTGATTGTGTCTGTCTGGAGTTCAGATGCAGGTCTGGGACACGGCGGGACAGGAGCGCTTCCGCACCATCACACAGAGTTACTACCGGAGCGCCCACGGCGCCATGATCGCGTACGACCTGACCCGACGACCCACCTTTGAGTCTCTGCCGCACTGGATACAAGGAGTGGAGCAGTACGGAGCCGCCAACGTCGTCTTCGTTCTGATAGGTCAGAAACACGGATTCACAAACTTTTTTTATCAACCAAACCCCCATATTTACTTGAGGTTTTAGAATCAATATTTCAATAATTCGACAACACATTTGCATGATCATGGTTATCTGATGTTGGTTAAAGTCGTCATGAAACTTAAAGGAGTAGTGCACTTTAAAATGAAAATCACCCCATGATTTGTTCATCCTCAAGCCATCATAGGTGTATATGACTTTCTTCTTTCAGACGAATACAATCAGAGTTATATAAAAAATAATAATGGCAGTGCATTGCAACCATCAGTTTGAAGCTCAAAAAAGTGTATCTATCCATCATAAACGGACTCCACACGGCTCCGGGGGTTAATAAAGGCCTTCTGAAGCATTTGTGTGAGAAAAATATTCATATTTAAAACTTTATAAAGTAAAATAACTTGCTTCCGGCCAAACAAACATACGGATTCCACTTAAGTCTAAGCGCAACTTATGCAAGTAATGCGACGCACTGCTGATATTTACGTTACGCCATGATGCAAGTTGCACTTTAGGTAGACTGCGTATGGCTGATAGCTAGAATTTTACTTTGTAGCGTGTTAAATATTAATATTTTTCTTACACAAACTCATCGGCCTTTATTAACCCCCCGGAGCCGTGGCGTGTGGAGTTCGTGTATGATTAATAGATGCACTTTTTTGAGCTTCAAACTGATGGTTGCAATTCACTGCCATTATAAAGCTAGGAAGCGTCAGGATATTTTTAATATAACTCTGATTGTGTTCGTCTGAAAGAATAAAGTCATATACACCTAAGATGGCTTGAGGGCGAGTAAATCATTTTAATTTTAAACTGAACTACTCCTTTAAGATGCGATAGTCTTTTCTTAGCTGTGACATTATTGTATTGATATTGTATATCCAAGTGAAACGCCTTCTCGAACAAGAACAAATGTGGGCGGGGCTTGATTTTATCCACTGGGAACTGATTGGATGGTTGTGGTTTGCTATTGGTCGATCTCATGTGAGTGACTGGTTGCCCCGCCCTCACGCCAGTGAAGAGAGAGGAAGTTATCCTGATTAAAGATTACGAGGCACATGAATTAAAGACAATTTCAGCTTGAGACATTAAACGGCAAATAAACTAGACATTCACGATGTGTTTTCCGTCCTGCAGGAAATAAGTGTGACCTGGAGGCGCAGCGTCAGGTGCTGTTTGAGGACGCGTGCACGCTGGCGGAGCGGACCGGTGCGCTGGCCGCGCTCGAGACCTCCGCAAAACAGTATCGGAACATCGAGGAAGCCTTCGAACTGATGGCCCGGGAACTCATAGTACGACACGGAGGAGTAGTCCATCAGGACAACCAATCAGATTTACCCACAGTTTTCTTGCACTTGGATTCTCATTCAATAGATGGAGAACATAAGAAGAGGTCATGTGACTGCTGACTTTATATATTAGGTGGACAAAGATGATAGATACAGTGGATATGACATAAAAAGAAATCAGACATCTCAGAAAATGTAGTTGCATTTAATGAACGAACTCTGTAAACGTATACAAGTATGATATTATGGTTTTCTTGTTCTGTGACATTTATTTAGCAGTAGGTTGTGTACGGTACAATAAAATGCAAAAACATTAAAAACAGTGAGTCAGTAAATGCATTATTTGTTCTTTCTAAACGCAAAACAATATATTTTTAAAGGACTCAATATTAATTGAGGGATTTGTGTGTTAAATGATGTGGCTTGATACCGCTCACTGCGAGCCGTTCAAAAATAACTAGACAGAACATAAAAAAAACGCCAAACACACTTTAACATGAAATGGTCAGAAAATACAGTACGACATGATGCCCAAAACGTCCAGCTCTTGTACATAAAAACAGCTGCAAAAACATCGCAAACCATGTGTGAACGGCTCTTAAGAGGTACAGTGTTACAGCCAACCAAAGTGTTCACATTTAAACAAACTAACTGAGGCGTACGTGTGTACTTATAAGGATATTTCAGAGAACACAAACTATTTACAACCTATTGGAGGAAGAAGAAAAAAACCTCCTCCTTTCAATGGCATTGTGTTGTTTTTTTCATGAACTAGTATGGCTTCACTAACAGTCTTTCCTGGCTGCAAGCGTTCAACCTCGTGCTTGTGAAAGTGCTAAAAATAAAGGTTTCACACCGATGCCATAGAAAGACATTTTTGGTTCCCCAAAAAACCTTTCAGTGAACATTCTAAAAAGAACCATTTTGATCCTCTAAAGAATCTTTTGTGGAATGGAAAGATTCCGTGGATGTTCTTCATGGAACCATCAAAGCCAATAAAGAACCTTCATTTTTAAGTGTAGCACTTCAACACTCAGTTTGAGCTCGTGACAATTATACTTGAGGATACGTCCTTTCCCAAATAGTGTCTAGATGCGAATGTCATTCAAACTTTTACTTCAGTCTTGCTTGAATTGCTGCATTTAATTCAAATTACACCAACCTTTGCTCAGCTCATGCGGCCTACAGTTTTTCTGCGGATTTTTGTGGGCGAAATCCAATATGAACATACACATGATTAGGAATTTTACGCGAGGGCGAAAGTTTTTCCCAAAGCAGATTTTGCAACAAGTTCAAACTGGTCACACGGATTCGCTGCATTGACCAACAGAAAGCTGCTTGGTTTGTCACACTTGACATATAAAGTTTCAAGTCGCAATTACGAGCAAAAGTGTAGCAATTGCAAAGTCGCAATTACCATTTTTTACTCTAAATTAAAATGCAGTTCCATAAAAAGTAAATTTTTATGCTAATAGAGTTCTGTTAAAAACCACAAACTGAGCAGTGCTTCAAACATCGCTACACTACTAGATAATTGCGACACCTTTACAATTACCTTATTTATGTTATAATGGGCTTCCATCGCAGACAGCAACATAGTGTCGGCCCAGATCCGGCCCACATCTGGGACATGTCTGGGATATTTGTTCAAAAGCAAAATATGATTTAAATTAAAGGGACAAGGCACGAAAAGAATGACATGCATAAGTATTTAACAAATAAAACTCATAGCAATCAAATAACATGATATTTGCGAATAAAATAGTCAGGCAAAATAAAATGTCTCAAATAGCATGTTAAAAATGAACACATCGCAACAGAATAAAAAAAAATTATAAGGCGCAAATAAGACTTCCTGTGTAGACAGCTTCAATGATTATAAAAGGACTGATTCTGTTCTGATGTGTCGTGACGCACCGCGTGTAGATGTGGCGGTTTACTGCAGTGGCCAACCCTCCACCTGGAAGACCAACTCCACTGCGTCCCGGACGTCATGGACGATGAAGGAAGGCTGAGTCAGGCTGGGGTCGAAGCGGAAGTCCCGGTGACCGTGGAAAATCCGCTGCTCCGTGACCGTCTGCTCGGGGTCGGAGGGCAAGTCCTGTTGGTCTCGGTTGTAGACGCCCGTGCAGACCAGGATTGAGCCGCAGCCTTCAGGAAGACGGTGCTCGAACGAGCCTCCCACCATCACCTGTCCGGAGCATTTGGCATCGTCGGACGCTTCACACGCCGGGTCTCCGGTCACCTGGCTGGCCGAGCCGCCCTGCGCCTGCACCTGGGACCGGCTGCGGTGCATCGCTTTGAGGTAGCGGTTGTACAGGTTTGCACCGTAAATATCAGCCATGGGGTTGTCACTATGAGAGAGACACATGTGCATCAAACGTTTTGACCCAATATTTCTCTGCAAGAAAACAAGACTTAAATTGACAGCAGCCTAATAAACCTGTGTCATTAATGTTAATCAAAGAAAAGCACTCACTGCTCTCGACTGAATCACTTCTGCAGCTTTAATAAGGATTCATTCATTCAATTTATAATGTGTGTTAAGGCAGCCTGGTGTGATTCACTTGCATTTGTGACTAAAAATAGATGTGTGTGAAAATGTCCTTAGGAGCACGTGTGCAAATAAAAGTCCCCACAGCTCATTTAAAAGTCTACAGAAATTCAGTTTTATGAAATGTAAGGTCATTAATATCTTAAATGGTAAAACAAATGTCTTGGTCATTTTAAGAGGTCTTACATTTGGGGATGGAAAACAATGTTTACTTTATAGTGTTTATATTGAAATATGTTGATAAATTATAATAATAATTCTTGCATTTTGCATACATTTTGTGCACACACACACACACACACACACACAGTTAATATTTTTAAATATTTACATAATTATTAAATACAGTTTGAAGCAGAAATATAAAAAAAAACTGTGTATTTTTGAATATATTTTAAATATTTTTGCTTATAAATATCTACTTGTATCCATTTTTTTTTTTAATCCATTTAAAAAATATATATAATAGCAAATATTGGATAGCACCACTAATGTTTTTACTGTGCTACAAGTATTCCTTGTGAAAAAGTGCGTGCCGCCACTGTTCAGACTGAGCGTCAGTTCAAGGTCAATGAAAAAATGTGCGCTAAAAAAATTGCTCATGCATATTAATGTGGTCCGAACTTTACCCAATGGCGTAAAGTCTCTCGACCGGCCGGGTCCAGCCCAGATTCTCGGCCTGTTGTCTAATGAGCAGTTCGGCGTAGTTGTAAGTCACGACGCTGGGCTTCCCAATCAGAGCCTCGTACTTCAGCTCACAGCCTGTTATCTTCTTATAGATGCTCTCCAGGCACACGAGGAACATGCCGTGACCGAATCTAGCAGCACATGAACACAATTTGGTTACATGATCGTTGTTAAAGTCAACATAAAATGGCATTTGCAACCCATTTTTTACTTCAGTATTCTGTTGAATTTCTGGATATTCAGGATATAACAGGATATTCGATAAAAAGGGATTGCCATTATTTTATCCATCAACAATTGATGTGATGGTGTAAAGCGGGCTGCATAAAACCGTTATTATGGCGATTGGTTAACATTACCAAAAGCCATCATGATAACATCAGTCAAAAAGGAAAGTTGTTCCAGACTTGGAGCGAGACAAATATATATATATTTATATAACATTCACTGATGAATAAAACCTGAAGCATGTGTTTAACTATGTGGATTCTACGAAATATATATATATATATATATAAGGTTGGGAATATTATTATTATTTTATTTTTTAAAGAAGTCTTTTGTGTTCACCAAGACTGCATTTATTTGATCAAAAACACAGTAAAAACAGTAACATTATGACATATTATTACAATTTAAAATAACTGTTTTCTATGTGAATATATGTTCAAATGTAATTTATTCCTGTGATCAAAGCTGAATTGTCAGCATCATTACTCCAGTCTTCAGTGTCACATGATCCTTCAGAAATCACTCTAAAATGATGATTTGCTGCTCAAGAAACATTTCTGATTATTATCAATGTTGAAAACAAGTTGTGCTGCTGCATATTTTTTATGATTTTTTCCCCCCAGGATTCTTTGAAGAATAGAAAGTTCAAAAGAACAGCATTAATTTGAAATAGAAATCTTTTGTAACATTATAAATGTATTTACTGTCACTTCTGATCCATTTAATGCCTCCTTGCTGAATAAAATCTTCCTGACACTAACCGAGGGTTTTTGGCTTCGGCCATCCACAGCAGATCCATGTTGCAGGCCAGCACAGGGATGTGTGGGTAATGCAGTGATGTCACCGCGTTTCCTGGCCTCCCATTGGTCAAGAGCACATCAACAATCAGCTGTAAGTTTGTCTCCCACCTGATAGGCTCACCGAACAGGATGACAGCTTTAAAGTGACAGTAAAAACAGAGGTGAGCGGACACGGATCTCAGCCAGAACAGAAAGTGAAACAGGTGGAATGAAACTTACCGTCTATTGGTGGCAAACCTTTAGATGGGGGAATCTTAGGAATATTAAGCACATTATACAGTCAATGCTCAATGCTTAGGATTAGGAATCTGTTCAATTAGTAAGGGTTAATGCCCGACGAGGTGTCCATTGTCAGGTTTTAATGGACGACGGCGAGGTGTGAACCGGCCGACGCGCAGCGGAGGACGGTTGCCTCCACCGAAGTCCATTAAAACCTGACAATGGACACCTCGTCGGGCATTAACCCGCTTATACCATGGTCACTTGCCAAATAACACATTTTTAAAACATTAGTTTATATTTTAATTCGTTTTACAATCGAAATCTAAAGTTACAAGTTACAAACAATAACTTGGTTTCCTTGGTTACGCCTGACGGTTTATTTAGGTGTCCTCTATCACTTTTTAACGGACACCCTGCAGCCAATCAGAATCGAGTATTCACCCAGACCATGGTATAAGTTGTAATGACACCTGCCTCACAAACACAGCTAATAGCAAATGCTAAATTCTCCTGATTTTTACATATTCAGATATTACTGCTTCTACTTACAATGTCTTTGGGTCTGCGATGGTGATCCACCATGTCCTGGAGAGGAAACGCCTCCCTTAGCATGTCAATGGTCACGACGTTCTTGAAACCTACACTGGAGTTTATTTGATCAAGGACAAATTTAGATATAAAAGCCATAACACACACACAGTTATATTTACACGTTTATACTACGGGGCTGTTGAATGCTTGATTATAAAACGGATAGTTGATTCTTGATTCTGATTGGTTGAGCCGCGTTCGAAGCCGTTGTAAATTACTCAACAAACACACACCTGTGACTGCATTAGATTAGTGTTACTGCGCAACTGCCGTTTGTGATTCTTTGCTTAGCAACTTATTTGGGACTACATTGCTTGGCGGAGGAATAAATGTGTTATAACGTTATATTTTTTGTTGCAGGTGTTTATTTTATGAATAAAATAAATATTAAAAATCTATATTTTTATGGACTAACCGTTTAAAAAAAGCTATAAGCCCCTTGAAGCCGTGTTTTACAGTGGATTTAGAACAGCTATAGAACAACTCGGCTCCGCGTCGGGCCTAACAACGCCCCTTAGCTGGTCTAAATCCACTGTAAAACACGGCTTCAAGGGGCTTATTGCTTTTTTATGCACTAACGAGGTAATAGCGGCGCTGTTCTTAACAGCAGTTAAACTTACAGTTTATCTATTAGTAGAGACGCTGCTGCCGAACACTGTTGAGAGAAGCACAGACGGAGGTAATTAATACACGCTTGATAACTCTCTCTCTCTCTCTCTAGTAACTGCACTAGACTGCTATCAGTGGCTTAAGTCTCTAAAATTACATTTTGGAATTAGCAATGGAGGCTTGGGATTAGATGTGTAAGTAATATATAACATCTGAACAATTTTTTGTTAAATTATTTGTTTTAAGGTATGGTCGTAACCTTAGTATAAGTGGAATAATTAATTCCAGTCTGTTGAATTAGTAAAAAATAATGCACATCCGAGATGTAACGGCCACAATGCGAAAGGGTGTGTAAAGTAGGGGTTGCACGGACTAGTCGAGTAGTCGAGAGATCGACTACTTTAACCACTACCCGGAGCTGTCGAAAACAATCGACTACTCGAGCGTGCAATATCCATAAATGAATTGAAAATAGCGAACGTCACCAACAGACACCACACATCAGATGTGTGGAAGTATTTCATCAAGGATGACAGAAATATTGTAATTTGCCAACTCTGTAAGGGGCCGTTCACATATGCGTCTAAAAATGAGTGGAAAGCGCGGCTGTGTCACTGTCTCCTCCTTCTTGCGCCCCCGTGGCGTCTTTCGTTGCTATGCAACCACCATGAACCGCGCTCTATGAAAACAAATTAATTTAAAATGGCGAACGTCACCAATAGACATCACACATCAGATGTGTGGAAGTATTTCATAAAGAATGACAAAAATATAGTAATTTGCCAACTCTGTAACACTACTTTAAAATACAGCAGCAGTACGACATCTATGCACAACCATCTACGACTGAAACATCCAACAACGAAGGCAAATGTTAGTGAGACGCACACCGTCACAAGGCAAAGATCAAGCCTGCATCCCTCTCACGTCGATGCGCTTGTATTTCTAAATGCAAACCAGCGATCCACGAGCTCGACCAAAGACTGCGTGTGGTGGCGAGAGGACAATAGTGACGATGACTTGTGTTAGTCTATAAACTTTCAAGACAATTGAAGTAAGATACTTCTTGTTATTACTGTTGATAATTTGGTAAATATAAAATGATTAAATGAAATGTACTCTGTGATTAAATGAACCGTTTTAACTGTTTTACTAATGTTTTAAAAATGAACCGTTTAAACTGTTTTACTGAAGTTTTAATTTGTTTTATCAAACAGTTTAGAATTTTTGAATGACGCGTAATTATTGCGTTAGCCGTTACTTTCTATGGATTTTTCTTTTAACGTACATTTCTCTGTTACATGTCATAATTATAATGTTTTTGCATTACTTTATTGTTGCATTAGGCTATGAAATTAATAAAAATTTATTGATAAGAACTATTTCATGTTTTTTCATTTACAGTAGCATGAACCACGAGTAGTCGAGTAACTCGAGTATTGTTTTGATAAGAAACCGACTAGCAGAAATCAGTAGTCGTGCAACCCCTACTGTAAAGTAATAGAAAAGAATGCACACCCTTTCAATTTATATACAGATACTGTATATTATATTATCTGTATAATAATAATTATTTATAACTATTTTATAATTATAGTCATTTAAATCAAGGTAAAGGATACTTGTGTGCAACTTCCACCACGGGCCCCTGTCCGGACACCAGCACGCACAGGTCATGGAACTGAGTGAAAACCCTCAGAGGACTGTGGGACAGCACCACCTGGTCTGGTGACACCTGTTCAGAGAAAGCAAACCGCCATGTCTTACTCTCAGACACTGTAAACAAATCAAATGTTGTGTTTAAACTGTCGACAGTGCAAACGGAGCAGCCTGGAAGGATGAAATATTTGTCGTCAGGTGTTGTCACCTCAACCTCCAGAAGGTGAGACAGCTGCTCGGCTTTGGTTTGCCGGAGAGAGTTCCCCGCGTTCGTCACAAACACCACAGGAACCTTGTATTTCCCGTCGCCGTCCACCAGGTCCCTAAAACACTGTTTAGCTGCAGGGATGGGCGTCCGTCCACGTACCAGCACTCCATCAATGTCAAACAGAAGCCCAAACAAGCTGCGGTCCGGTTCATCCTCAAAACAAATATCATAATTACATGGTTTGTTAGTACTCACTTTTTATCAAGTCAAGTCACCTTTATTTATATAGCGCTTTATACAAGACAGATTGTTTCAAAACATCTTTACAGTGATAAACCAGGAAAAACTGACCAACTGTACACATAACACATTCACAAGGTTAAAGGTCGTGATTAAAGTCACACTGGTGATAGTTTGTCTTAGTTGGGGATTTGAACCTACAACCTTCAGATCAAATTGAGGCTCAAATTGAACCATGAAAGCCACACCATCCCCCAATAACAAGGTGTCTCATACCGTAGACTGTTTTCACATTTCCTGCAAAAGGAAAGTGAAACCTTGAGTATATCATCCACTCACATTTGCTGCGCTATTTAGGGGAAAACATCCCACAGTAAAGAAATCCAGGTGAAAGTTCATGTAGATCAATTGCAAAAAGTTCCATTCACTTGCTGAATATTAATTACTCTCAAAATAACTATATATATATATATATACAGCATATATGTTAACTAGTTGCTTATTAGAATATTAATAGGATACTGGCTGTTTATTAGTAGGCTACTTATTATGCACATCAATGCATTATCCTGCATGACCCTATTCTACCTAAAATTAACAACTAAGTTACCTAACCTTACTAACTATTAATAAGCAGAAATTAGAAGTTTATTGGGGCAAAAGTCGTAGTTAATAGTTATTTAATAGTGAGAATTGTACCCTAAACTAAAGTGTGACCATATACCATAATTATTGGGCCGAATGTTGTCTAGATAGGCAGCTCACTACGAATTGAAATACAGCCCAACACTGACTAGAGACTCATAACAAAACAACAACAAAAGCCTTTTAACACATAACACCACTCGGTTTGTTGTGGTCATGCGTGTTAGTTTGGTCATGATTATTACATTTTGAAAACTAATAACAATAATACTGAGCATGAACTCACTGTGCTGTAGCGACGCTGCGTCTGCGCAAAAGCAGCCGATGCATTAGTGACTTTCCTGCTCAATTTCACGCCTGTCCACCCGATCCTAAACATATTCAAGCGGGGAAACATCTCTGAGGAAAAACAAACGAGGAAACGAGACAACGTTTCTACTTTGACCTGAGCATGACTCTGCACTGCTGCTAACCACAGCCCGCATGCTATCAGCAGCTGCCAAACATGTTTAGGCCACGTATTAGATGGCCCTTATCTATATCAATGCATGTGTGTTGTGTGTCAGTAGAAACGAGTGTAGAACTGACAGGCAGTCGCCAGTGCGCGCTCGTGTTCTTGCGCAGACTCAGAACGCGTTTCATTAAACACACACTTCCGGTTTGTAAGCGGTGTGTTTTGAAAACGAGGAGTGCCAGTGAACGCTGTGAACGCACACAGAAGGTAACGTTAACGTAACTAAATAAAAAAATGTACTTATATTTATTTATTTTTACCACGAGAATATGATTATAACAAATGTTTAATAGTTTGAGCATAGGTAAATATAAGAAATGGGGTACATGTAGCCAGCTAGTTTGACCATTAACAACCGTTAACGTTATATTTTATTGTTTTTTTAATTTTATTGTACTTTACAGTAAATATTTACTTAACATCTGACAGGTTGATTAATAAATAAAGTGACCATTTAATTATGTCGTTAATCTATTGGTCCAAATAAACCTGTATAACACTGTTTGTTTGTTCAAACTTCCCACCGCAAAGCGTCTTTGTTTACATGACAACCATAACGTGCTGATCATAAGAGTTTTTATTTAGCGAATATTTTATGAATCTTGATCTGGTGCATGTTGTCTTTGTTTACCTTATTTTAAGAGTATAGTTTGACCACCTACAGCTCATTATATTCAGGTGAAATTTACTTCAAAATGTAAAATGTAGCTTATTTTTTTTCCATTTTAATGTTATTTGAGTGCACCACATTATAGTATTTTTTATTATTATTTTAGGCCATACTCACTGTGATGATGGATTCTCCTCCTACAAAAGGGCATAAAAGGTAAATATAATTTATTAACACTGATTAAGAACCTGATTAAGAAATGTATTTTCTTTTTTATGACCATTAAGACTTTCTAACAAGAAAGTTCTTTACAAGTAATTTACTATTTTCATTATTTTTTACATCCCCATGATCCCCCAAATTCTCATTATCATAATCTAATTTTACAATTTCCAGTATTCTTGCTGATTACTTCCATCACATTCTCCTGTATAATTCCTTCATTTATAATACAATGGTTGAAATAAAGGCAGAAAAATGTGAACCACCATGCAAAATTTATAGATCATTCATAGAGAGAGAGAGAGAGATACCATTGTTGACCATATGCATGTATGAAGCATGTATGAAATCCCAAACGACACATTTTGAAGTGCTGAAGCTGCTCTCCTCCTCTTCCTCTCTCAGTCAGCTCGAGTCTCCGCTGCCCTCCATCCCAGAGCGTCTGGCGTTCCTGCGGCCGTCCCGCGAGCTGCTGGACTTCTACAGGCAGAAGGTGGCTCAGTTCGACGGAGAACATGAAGACCTGCTGCAGATGCTGGAGAAGTACAGGAGCACCGCAGAGGAGCAGGTCAGCCCTCTTCACCTGGATTAGCTTTCTTTCTTTCTTTTTATGTATAATTTTATTGAGCAGATTCTTAAGTGACAATATGCATGACATATATGAAAAACATCACAACCTGCTGTTTTTCTTTTTTTTTTTAACATCCGTAGAAATAAATAAAAGAAGAAAAATTATACAAATATACAGAACACTCTTAACCCTCACCCATCCCAAATTATCCCACAAAAAGAAGAAAAAAAAAGATGTTTAATTTTTTCCAGGTGTAGAAAGGACATTAAGTCCTGCAGCCAAGAAAAATGAGAAGGCTGGGCATGAGGATTACCAATGCAGCAATATTCGTCTTCTGGCTACCATTGAAGCAAAAGCAATAATATCAGCTTGACGATTATACAAGCCATCAACAGGTGTTACTCCAAAAATGACAATTATTGGGCAGGGTTTCACAGAGACATTAAAGGGATAGTTCACCTAAAAATGAAAATTTTGTCAGTAATTACTCTCCCTCATGTTGTTCCAACCCCGTAAGACACAAATGAAGATATTTTTGAGTAAATCTGAGAGCTGTCTCACTCCTCCATAGGCTTCTATTGTAATTGTAACTTGTCGGCCCATAAAGTTAGAAAAGACGATGTTTAAAATAGTCCAAGTGACTACAGTGACTCAACCTTAAGTTTATCAAGCGACGAGAATACTTTTTGTGCACAATTTTTTATTTCAACTATTCATGTTTTGTGAGTTCATGTAGTGTAACAGCGCAGCGCTTCTGGGTTGTACGTCAGAACGGAGGCTCACTATTGGCCAGCATCACACACATGACCAGCGTCGGCCAATAGTGAGCCTCCGTTCTGACGTACAACCCAGAAGCGCTGCGCTGTTACACTACGTGAACTCACTGCTGGGGATTGGATCATGTTTCTACTCTCTCCGTCGGTGTGTGTACATGTAACGCTGTGTGTTGTCGTGCAGCACAAGTTGCAGTGGGAGGTCCGTCAGCGCGAGGAGGAGATCGTGGAGCTCCAGAACGCTCTCAGCGATATGCAGGTGTATCTGTTCCAGGAGAGAGAGCAAGCGCTGCGACTGTACGCCGAGAACGACCGCCTCAAAATCAGGTCAGATGTCTGGTAGCACTCTAGATACGATAGCACAAGCATGATCAGTGAGATGAGCACAAGTCTGAAGGCTTCGTTTGCGGTCACAGAGAGCTGGAGGACCGGAAAAAGATCCAGCATCTTTTAGCGCTGGTGGGACCGGATCCAGGCGAGATCACGTACTTCCATCGAGAGCCTCCCAATAAGGTTCAGAAGAATACAAAGCAACCTTATTTTGCTATTTTATGGCCACCTGTGAAGTATTATGCTTTATTTCGGTCTGCAAAGTACTCATGAATTTTGTTTTATTTAGGTCACAATCCCTCAGAAGAAGGTCCAGCTGAGATCACATGAGGAGTCAAAGGTGGCAAAACCAAGACCTGTGTGTGCGAAAGGTTTGACACCACCTTTGCTTTTTTAAAGTTTTAGAGGTAAAATACTGATTAAATTGTAGCAGCTGTATGGGTGGATTGGTATTATTTTGTAATTAAGGACTCATCTTGTCTATGTAAGAGGAGAATAGCGGTACTTTAACAGCATGTGGTGTTTTTCAAACCACAGGAAGCAAGAAATCGTCCAAAGAAGAAGACAGCAGAAGTTCAGAGCAATACAAGAGAGACAACCAGACGTTACTGCTGCAGGTGTGTGTGTGTGTGTATGTGTGTGTGTGTGCAAAAGCTATTTCATGCATTCTTATGCTGATATGTGCGTACTGCGTATGAAACTAACCCTGAATGTATTACTGCTGTTTTCTGTAACTATGTTCATCAGAAGTCCTACAACGTTATGGTTTAATTAGTCAATATGTGAGGATAAATAGATGTGTTTTCATCCTGAAATGCGAGGCAAATGTTGGATCACAATAATTAGGAACCAGTTTCCACAAATCCCTTCACTCGATTGGGATGTTGTCTTTAATTCTGGAAGGCAATGGCAGTGACTTTAACATCGAGCGTATTAAACACATATTTATACCGATTTCATCAGGCGCCGAAAATTCTTCAAAAAGAACACATAGAATGGCCTTCTCAGCTGCCGTAGTTGTAACTCTTGGGTCATCAGAACAGGGTGCTCAACGCACCACCGTTTCTATTTAAAAAACGTTTTGCAACTTTTTGTCTGGGTTGAACGCAGCCCAGTTCTCAGAAGTAATTTATGGTTTTAATCAGTGTTGGGGAAAGTTACTTTGTAAAGTAATGCATTACAATATTGCGTTGCTCCCTTAAAAAGTAACTCATTGTGTTACTTAGTTATTTTTTTAATGCGGATAGGTAATGCGTTACGTTACTTTTGCATTACTTTTTCTGACCTGGGCTTGGGCTAGTTTTTTTATAACTAAAAAGTTATATTTTTGTGCAAATGTAAAGGCCCTTTCAGACCAAAGTTTAAATAATAAGGCTGAAGGAAATGCAAATTCACGCGTGTACAGTGGACTGCGCAGCTCAAACAAACCTTTCAGCTGCTGCCGTTCTGGATCACAGAAGAATCGGATGCAGGAGAAGAAATTTGAAAACTTACTTAAAAAAATTAAAATAAATCTATAGTAATTTTTGCTTATGGTTTAACTGAATCATCGAAGATCAGCAACAAGTAAATTTGTCAATAAAGTGAGATTAAATGCATACAAATATTTGTTTTATTTAACATATTTAATTATTGGAGGTTTGCGTATTATTCTGATTTTATATTTAACTGATTTTATTCATTTTGAGGAATACTAAATCTTTTTTGTGCAAGTGAGATTAGTAAATGCATGCTCACATTTAGATGACAATAACCATCATGTTCACACACAGCGTCTTTGCACTTACTCACAATTTTCCTCAACATCGGGACAGGCCAGCTGTCAGTCAATAAATGTGAAAAAGTAATTTTCATTACTTATTTGATATTTTCTTATCTCCGATATTTTGCTGTAAATTTAAAAGTAATGCGTTACTTTACTAGTTACTTGAAAAAAGTAATCTGATTACGTAACTCAAGTTACTTGTAATGACTGAGTTACCCCAACACTTAAAGGAGAACTCCGGTCAATTTTAACATTGAGCTCAATTTTTAGTAAATTTGGAGTGCTGTCAATACAGAGAACAACGACAAAAATCGGTGTTGCCTACACCGTGTTATCCTCTTTTTAAAATTTGCACCCTATTGACTTGAATGGGGCAAGTTTTAAACCTGCTTTTAGCCTCTTAACATCCTTAATGTTTCATTACAAGTGCCCAGCCATGTTGAGTGATTCCTTCAGAGTGAACACGAGTGAATCTGACTGCAGTAGATGTGAAAGATATGAATAAAAAGTTCCTGTTTTCGGTCGAAGTCCAAAGTAGTCGATTGTCGAGTTCACGCGCGTGATCTAAGTAACTAAACCTATGCGCTTCAACTCGACAATCGACTACTTTGGACTTCGACCGAAAACAGGAACTAAATACAGGTATGTGCGCTGGCTGATATAACATCATTTTTATTCATGTCTTTCACATCTACTGCAGTCAGATTCACTCGTGTTCACTCTGAAGGAATCACTCAACATGGCTGGGCACTTGTAATGAAACATTAAGGATGTTAAGAGGCTAAAAGCAGGTTTAAAACTTGCCCCATTCAAGTCAATAGGGTGCAAATTTTAAAAAGAGGATAACACGGTGTAGGCAACACCGATTTTTGTCGTTGTTCTCTGTATTGACAGCACTCCAAATTTACAAAAAATTGAGCTCAATGTTAAAATTGACCGGAGTTCTCCTTTAATGCTCAGTGTGCTCATGGATGCTGTTCCTCCATTGGTCCAGGTGGAGGCGCTGCAGGCTCAGATGGAGGAGCAGACGCGGCTGGCTAAAGAGCAGGTGGAGGCGCTGCTGGAGGACAGACGCATTCACCTGGAGGAGAGACAGGTTCAGCACCAGCGGGACCAGGAGAGAATCACGGCCCTCGCCGAAAAGTAAGTCCATCCCTCCTTCTGTTTCAACAAACCCTGAACCCGGAGCATCAAACTCTCTCTCATCTGGCGTTCTCAGACTCCAGCGCACGCAGAATCTGCTGTACGAGAGCACGAGGGATTTCCTGCAGCTGAAGTTCTCCAGTCGAGCTCACGAGAAGAGCTGGATGGTGGAGAAGGACCGTCTTCTGCGAGAGCTGGACTCCTGTCAGGAGCGACTGCGCGAGGACCACAGTTTCCACGAGCAGCGTCCGTCAGCAGACCCGCTGGTCATCACACACAACCCCGAGAGCAGCCACACACACCGGGACGAGATCAGGGTCAGAAAGATCATTTTGATCTAATAGTGTGATATTATGAACATGTTATTTAAGAATTAAAAAATCGTTCTAAATGTACTAAAGCCAGAGAAAAAGTATTGTTTTCTGGAAAATATTATTGTTAAAAACATTTTTTTTAATGTCTTTATAGTTTTCATACATTTTTTAATTATTAGTTTTAATTTTGTTCATCTAGCTAAACTAAGAAATGTGTATAAATATATATGTGTGTGTGTGTATATATATATATGTATATGTGTGTGTGTGTGTATATATATATATATATATATATTATATACATGTATGTGTGTGTGTGTGTATATATATATATATATATATAAATATATATATGTGTATATATATATATATATATATATATGTGTGTTAATATATAATATTTATTTAATATCACATTTATATAATCTTTAGGTATATATATATATATATAGTTGGCTTTAATTCATAATGTCTTTGTGCTAGATAGACAAACTGGTTTACAACTGTACTCCGCAAGTCTTTATCCAGCTCTCACAAGTGATTTTGTCTTTTTTTTTCCCCAGCAGGCTTTGCAAGAGGAACTGAAACAGGCTCATAGACTGTCTGACATGTACCGAGATCAGTGTGTGAATCTGGAGACGGACCTGTCGCAGATCAGAGAAGAGGGCGACGTGGGCCGAGAGATCTTCAAAGTACGCAAACTAACTCTTAGTTCACCAGAAGAAAACTAAGAAATGATTGCTCACCCTCCTTCATGTGTGCATGCAAAGACTTTAGAGCAGCCTAAACATCACACTAAATATCTCCTTTTTATGTTCTATTAAAAAAAAAAGAGAAGTAATATCTAGAGACATGAGAGTGAGACGCCTTTGACATTAAAACATTTTATTGAAGAGTTGGTCGTTTAAATGTCAAACTAGCTTCTGAATTTTGAGTTTGTGTGTGTGTGTGTGTTCAGGAGCGCTCTGACAAGATGGCCAATCGTCTGCAGCTAATGACTCAACGTTACGAAGCTCTGGAGAAAAGACGGGTCATGGAGGTGGAGGGATTCAAGACCGACATCAAGCACCTGCGGCAGAAAGTCAAAGATGTGGAGAAACATCTCTTTAAAGTCAGTCAGCGCTCTCATTTGTCTCTTCTATACTGTTTATACGCCTCTTGAAAAACATTTGTGCAAACTGTGGCTTATTTTCAGCTACACACAAACAACGAAATTGTCTGATATCATTATATATGAAATTGGAAACTATTTGTTAGACGTTCATATTATAATTAACTGTTTTCCCGCCAGCGTTTTTGAAAAAAGTTGCGAGCCACCGCCAGTATTTTTTTATCATTTTCACAAGTTTTATGGTCCAGAATATTTTGTTGTATGGATATCTGAATATGCAATATATCAAAACAAACAAAAAAGTTTTATTCTAGCTTAATGCATTTTTTTATAAACACTTGAATGCTGGTAAGATTCCTAAAAAAGCATTATTTTAATCAAAAAGCTGAGAAAAATCTAGTTTTTGTCCGATTACATCTGGATGAGATTCAGAACGGTGATTAAAACACAGATGTAAATCGAGTTCATCAACACCCCAAGCTTCACAGTCCTACATCTCGTCCTAGGCATTCAGAAACTTTAGGCAGTTTTGATTTGTATACCGTTTATGGCATTATTTAATATATGCATGTTTACTTTACATATGTGACCATATGTCACACAAAACCAGTCACATGTCGCACAGGTATATTTGTGGCAGTCAAAATTATAGATTTTTCTTTTATGCCAAAAATCATTAGGGTATTGAGTAAAGATCATGTTGCATGAAGATATTTTGTAAATTTTCTACCGTAAATATATAAAAAAAAAAAAATTGTGAGTGAATGCAGCACAATCGTGAACATAAATGCACAACTTTAAAGGAGATTTTCTAAATATTTTTATTTTTTTGCATCCTCAGATTCCAGATTTTCAAATAGTTGCATCTCGACCAAATATTCTCAATTTCAAAAAATGTACCCATGTGACTGGTTTTGTGGTCCAGGGTCACATATGCTATCGCTTTTTTCTGCTGGAAATTTCCATCAATGGCGTGGAAAGAGTTAATAGTGCAAAATCTGCAAATCTATTTCAAATGATGCAGATAATAATGATTAATGACTGTCTCTTCCACTAGTTGACGCTCAACGTGGGCCCTAACCAAGACCTGGCGATTCTCCACGAAGTGCGTCAGACCAACAGCCGCACGGTAAAGGTCCAGGATGAGCTGAAGAACCTGAAAGCCAAAATCTACAGAATGGAGAACGATCTGAGATTCTGCTGAAGACTCGTCATGTGGATTGATTTAGGCATTTGCATATGGAAATATGAACTCTATCCGCTATTGGATCATATTGTTGGTCTCGGATTATGTTGTTCACACTATTTTTACCAAGGATTTGGAGCATGAGGAACTCCTGAGACTTAAGACTGGATGAATGATTCAGAAGAAAGTCGGACGTGTGTTTATTTGTGCTGTTGCATTTTCTATTATTAGATAAATAAAGGTTGATTTTTGTATTCAATATGAAAGTGATCACGATTTTTAACTGGTCTGAGACAATGACGAACAACACAAGGCCAATGTTCATTTTATAGCTTTTAAACATATTTCTTAAGACAAAAACAATACTGAAATGCTTGGAAGAGACAAAAAACTAAAACATACAGATGACTGATGAAAAGAAAAAAAAAAAAAAAAACCTATTACTATATATATATATATATATATATATATATATATATTTACCCACATATACATGTTTTATAAATGTATGTGTGTGTAAAAAATGAATGAAAATATATATAACCGTAATGAGAATTTTAAATTTGAAGATAAAATAAATAGAAGTTTAGGGGTAAATATCACAATGCAAAAAAACTAAAACAAATTACGCATATTTTATTAACATGCAACATCTGAAATATGACCCCGTACATTAATTTGTGAGATTCGCTCGTACATTGAAACGATCCACACCTGAGCACAGACACCGTCACACTCCAGATCATTGTCTAGTTGCATCTCATTCAAGTATAGCATTCATTTCCCAAAAAACATCTCCAACTGAGAGTTTCGTCATTTGATATTAAAACGAGTATATTGCACGATAGTGTAGAACGTACCATTGTCATCACTTGGCAATAATATTAACGGTACAAATACTTTTTTAAGATATGCATCGACTTTAAAAACAGCCAAAGTATATACATAGTCAACAAAAACCCACATATGAAAAATATGAAAGCAACAAAGGTCTTCGTAAGGGGGACGCAACACTGAAAGCTGCACTTCACACGTACCTCGAGATCTCAGTGACGCCCATATGGCTTCAACAATGACAGAACGACTTAAACACAGTTTATTTGCTCCTGAGGCACAAAAGTGCGTTGTCACTTCACACTCGATTAAAGATCACAATCTGGTTGTAGTGTTGAAACTTTGGCCCTTTCAGTGGTTGTATTGTTTTTGCAGCACTAATGCACAAGTCTGAAAAAGGTTTCATTTTTACTTTAAAAATAGTGACGTATCTCAAGGCTGCATTATTCCCGACCAGCAGGAACCAGCCTGAGGACTGGGATTTTACAGGAATAAACATATTCTACTTTGATGAGCCATATAAGAGCATTTCCGATTATTAATGTTCATAACCGCCGTCAAACACCAGCTTTAGTAAACAAATGAATGTTTTGGCCTTTTAGGGAGGCATGTGGTTGTCCACCCTCATTAGTTTGTGTCTAGAGTGGGGGTCGCGACTGTGAGAGTTGATTGTGTTCACAGTGTGTCAGATCATGTAGTTTTTCTTGAGCACCTCCAGATATTGTTGAGTGGCCCTGCTCACGGGGTCCGTCTGCTCCTGGGTCACGTTCAGGTTCAGGTTTTGAGAGCCGGAGGCCGAACCTACGGGAGACAAGCGGGCAGAACCTCCTCCCAGCTCTCCTGTCACTGAGAGAGACAAAGAAGGACAGTTGAGTCGCTTTTGAGTCCACATCAAATGAATACAGAATAAATTTGCAGCTCATCTCTTCTCTGATGACGAGGGCGGGCGGAGCAACCTGTCACTCACATGAAATCCACCAATAGCAAACCACAACCATCCAATCAGTTCCTCATTAACAAAATCAAGCCCCACCCTACATTTGTTCTTGTTCCAGAAGCTGTTTAACTCGGATATACATCCCAATAGAGAAGAAAAGGCTATCGAAACGTCATGATATCACGGATATTTTGTTGTAATAATGACTCACCGTAGTCCAGCTCCTTCGATATGTTCTTCTCCAGCTCCGTCTGCATCTGTAACAGGAACAGACAAACCTGATTACACTTCTATCTTCATCTCATCCAACACACATGTCCTGAAACTAGCACTCAGCCACGTCACAGCGCTCACAATGAGGTAATCGGAATAGTCTAAGTCAAATCCAAATGCTAGTATAAGCCATTCAAAAGTTTGGGATTTTAAGCCTGCATTTATTTGACGAAAAATAATTGATGAGTAAAAACAGAAAACACTTATTTTAAATTGTAATAATATTTCTATGTGAATAAATGTTCAAATTAAATGTATTCCTGTGATCAAAGCTGAATTTTCAGCATCATTACTCCAGTGTCACATGAGCCTTCAGAAATCATTCTCATATGATTATTTTTTGTTCCATAATATAACCCCAGCTATATAATTATTATGAATTTGATTAGTATAATATTAAATAAAGAATGTAACAGATCTGATGTAAAACTGAATCATTCACATGGGTATTAGTAAAAGAATTGAGCATCAAATAAAGGGGTTCAAATTTTGACTAATACAGACCTGAGAATAGCAGAACATGTTAGGCGTCATAAACATTAGATCTAATTTAAATATTCATTAAATACAGACATATTGGATACTTCATTAGTATGAATATTGTATGCACATTATGTCAATTTTCTGTACGTACACATGATTACCTACATTTATCAAATTGTGCAGTATACAACAGAGCCCACTGCACAGAATACTGTATCCCACAATGCAACGCTCTTGACTTTACCTTCCATTCCCAGTGTGGTAAAACAACTGAAACTAATATCATCTGATCTAACCGTCAAAAGTTGCAATATTTTTACACAAAATATGTAAAATGTAAAATAAAATCCTTTTTATAACTATAATGAGGTCATTTGAAAACAATGTAGCATAAAACATTATTTTCAAAGTTGCACACTGCGAAAAAATAGTAGATAGCATACAATGTAAGCAGTGCACCAGTATTTAATTCTGAACAGTGTTATTTTCGCCCAAAAACAAGCCACAGAGAGACATTAAAGCAGGTGTGTGTGTGTGTGTGGTGTGTGTGTGTGTGTTCTGATAGTCAGAGATCTGCACACAGCTACACACCTGCTCAGGTATCAGGCTGTAGAGAGGACAGGTGAGAAACAGACTTTTGAGCTAGAAGCTGAAGATATCAGAGACACAAGAGGTCATGAGTCCAGACAGCAGGAGAAACAGGCCAGGAGGTTATTTGGTACGTTTAAGAAGGGAAAGATAGTGGAAGGAGAAAACATTGTGAATCATTGTTCGTTAGTTTTAGAATCACCACCACCATCTGATGGTTTTTGAAACGGTGGCTCATCTAAAGTTAACAGTAAGTATCAGATCATGGTTAGTGTTGAATGTTGAATCGATGACGTGTAGGATTTGGAAAACTGCTCGCAGTCTAAAGCCGGGTGCACACTGCATGATTTTGCCGTCTGAGACAAATTATGCAAATCCTAAAAGATTCCTCTGATCCTAGGCTCAAATCTGAAGTCTTTGACCGACAGCCTCGTCGATCAAATTTGACCTCAACGAAAGCCTCAACGAAATGATGTCAGTGTCAGAAGATTTGACTCGCAGTCCTGCAGTGATTCTCCTACGACCACAGCCAAAATGAACAGTGTGCACTCGGCTTAAAGGAGAATGAGATGACTTGATGAGCGCTCACCTTTGCCAGGTAGGCCTCGACGCGGTTGCTCTGGGATTCTCCTACCGTACCCAGCAGAGGGCTCCCCAGGCCCAGACTCCTGTTCAGGGGCCCCAGAGAGGCCCCATACGCCCCCATAGAGCCCAGAGACGCCACATCGAGAGCGGGGCCTCCCAGACTGCCGTTCACGATACTGCTGGTGAGCAGAGATTTACTGCGCTGCCTCTCGCTCAGGAGTTTAGTGTTGGCCTCCGCTAACCGCTCATTCGACCTGCACATTAGCATATCAAAAATACATTTAATGGCACATTATTTATTTCTGTGTTTTTATAAATCAACCGAATAAAAACAAAGAGCTGCCTATTCTAGGATTAAAAATATTTACTAGGGCTGATAAAAAATAATATAGGGTCATATTATTACTGCTTTTATTTTATTGAATTATTTGTTTTTAGTTTTAGTTTTAACTTGGTAAATGTATGATTTATGATATTTTTAACAATGTTTTATTATTTTATTAATTCATTTGTATTCATTTTTAGCTTCACTAATTATAATTTTCATAATTTTCTGCTCTTCCCTTGATATTGATATGCTTTGATATATACCGTATATATATATTTACATTTATTAATTTAGCAGACACTATATATTTAAATATATATATATACAGACAGTATATATATATATATATGTGCATTTATTATTTTAGTACTACTTTAATACAAAGTATTCTGCACCTCCCTTGATATGCTTTGAAATAATTAATATTTATTTATGCATTTGTTTGTTTATTTTTTATTTTACCGTTTATTTATTGTTTTAAGTTTTATGAGGTAAATAAAACATTTCTGAGCCTCCCTTGATATGCTTTGAAGTAATTAATTGCCATTAAACTCTTTTTTTGTGTGTGGTTAATGCAACTAAATTAAATCTTTGAATCTCACAATGTGATTGAGCTGCGATTATAATTAAGACAAACGCTTATAAATGGCAGGACAGACTCCCATCATGCCTCTCACCTCTCCAGTTTGGAGGCCAGACTCTTGCGTAGGCGCAGCTCTTCGCTGTACAGCTGTCTGTAGCGCTCCAGCTCGGTGCGACTGGAGTCTCTCTGCACCAGACTGTCCTGCTGAACGCTGCGTGTGCGGCTGAGCTCTCCCTCCAGATCCTTGATGCGCTGCTCCTGCTGAGCGCGCTGACTGGCCTCGTTCACAGCTTTCATCTGCTCCAGCGCTTCCTGGGACGCCGCCTGCGTCTGACGAGGCAAACACACAAACAGTGCCGAAAACTTTACAATAAAAATGATTCTTATTATCTTTAAAAATATATCATATTTTATATTCCAGAAATATATTAATTAATTAAATAGTAAATAATACAATTCTGCCTGCATCTGGCCTTTATAATACACTAAATTATTATAATTAACTTTATAAAATAATTAATAATAAAAAGAATATATATATAATAAATAATAAGAATTATAATAAACTAAATAAAATTCCATCTCTGTCTGAAGATTGAATTGCCATTTTAAGCTCTTTTTTTGTGGTTAATGCAACTAAATTAAATCTTTTTATTCAACATAAATCTAATTTATTAAGATTTTTCAATCTCACAAAGACAAACATTTATAAATGATAGGACAGACTCCCATCATGCCTCTCACCTCTCCGGGTTGGAGGCCAGACTACAATTATAATTAACTTTATACAATAATTAATAATAAAAACAATAAATAATATAATAAATAATAAATCTTATAATAAACTAAATAAAATTCCATTTATGTCTGAAGATTGAAAAATACAGTCTAAAACTTTTTATATTAAAGCTGCAGTCCGGCACTTTTTTGGGTTTAAAAATATAAAAAAAGACATTTTTGAAAAAAAACGTAACCAGCCAGTGTTCAAAACGATCTGCTTGCCTTACCTCGATTCAAAACGGTAAGCTTGTAATAATGATTTTAATTCCAGTGGTACTGGTGGATTTCCGCGGGAATTTCGAGCATGTCTTTGCGTCATTACGTCACTTCTGTACACATAGAGAAGGAGTCCCCGGCTAGCGTGTGTGGATGATGGAGGTGGAGGTTTAGCTTAGCACTTGGTATGGCGGATCCCGAAAGTTTAAAGCGACAATCACCAGTGACAACTGGAGATTCACTAGTTGTAAAACCCAAAGACTTAAAAAAATATATTTTTCACGTTTTGACGTGATATAAGCAATCGTTAGATTTAATCAGCATGATAGTCTACTGCAATGCTTCCCCCCACCCCCCGAATTTGGTCAGAACAAAAGTGAATGTTATTACTTGTTCAGATGACATTTTCCGATGAAAATTCTAATGTTGACACTTTCAAAAAGTATACTCTGAGATTGCTGATGACAGTAACGTTACAGTATCCACAGCGACGCGGCAGCCTCAATACATTGTGTTCATCCGCGCTGTTTCATGCCGATTTACTACCCACGCACAGTTAATAATTCCGCGAATAACTGCAATTGCAGATTTCTAACAGAGATGGCGACAAAGAGGAAAAACGACGGACTGCAGCTTTAAGATGTTTTTTTAAATACAATATATATTTTTTAAATACAATAACATTTTTTATGAACTTTTAAAATAAAACTTAAATAAAATAAAACCAAAACTTTGGACCTTGGATACAAATTGAAAGAAATGCATTATGGTGCAGATGATCATAACAAAAAGACATTTAATGGCACATTATAAAAACACCGAAATAAATAAATCAACTGAATAAAGGCAAAGAGCTGCCTATTCTATGATTGCAAATATGTATAGGCTAATAGGAAGTCCTGTAGTGTACCTGCAGGAAGAGGTTGACCTCCTCCAGCTTGTGTCGGATCTCGTGTCGGGCTCTCTCCTCGGTCTCCCTGCGGTACTGCTCGGCCTGGCTCTGGTCCATCACTCCGGCCTCCAGCTGCCTGCGCAGACCGGCCACCTCCTCCTCCAGCTGCCTCTTGCTGCGCTCCGTCTGCTCGTGGCTTCGGCTCAGGCCCTTCACAGACACCAGCTTCTCCTTCAGCTGTCGGTTCACCTCCTCCAGCCGGAAGCAGCGCGACGCCTCGCGCTCGTACTGAGACTGGAGCTCGTCCATCTGGCAGAAAAGGGAACGTAAAGGAGGAAATAAGAGACTCAATGGAGTTTGCATACTTTTGCTGTCTTAAAGGTGCAGTGTGTAATCTTTAGCGGCATCTAGTGGTGAGGTTGTGAATTGCAACCAACAGAAGTTACGGTGGCCGACAGGAAATGATGTCGTCGTCTGAGACAGCAGAGAGTAGCCAGTTCAGCAATGAGGTTTTTTTTACAGAGATAAATTAAGAAATTAGGTTTACTTAATTATTCAGTAAAGCGATATGTTATTGTGAATATTATTGTTACTTGTTCATCATTGTGTCAGTGTTTTATTCGCTGACTTTAGCTAAAGCGTCTTTGCACGAAGAACAACATAGTGACGAAACGCGTTTGTCCGTTCAGGGCCACCGTAGAAATATGTCGGCACATTTCAATGTAAGAGGACCTGCGGTGTATGTAGATAAAAATGGCTCATTCTAAGGTAATAAAGATATAACGTTTCATCAAGTAAGGTCTTTATACACCACTGAAAATATAGTTATGTATATGATATTGCATTTCTGTCAACAGATCCTCCTAAATATTACACAATGCACCTTTAAAATAACAAATAAGGCTGTAAAAGAAGCCAGAAGCTGAGACTGTACCCTAGTCTTCATTATAGTGGAGGCGCTCTCTGCATCCAGTCGGTGGCTCATGTCTCCTCTGAAGCTGACCAGAGGAGAGTCCAGCTGTGCAGAGCCCTGTTCACGCAGATGTTTCTTAGCCGTCTTCAATAGAGTCTTCAGCCTGACACATACAGTAAAATACAATGAATATCCAGACATTCTCTATCGATGTGTAAACTATTTTAAAAAAGGAGGAGTAAAAAAAAAGTTTTAGATATGCTGGCTTGGCAACTAACTGAAATAAAAAGTTGAAATTAAAAAATTATTAAAACTAAAATTAAAATAAAACTCAGTAGACATATTTTACTTTATATTTTAATATTTTATAAAATAAAAAAAACTGAAAGCTAATCATTATTATATAATAGAAAATACAAAATATGAATAAATACTATACAAATAATACTAAAATAACACTATTAAGCATTTATTGTAGTCAATAAAAGCTTGAGATGTCAGCCTAGCCATATAAATAATAATATATATATTAAAGTCAACATAAATTATTTCAATTGTTTGCTTACTTGTTTATTTATTTGTAGTTTTACGTAGTAAATTTAGCATAATTTTTTGTGCCTCCCTTGATATGCTTTGAAATAATGAAATTACCATTAAATTCTTTAATTATTATTTTTGGTTAATGCAACTAAATTCAATTTTTGAATCTCACAATGTTATTGAGTGAAGTTAAACAATTTGCTTTTTAAATGACATTACCAATTCCTTTTGCTCTTGAACTTATCTAATCCTACTATCCGCCATGTAAAGAATTTTTTTTCAAATTCCCCATGGATAATATCCCCAATTCCCCATGGATAATATGAACACTTGGAAATATGGAACCGCTGTGTGAATGTTTCAGCGCTACACATTGCTGTATATCAGTGAATTCAACAAATATAAGATGTGTCCTGGCATGTAAAAAGCATTGATCTCACACATTTGCAAGCAGGAGGATCCGCGTAGCCGGCTTCTCTATGTACTCAAACACGTCTACAGGTGTAGAGCTGCAGCGGTCGGGGTTAAAGGTTAAAGGGTCACCTGTACATTTCTTTCTGAAGGTCTGTGTTTCTCTGCATCTCCTGCTCCAAACGGGTGTCCACAGATTTCTTATGCTCAGCTAGTTTTTTGGCCTTTTTCTTCTCAAGCTCCATCTGAAAAACACAGTGTTAGACAAAGTGTGTCTAGTCCTTAAAATCTTAATAACAGGCAGAAATCTTAAATGTGGGGTCAACAATTTCAAAGCTTTTTAGTGTGTGTTCCCACAGTGTGACATGAAATACTTAATCTAATACTATTTCAAACAAGATTTTCCCAATTTATACACTCCTTTTCAAAAGTTTGGGGGTCAGTAATATCTTTTGAAAGTCTCTTCTGCTCACCAAGGCTGCATTTATTTGATCAAAAATACAGTAAAAACAGTAATATTGTGAAATATTATAAAACATTTAAAACATATAAAACATTTGAATATATGTTAAAATGTAATTTATTCCTGTGATCAGAGGTGAATTTTCAGATCCTTCAGATATCATTCTAATATGATGATTTGCTGCTCAACAAGCATTTCTGATTATTATCAATGTTGAAAACAGCTGTGCTGCTTCACATTTTTGTAGAAACATTTACTTTCAGGTTTTTTTTATGAAAAGCATTTAAATATTTTGTAACATTATAAATGTGTTTACTGTCACTTATAATCAATTCAATGCATCTTTGCTTAAAAGGTTAGTTCACCCAAAAATGAAAATAATGTCATTAATGACTCACCCTCATGTTGTTCTAAGCCCGTAAGACCTCCGTTCATCTTCGGAACACAGTTTAAGATATTTTAGATTTAGTCCGAGAGCTTTCTGTCCGTCCATTGAAACTGTATATACAGTATACTGGCCATGTCCATAAAGGTAATAAAAACATCATCAAAGTAGTCCATGTGACATCAGTGGGTTAGTTAGAAGTTTTTGAAGCATCGAAAATACTTTTTGGTCCAAAAATAACACAAAATAAGACTTTATTCAGCATTGTATTCTCTCCCGGGTCTGTTGTCAATCCTTCACAGTTACGCTGATGGCGTAAGACGCTGATGACGTGTTATCTGGTGCGCCCGAGCTTCATTTATAGACTGAGGGAAACGCACGCTGTAAAAGTGTCTCATCCGCGACATGCACATTTACGCACCATTAAAAAAATGATATCCACGCAAACAATGTAGAATAGCTTGAATATAGCGTGCGTCTTCCTCAGACTGTAAACGAAGCTCGGGCGCACCAGATAACACGTCATCAGCGTCTTACGTCAGCAGCGTCACTGTGAAGGATTGACAACAGACCCGGGAGAGAATACAATGCTGAATAAAGTCTTATTTTGTGTTATTTTTGGACCAAAAAGTATTTTCGATGCTTCAAAAACTTCTAACTAACCCACTGATGTCACATGGACTACTTTGATGATTTTTATATTACCTTTATGGACATGGACAGTAGACTGTATATACAGCTTCAATGGAGGGACAGAAATCTCTCGGACTAAATCTAAAATATCTTAAACTGTGTTCCGAAGATGAACGGAGGTCTTACGGGCTTAGAACGACATGAGGGTGAGTCATTAATGCCATTATTTTCATTTTTGGGTGAACTAACCCTTTAATATAATAAAATAAAAAAATCCTATATATATACATTTCAAACTAAAACAAACATTCAAGGGCGTGTTACATGTAAATCATCAATTTCCATGTGCTAACTGAGTCACTAAACATTAAGCAACTCGTAAACATGCAGACTTATTTGAATAAAAAATATCAGGTGTCAAGTAACACATTTTGGATGGACATTATTATGATTATTTGGATGGACCTGATTGGTCAGTTCTCCTTTCTCTCTCTCCAGCTCAGAGAGGCGGAGTCCCAGTCGCGAGCGGCCCTTTAGCTCCTCCTCCCACAGAGTTTGTGAGTCCTGGGCATTATGGGATAGCATACTCTGCTTCTGCACCTGGAGAGGAGGACCACAATTAAACAAACAGTTTTATGGTACAGGTGAAACTCGAAAAATTTGAATATCGTGCAAATGTTAATTTATTCCAGTAATTTAACTTAAAAGGTGAAACTAATATATTATATAGACTCATTACATGCAAAGTGAGATATTTCAAGCCTTTATTTGTTATAATTTTGATGATTATGGCTTACAGCTTATGAAAACCTTTTCACAATATTCTAATTTTGAATTTGGGGTTTTCATAAGCTGTAAGCCATAATCATCAAAATTATAACAAATAAAGGCTTGAAATATCTCACTTTGCATGTAATGAGTCTATATAATATATTAGTTTCACATTTTAAGTTAAATTACTGAAATAAATGAACTTTTGCACCATATTCTAATTTTTCGAGTTTCACCTGTAGCTTTGCTTTGTTCATCAAGATCAATGTGACACGTTTGTTATGAAGTGTACCTCTCGGTTGAGTTGTTCTTCTAGCGTCATCTTACTGCTCTGCAGGTTTGTGACGAGATCTTCCAAACGATTCCTGACCTGAGAACATCACAGATGTCAATACGCAACAGGATCTTACGGATTAGTTAACTACTTCATGCGGATCTAGATCTACTTTTAATCTAAGCACTTTAGATCCCAGAAACCAGAAATGGAAAAGGCAGAAAGGGAGTTTACAATCAAACGAAAGTCGAATCAAATCTGCAAAAAGACCACCACCAAAACAGAGAAAACACCCCGCTAACAACCCGACTAGATTAAAGGAATAAAGTATACAGACACTTGTTTCTTGTTCATTTCAAGTGTGTAAACAGTAAGATTTGAGGTCTAGATTAGAAGAGCTGTAATTCACAGTAGAGAAAAACAATCAATAAAGGGAATTGCTAGAATCACAGCTAGAAGTTTGATACCAACCCCTTCTCCAGGTGATGAGCCTGATAGCTGTGAAAACAGTGACTATACCATCAGTTTACATAAAATCTCCTCTCCGACTGACTCACATGTACAGTCGCCTCAGCCCTGCACTAACCAGGGTTCATCTAAAGTCAAATGTGAAGCTCAGATGACTTAAGAGGGTGAAACGAGGTTCTGACAGGATTAAAGTCTAAATCTACCATCATCAGTTAAGTCAGGACACTTGTGCTTCACAAACGACCCCTGACCTCTAACTGAGCGATATTTGAGAGAACTCACCACAGCCCCCTCCTGAACGCCCTTCTGTAGCGCTTCAATGCGGTTGCTCTGCTGTTTGGTCGTGGCCTCCAGTCTGGCATTCTCGATCTCTAACCTGAGGAGACGTCATAATCTCATCAACTATTTTCACCCATTAATGATCAGTTACATTAGCAGTTGTTTAGTTGATGAGGGGAAGATGAGGGGGAACAGAATTCTTCGTTTGAATGCATTATTACAATTCTTAATAATATGCTATACTATAAAATAATTATAAGAATATAAATATATTCATTTAATATTCTTATTTATATTTAATAACTTAATATTATGCAATTACTATTTAAATAAGTAAATATGAATATATATATATATACACACATAATCAATTTATATTAATTTCATTTACTATTCATATACAGTAACTTTATGCAATATATATATATATATATATATATATATATATATATATATATATATATATATATACACACACACACATATCTATGCATTTTATGCATATGCAATATATATAAACATTCATATAATATATAATATTTATATTATTTAATATAATATTCATATACAATAACTTCAAATTGTACAATAAATTACAATTTAAGTATGTAAATATGAACATAAATATATCCATATAATATGTATATAAATTGTATATAATATTCATAAATAATAACTTAACAGTATGATATAAATTACCTTATTGAAATACTTAAACATAAATATATTCATGTAATATCAATATTCATATCATATAATATTTATATTCCTACCTCTATTATAATGGTACTATTTTTTCCATTTATATTTTATTTGTATTATAAATATATATATATATATATATATACACACAATATTTGTTTTCTATAATAAACTGTTTGATTGTGATCCCTGACGTCACTTCCACAAGTAACATTATTTGAATTAAATGAAAATTATTAAACTTAAATCATGTATTATGTTGAAGTTCCAAATAAAGTGACAGGCTGAATCCGAAATCGCCCCCCATACCCTCAAATAAGGCACTATTTGAGGGGACAGTGTAGTGTACATTTGTAGTGGTGGTGTCCGAAACCATAGTGGACATATTGAGTGCACTCATTCTATCCCACACTGCACCGCAATAACGAGTGTACAGCCGATGTATGCTCAACGACTGTCTGAATTCGCTCACTCGTTTTCATTCACTCCTTCAAGTGAACAGTATCGGTGGACTAACGTAGGGAATAGTGAATGAGGGTTTAGGGGGTGATTTCAGCCAGAGTGTTCTTTGCAGACCCAGTTGACACTGATTAACTGCACCTCTGCACCGCCTCTTCCAGCTGTCGAATGGTTTGCTCTTTGCCTGTAGAAGCAGATAGCGCCTCCTCTAGTTTCTGAGCGGTACTGCAGGCTTCTCGCTCCTTATCGTCCAGAGAGCTCTTCAGCTGGCTGATGCGTCTTTCAGCCTGGACGTACACTTCTTCAGACTCATGCAGCTGGAATTCAACAAAGTATAAGAGCAAACGAATCAAACTAAATACATTTGAATGGCCGACTGCATGTATTTAATTAATGAATATGCATGCAGAAAATAATGAATGAGCATATATCGTTCCTGAGACTCCAGTTACATAGAGATTGTACTGTTAATGGTGACTGGACAGTTTTCAGGAAGTAATGGGTACCTTGGCCTTCAATCGGTCCATGTCCTTGAGTGTGCGCGCCTTCTCTTCCTCAAGGTCGTTGCGGTAGCGCGTGTTGACCTCCAGAGAGGCCTCACACATGGACAACTTCTTCAGACTGTCGGCCAGTTCCTGCTGCAGCTGTCGGAGAGAGGTCTGCAAAAACACAACATGGCTTCATTCTCTCATCGTTTCACATTATATCACACTGGGTCTACACCGGATGTGTGTAGTTGCTGTCTACATTTCAAGTGCCCATTCAGTTGACCAATGACATTTTATTTTGTGTCGCACTGGAGAGCTATTCTGGCCATTTTTTTTCTTTGTCTGTCTAAAATAAAACGAGTCATATGTTTCTTCTTGTAGTTTTTTTTTTAACAAAAGTTATTATTGTCTTTTATACTTTTATATACAGCGCACTACTGTTCAAAAGTTTAGGGTCAGTAGCATCTTCTGCTCACAAAGTCTGCATTTATTTGATCGAAAATACAGTAAAAACAGTGAAATATTATTACAATTTTAAATGCCTGTTTTCTATTTGAATATATTTTAAAAAAGTAATTTATTCCTGTGATGCAAAGCTGAGTTTTCAGCATCATTACTCCAGTCTTCAGTGTCACATGTTCTTGTGTTCAGTGTCACAAGCTGTTTTGCTGCTTAATAATTTTTTGGTGAATAGTAAATTCAAAAGAAGAGCATTTATTTGAAAGAGAAATCTTTTGTAACATTATACATGTTGTTCTTGTCATTTCAATTTAATGTGTCCTTGCTGAATAGAAGTATTTATTTTGAATACTTCAAATAACTTTTGAATGGTGTATATATTATATTATTAATAATTTAGAATATGTATATTTTAGTCATTTAGTTATGTGTAAAATTATTTTGCTATTGTAAATTAAACTATGCCAAATCAGTTTCAAACCAATGAATATCTGAAAATAAAGTTAATTTCAATGTTTTTTTGGTGTTTCTGTCACTCTTCATAAAGGAAATGAATATACATACTGAAATAGTATGCATATTAATTGGCTTATTTAAAAAAACAAGCCATTCTCTGTCTCTACCTCTCTCTCAGCTTTCTCCTGCTCTAGTTTGTAGTTTTGCTCTCTCAGCTCGCCGTTCGTCCTCGCTAGCTCTTTGCTTCTCTCCTCCACCAGTTGGACTCTCTCCTCTCCGTCTGCACGTAACTGGTTAAGCATTTCGGCAAAGTTTTGATGCACATCTGTTACAGCTTTGTCCTTGGCCGAGCCCTTGTTGAGTGCCTCCTCCAGCTGCTGTCGTAGCAGCGCGCCCTCGCTCTGAGCCTGGGCCAGACGCTCCTGCACGGCTTCCAGTTTGGCCCCGGCACGGCTTGCCAGCTCCCGTTCGCTCAGTACCGTGGCCTCCTGTTCTTTGAGTTTGGCCTGGGCCTGGTCTTTCTCCCGGGCCAGAGTCTCCAACAGCACGGCCTTCTCCGCGATGGTCAGAGAGTTGCGGTGACACTCGTTCTCCAGGCTGTTGGCGCGCGCCTCGGCCTTGCTGAGTTTCTGGGAGAGGGACTGGATGGTGTCCCGCTGGGTGCTGGACTCAAAGATGTGTTTTTCCTGCGTACGCTGATGCTCCTCACGGTCTCGCTGCAGTGTGCGCTCTGCGTCTGTGCGGGACGCCTGACATCTCTCGGCCTCCTGTAGCGCCGCCTGCAGTCGTGCCCTGCTCGCCTCCGCCTCGGCCTCCAGTTGCTGCCTCACCTGCCTCTCGTGCTCCAGTTTAGCTGTGATCACTGAGCATTCGGCCTTCAGCGCGCCGAGCTGCCCGTTGTACTGGAACACGGTCTGGGCCAAGGCCTCCTCGCTCAGTTTCATATCCCTGCGTGTGTCCTCCAGTCTCTCGCGTAGAGCGTCTCTCTCCTCCGCCAGTCGTGACTCTTCTTGCCGGCTGTGACACTGCGAGCGGTCCAGCTCGGCCCGAGAGCCGTTCAGCTCATCCTGAAGGGCTCGGTTTTGTTGCATCAACTCTCGCTCACGGTCCGATGCCTCTGTTAGCTGGGACATGGCCTGAGAACATCAGTAATTAACATGCGACAAACACATTTTAGCATTGCTTTAAAACGAATCCTTAAAACCGTGCGTGGCTTGATTGCACTGGAGTGATCAGCTCTATAACAGGATTAGAGCAGTTGGATTACAGAGAAGATCTGCCGAATGCTATAAATTCACTGCTTATATGTGGTAAACTTAATTCATATTAACATATTTTATTAAATAATGGAATAAGGGGTTTAGGTAGGCCTACATTGGTAATTTGTTCTCAATTATTTTCATATTCTTCATGGTTTCTTAGATGGGATGGGCTAAAAGATGCAAAGCTATGATGTCACTGCGTATTTGATTGTAAAGCTATGATGTCACTTGAGTATTTGATTGTAAAGCTATGACGTCACTACACATGTGGCTGTAAAGATATTACATCACTGCAAATGTGACTACATGCATTTGTTATTTGCAATGAATTTACTGATATTTCTAAATATTCCCTGCCAAACACAAATAAAGCTGGTAATATCTGAGGTGACAGCAGTACCTCATTGCTCTTGTTGAGGTTTCGGAGGTTCTCCTCCTCAATGTCCTGCTGCTTACGCAGGTGGTTGTTGAGCAACTCCTCGTGTAGGGCGCGAGCACTGCGCTCATGAGACAGGAGACGTTGAGACTCGTCTCTATCCTCCTCAAGCTAAACATACAAACACACAATACTGAGAAAACTGTTATGCGCTGGCCTTACCAGCAGGGGCCTGTCAAATCGAACAGTCTGCTGCTGTTGACCTGTTTGATGCTGTTCTTCAGGGCTCTGATCTCCAGTTCCAGACTCCGGACTTTCAGCTCGGCTTTGTGGCGCTCCTCGGCCTCTGCCCGTTGCTGCTCCTCTTTCCTCTGTAGCTGCTCACGGGTTTTATTATACAGCATGAGAGCGCTCTGATGTTTTTCCTGTTCCTGTCTCAAAAGGAACCTTTCATGAGAAGAGAGAGAGAGAGAGAGAGAGAGAGAGAGAGAGAGAGAGAGAGAGAGAGAGAGAGAGAGAGAGAGAGAGTCAATGGCACTGTGAGCATCTGACCTCCTTCCACATGCATGGAGTTGAGCTCACTTGAGATTGTTCATGTCCGTTTCCAGCTCCAGTCTGAGATGTTCTAGGCTGGACTTGCTGCCTCTGATCTCATCCAGCAGGATCTTGAGCTCGTTGCGTTCTTGCTCCAGTTGAGAGGTTTTATCCGCCAGACGACTGTGCCTGTCTCTCTCCCTCTGGATTGTGCGTTCATACTCATGAAACATGTTTTGTAGTTTCACTACGCTCACTGAGTCTGCAGGGTGGACATAAGACACAGGAGACTTAAGCAAACATCTTCATTTGCTGAACACCTGATTATAGGTAACTTAATAGTTTATTGGATCCGAGCGACTTACCCATATAGCTCGAGTCGAGCTGTTTGAAGAGCAGAGATGCGTTGCGGTATCCAGATACTGGAGTCTCCAGGTCTTCAGTGGCTGTGTCAGAAGACTGGGTGAGATCTTCAAAATCATCCGCCATCTCCAGCTCTCCAGTGCTCTGCATAGGAGACAATAAAAGTCAATAAAACAATGAGTATCCTGTGTTAAAGTCACCATAACACCAAATTTGTAAAAATAATTTATTATAAATGATTTATCAGTGCAAATAATTTTTTTAATTCATGTGCCCTTGTAATCTTTCATCAAAATCCCCTTCCTCTTGCAGCAACATCTCTTCTCTGATGGCATTTAATGTCAACAGGACACATGGCAACCTGTCATTCACATCAGATCGACCAATAGCAAACCACAACCATCCAATCAATTCCCCCCATGAACAAAATCAAGTCCCGCCCTACATTTGTTTTTGTCCCAGAAGTTGTTTCATTAAGATATGTAACAATAGGGAAGAAAAAACTATTGCAAATTCATGCTGACAAATATTTTCCTTCTTATTCTCAAAAGGTGCGTTTGGTAATCACTGTCAAAAACAAACACTACAGGGGTTACCTTATCAAGAAAGAAATTCACCTGCTCTTTCTTACGCCTGGAAGATGGAGACCTGTGAGAACAGAGGGGTAAGGAAGAGAAAACATGATTTTAGACACGTTTATCTTTAATCAGACAACAACAGTCCACCGGAGAGCAAGTTTGGTGCTCTAATATTAAGATATAATGCAGTATTCGTTTAAAACATTTAAATGTTATAACAAGGCCCAAATGGAATCTGAACTCTTTTGATTTGTTTTCTACACTGATTGTTGGGAAAAGTTGTGGAATTTTGTTGAACGATTTACACTTCATTTTTAGCATTAGCTAAAAAACGTATCAAATTATGGTAGAATTCTATGGGCACAGATTCTGTACAGGCCAAGTTATTCATCTAATGTTGCTGCTGTTATATTTTATAATGAAGCTGCATTAAAAAGCATGTAAATACTGCATGTATACCTCCTGTCCTCCTCCGACAGCTCACTTAAAGTACTATCATCAAAGACAGACTCGAGGTCTCCGTTATGGCGGGTCGCAGGCCGGGAGGGTTTTCCCTGCAGCGAGGGAGCTACACAGAGATTTCTCGCTTGGCTACCTACAGTTTTCTTTTCCTCCTCCTTTTCATCTTCCTCACCATGTGGTGGTGCCCTGTCAGTACTGGAGGTACACAGATCTCAACATGAAGTTGAAATTAAAGATTTAACTAAAATAAACAAATGCCAACTTCACAGCCTCCACATGGGAAACACCCAGAAAAGAAATAGAAATATCTGATGATACCAGAAGCAAATTCAGAGCGTCAGCAAAGACCTGATGGCTATTTTTGCTGCGTTTTCATTAGAATGAAACATAACAGACGGATAAATTAAAAATATAACACAATAGTTGAATACCATGGCTACAGACTTTGTTTTTGATTGCATGCATATTCATTAAAAATAGAATGAAAAAATAAATAAAAATCTATCAGGCTGTTAGCTGAAAGCTCTTTACTCTTTAAGTGTCCTAAGTAATTGTTTTTCCAGTAATGTTTGATGCTCTGTTTAAGCACACGGGATATAAGGAAAAAAATAAAATAACTTCAATAGCTATGTTTCCATCCAACTATTTTATGCAAATTTTGGGATAATGCATTTAAAAAAAACTGAATGGAAACATCAAAAAGCGAATCAATTCTAAAAATGTGCATAAAAATATATGTATGTGCTCAACAGGGGCACTTTTTTTATCTGATAAGAAGACAAAAACTACAATGGAAACACATTTACCCAATAAATCCCTCGATGCACAACAAAAAAACTCTAAGAGGTCATGATTGGATATCTGGACTAACCAGCGGACCAATCGCATCACAGCATCTCAAATGTTTGTTTGGTCATTCCGTTCCTAAACACTAGGCATCCGAACGGTCATTTATGATGTGCAAAAAAAGAGCAGCTTCCATTTTTATTACAGATATTTTCCATCCATTTCCCAGGAAGTGACTTTTTTTTTCTTGAACGCATGGGACTGAAAGGCTGCTTTATTTTATGCGATATTCCCATTTTGTGCATAAGTTAAACTTGCAACTTTGGATGATGAAAGCATAGTTTATGTGATCGGATGAAAAAAATTATTCTCCCTTCACATTAATTCCATCTACTGTAGTAATGTGACATATATACCTTCTTGGACTTCTTGACAGATGTCTCGGTGAAACACTACCCTCTCTTCCCAAAGACCTGCCGTCAGCCATCCCTTCCTGTTGAGGTTTTGGGTTCCCAGAGTTGGTGTCAGTTTTCTTCCCTTTTCCTTGGTCAAGTTCAGCTCGTCCTCTGGATCCTCCAGAATCCCATAAAGCACTGGGCTGATGTTCTCCCCTCATACCATCAGTCTGTTCCTTGCCACCCTAAACAGAAGATATTAAGGAAAGACAATTCTAGATTTAAACCCACTTCTGGGAAATGTTAATGCATTTATCGATTTAGCCAATTGATCATGCAAAACATTCATATACAGTCACATACAAGACAAAACTCAGCAAAAACACCACACAATACAGCATGTCTTCTTTTCTTATTTAAAAAGAAGCGCAAGCAACATGAAAACACTTCAAGCCAACATCAACGGAGAAGTTCCCGACCACAGAGGTTAAAAAACGGTGGTTGAAAACTCATCAGTTGAGACGCATCATAAAAACACACACTGACACTAGTATGACAGATCTTCAGGGAGATGAGGAGAGATCTTCAGACGGCTGAAGAAGGAAACCATCCTTGGCACACATGCACACGACAGATGAGGTGTGAACTGACGCCCATTTGTGGCTTCGAGTGAATCATTTGACACCAGTGCATTAAATTAACTGATAAATATTTAATAGAGTGACAGACTGAATTCAAGACAAGTGCTGGTCAGGTCACACTGACATCTTACAAACGTTAAGACCGATACAGGACAAGATGGAACAAGGGACCCCGTGAAATCAAGCTTTGTAGCCCGTGTCTTTTACCATTGTACTAACAGTTGAATCATTAATTGACTCATTTGCCAATGTAGCATCATACTACTGTCTAAAACGTTTATTGTTGCACAATGTGAACTCGAATTGTTGCACTACGTACATTACGAACACAGCCCAAATTTGCTAGGATGTGGTGTAAATTAAAAGGTGGCTTTTATAAATATAAAAAAAATGACAAAAAATGCACATAAAAAAATTACTAAAAATTAAAATAAAAAACTGAAAATAAAAATAAAAAGCCAATTCAAAATACTAACTCAACATTCAAAACACCATAAAGTTTTATTACAGATTTCATGGGGTCTTAAAATGCATGAAGAATGCAAATTATATGAAAACACTGGAATGAGTAGAAATGCTAGTATAAAAAACGCTGACAAGACAATAGGTCCGTTTCAAAAACTAGCGTGCTGCCTTCTAAAGCACAATGCTAACCATCATGAAACCTCACAAATGACTGATTTGAAGCATTTATATAGGCAGCTTGTTCAGTTCTGTATAAAATTGTGAATATTTACAAATTTACAATTACAATATTTAAATGTTTTTCTATGCGAATGCGTTAAATGCATCACGCTAAATTCAATGTATTGCAGGATTTGCACCATAATCACATATTTACAGATACAGTGTCAACTTAATGACAGATAAGCTTTTAAAATTACCCGTCTTTGGTAAAACAATGCGTCATTTCAAACAGCCATTATCTTTTTGATGCGTTAAAATGCTGTCTAGGTAGGCAGCTCACTAGATTTGGAACAGAGCTAATGATTAGCATAACCAGAGATAGGGAAGAGTTGTGTAATTTGGATGGTCAGCGTCTGGTCAGTATTATAAGATGACAGAATAGACGGTTCTGTTTTTTAAGCTGGAGCTGGAGCCGGACCTCATATTTTGAGTTTACATGAACGAAGAACAAGAAGACAGAGGCAAACCTGAAAGTCTTCATTTGTTTAAAAAAGTTTATCTGAGACTCCTCCCCGGGGTCCTACCTCAAGTCTGGACTTCCACAGGCCCTCGTCAACCTCATCGGAGTCAGAAGAAACCACTTCTCGAATTTGAGGTGGGACTTTCAGCTCATTCTCAGCAAGTAATGGGGGTCTGTAAAATTCTTCAGGTTCTTCTTCATCAATTCCAGATTCTTGTTGATAGTTTTCTTTGCTTTCACTATTAGCTCCCTCATTATCATCAGTGGGATCTGCTCGGTTCTCTGGCTGCTGGGCCTCATCCGTAAGGGATTCTGGGATGATTTGAGGGTTGTGTTGATCACTGGGAAGCTCTACATCGCTGACCTCAACACTAACCGTGCGGTGGACACTTTCGGACTGCGAGTCCTCCAGACCTGACTCTCTCTGCTCAGGGATGGGCAAAAGTATGGCACTTCTCGCCCGGGCGGCGGGCCGCACTATTGGCTCTCCATCTTCCTCACTGGAATCATCCTCATCCACTTCCTTTTCCACCTCTTTTATTTCCTCTTCATCTTTCTGTTGTGCTTGTTTCCATTCCTGCTCCAAAAGGTCACCCGGTTCCTTGTGCTCCAGTTCTCCAAACTTCTCTTTTAGTTCAGCCGCCACATTTTTGTATTGGGACTTGGTCTCCTTTTTTTCTGTCTCCACCCAGATTTTCTCATAGCGTTCCTCCCAGGGAATCTCATCAGTTTTCTCATCTTGTTCGTCCTCTCTAGGAGAGGTTGGGAGCTTCAACGGTTCATTAGATGGTTTATTTATGTTTACAGAAGACGTTTGTAATGCCTCTCTTGCCTTTATTTGCATAATTGGACAAAAGAATAGAATTAACAATGAAAAACTAAAACAAGTCTGGTTGATAAGGACTTCAGACCAAACTTAGGACACAAGCACGTGACTCGTGCCAACATTTAAAACTGTATCACTGTCACAAACACCACTTTTTAAAGACCAAATCCACAGAAGACAAACAACATATCACTGTAGTTTCCAATTATAGCTAAGGCAAAAAACTGTGCTTTCAACAATTACAGGAGAGTTTTCCAATTTTAAATAATTTATAAAAATTATAAAAATGAAAACCAGATTAAGCTTTTATTTTCATTCTTGAAAAGTGTCTGCAAAGTAACATTTATTATTATATTTTAATTTGCAGAGTACTTTGCAGACACGTTTCCCTGTGAAAATTAAAATAATTAAAAAAATATATATATATTGGCACATAGTTTGCAGACATTTTCAATAATGCAATGCTTAACCAGGTTTTCAGTTTTATTTATTCATTTATTTAAAATTGGCAGAAATTCTTCCATAGAGTTTGTTAAATGAATTACGCCCACCTGATCTGCATTTTCACTTGCGTCAGAACTGTTTTCACTCTCTTCATCTTCAGCTTTGGGTTCCTGCTGATGAACTGAAGAGAAATTCAGACACATATACAATATAAAACAGTGAACAGTGTATTGAAACCTGAATGTTAATCTTTACATTAAAGAGATTTACCTGCGTTGGGCTCAGTGACGTTTGGCAGTGAATTTGTTGTCTTGGCTGGACTGGAGGTGTCTGTATCCCAGTCTGATTCTGTGTATCAATAAACCATTTACTCAGAAATTCACCAGAAATGTTGATAATATGTTTCATTATCATAAAGATTTCTAGTTTTTCACCTTCACTCTCTGGCCTCTGGTTCGAGTCCAAGCGCAGTCGTGGCAGTGGTCGTGGCTTTGAGCTGCCGTTTGGATTGAGAGATCGTGGACTAGGAAGAGGTTGTGTGCTTGAGGTTGTGGGTTTGTTTCTCTCTGGACTGGCTTCTTCATGTTCCCTGGTGTCCACTTCCTGCTGCTGGGGTGTTATGGGTAATGCAGAAGCTGCCGGGCTTTCAAAGACCGTTTCCTCCTCCAGCTTATGAACTGGGAAGTTCTTACTGGCCTTACTGGTGGTGCTGGCGGAGTCCCAGTCTGACGCATCTATGAGAGGAAGTGAAAACAAATAAAAAATGCAAATTGCAAACCCAAAAGAGACCATCCTCACTGGCAGTGAAGACTTTTCATTGACATTCTCACTGGAGATCTTTCAAAATAAGCAGATTCACAAAAAGGTTTTTTTTTTGTATAAATTTTTTAGCAATTTTGCCATTTGACAGAAGGTGGAAAAGACCAGGGAAATGGGAAAATGGCAAGCTGAACTGAAACTTTTGCTGCCCACAGTATATGCACTAACTGCTAGGCCACGGCTCTGATATTAGCAAGCATCAGCAGAACTATAAATGTCCAACGAAGGTACATAGAGCACAAGTGCTTGAGTATCTGACCTGGAGGGCATTGGCGATTTGCTTTTGTGTAAAATAAGACAAAAACATGAACACATCAGACATACATTCAGCGCAAAGTTTAAAGATTGATTCAAGAGTGTTTTAGTGAAGCAAAAACATCAAGATTACCTTCAAGATCATCAGCATCCCCCAAACCAAGTTCTTCCATTAGGTCTGCAAGAACAGAGAATTTTATTCAAAAAGCCAAACTTGTTACAATATAGTTTATATACAATATAAAAATTAAATGATGAGATTACCTGTTTTCTTATTGGCTTCTTTTGAATCCATCAGCTTACTAAGAACAGACACTGGCTCTCGTTTGATCACTTTGGGCTGTGAAGAAAATGTTTACATTTGTTATTAAATTCAAAAGTTCAAAAAAATATTATTTACTTATATTTATACATTTACATTAACATTTATGCATTTGGCAGATGCCTTTATCCAGAGCGACTTGCATTAAGGGCATAAACATTTTTTTTTATCAATGTATTCCTGTAAATGAAATGATCTACTATTTTAACTACAGGAGTACATACATATTTTAATATAATATATTGTTTTATTACATCATATAATACAAATAATATTAACATATCAATATTAATATAACTATAATATTAATATATTTAACATTGCAGGAAAGTATTGAAATCCTTTGCATTTCCACCCTTTTTCTTAAATTAATTCAGCTGACTCTACTTAACATTGAGAATCCATTCAAACTTTGTTTTGTAGAAAATTTCAGTCTTAGGTGCGCTGTGTTGTATTCTATATTTCAAAACAAAATGTATGATTAAACTTTAAATATCCCCTACTGACTTGACAATATTTATCCTTCACAATCCAATCTTTAATGCATTTAACCCAAAAAACTGCATTGCAAACATCGGTTCTTCATTCATGAATACAAATCAACTTCAATAATTGAACTTATTTTAAAATGATGCTTACTGGTATTTCAGTTTCCTTCTCTTCTACATCATCCTCATCATTTCTTAAAACTGAAAGGCAAAAAAACAAAAAAATCAACTCCCCTAAAAACATATCAACGAACAAAGACAAGCCTACAAGTGGCGAGTGCAGGCATGCACATGCAGCGATGGAGGTCTCCCATGATGCCTGTAAACTGGGGTTTGAGTTCACAAGCATTTAAAGGAAATAATTCTGCACCATTTAGCTACAATGTTAATTTGAATGAACTCATCTTGAAAATATGAGCAACAATAATGAACCCACTTTAAGCAAATATTAGTTGAGCATCATGCCATGTCTTATCACATGCCATGAATGCACAGATGACAACAGACGCATAAGACAAGAGATCAAGATCCGAGGACAAGATGCTAATGTGACGGCTGGAGACACAGCAGGGGGTTATGGGTGATGATTAATCCAGCAGGACAACAGCAAATCATGAGGCAGATCAGAATGCCTACCCATCGGCCTGCAGCCTCCTGGCTGGCCTATACTTCTCAATAAATTAACCTCCCTCCCTCCTCTTACGAAGGAGGGAACGTATAAGAAGTCTACAAAAGAATTCAATGAGATTATGAAATGCAAATCTACAAATAACCTACATTATTTAGCATAGCATTCAAAAACATCTGTTAAGCAGAAGCAATGGAAAATGTCAATATTCTCTGCATATCTTTAAGCATGAAATGGCTGCAGAAGGCTACACAGACAAAGCTATTATGGTAGTACAATCTAAAATGCAATCATATTTTTATATAGTAAAATTTTCTTTCAAAAAATAAAAGCGACTGCCAATGCCATACATACCTTCAGTGTTCTCCTCACAAATACTGGACATGGATTTATGTGATTTGGCAGGAGTTTGTAGACCACTTGGCTGTTTTTTCCGTGGGCTCTCAGAACCAGACTGTTAAGTGAAAAAAGAGAGAATATACCAGAATGAAATGCAGTCACATGACCTTAGGACAGGGTTTTCCAACCGTTTTTTCTTAACATTAATAAAACAACTATATGTGCATCGATTAAATTAATTCCTAATTTACATATATTTAAATACTAATTATGTATTTTAAATACAATTTATCAAATAAATATAAATTCATTTTTATGTATTATGAATTACATTAATTTCATAATTAAATTAAATATACTTGTTAAATAATATAAGTAATAATTAAATATAACTACAATTTATTTAACTTATTTAATTTAAAGCCTTTTTGGCTAACTAAGTTGCATTGATATCACAAATCCACAACCCTTGCAATTCCATCACAAACCTGTAGGGGTTTTCTAACCACTGGTTGGGATGTGATGCTGTATGCATAAAATGGATTAATGTATGGAGAGTTCACCAGCTTTACTTTGTTTAAAATGCCTTGCGACTGACCTCTGAATCCCAGGGAGAGTCGTCATTTTCATCTTTTTCAAGCCCCAATTCGGAAAGGAAATCTGAAAAAACATGCACATCTAGTCAAATGTATTACTTATATATATATATATATATATATATATATAGTCACAGAATAAATGCTAAAATTCTTAAAGCAAAAATCCTTCAAACCATAAACTATGAAAATGTACCTCTTCGCTTGTCTTTGCTAGTGCCACCATTTTGAGCAACATTAGACTTTTCACACATTTCCTCCAGTTCTTCCCTCTCATCCTCCTCTTCTTCTACATCCTCCTCTTCCTCATCCTCTGTGGATGCCTCTTCCTGTTCAGAGATGAGTTGAAAGCCAACATAAACAGAGCATTTTGTACTCAAGGCACTCAATTTTTTTTACAATTCAATGAGATTAGATACATAAAAGAACAAAAGACGCAAAACAATTGGGATGAGCAAGAACAGATTTGTCAGGATTGCATCTTGAGTGCCTCCTACCCATAGCTATCACAGCTAGAAGCTATAACTACAAACGACAAGTCACCACCTCCTATCCACAAGCTACAGGTATCATCTAGAGTACCTGTAATGATCCATGCTTTGACCGTCTTTCTTCCATTACAGATTCGTTAACGGAGTTCTTCTCAAGATCTTCCTCATTACCATCTTCTCCATCAGAATCAGAAGTGAGATCAACTTCATCTATGACGGTATAGGGGATTTCTTCTTGAAGAGCTGTTTCTGGTTCTGGTTCAGTCACCTCTGTTAAACGTTCATCTGCAAACTCTACCGAAAGGTCACCCTCAAGATGAGAATTGGGGCTTGAACATTGAGATTCTGGATTCATAACTGCTTCCTGTGACTTTTGATCCAAATCCTGCGATATAAAAGGGATAAATGTTGAAGGTGAGGGACTGCAGTGTTGGGGACTTGGTGAGTGGCTTGAGAAACTTGAGTTTTGTGGACTAGTTGCAGCTGAATGTTGAAGGCTAGGACCAGCAGATTGCCTTGGACTTGACAGTTGCTTGGGACTAGGGTTCGTTGGGGATTTTGGACTTGTTAGAACTGGGCTCATTGCTTTTGAAGGATTTGGGCTACATGAATGAGATCTCATCAGGAATGTTTTTTCCAATTGTGCTGGACTAGATGTGGTGGAACAGTTTGGCCTAATGTTGGAGAGATTTGGAGACTGTGGTTGACTTGCATCATCATCATCATCATCATCATCAATACATCCATCATCATCTTCCACCATAGATTCATCGTCAGACACATCAGAGATCTGATCTATGTCAGAAGCTTTGACCAAGCCACTTGCAAAATCATACTGCATTTGCTTCACTTGGCTGTCGTCGTTTTGACTTATACTGTGGTCTTCATCACTTTGACCAACAATCATGGACACTGGTATAGTTTCACTGTCATCACTGTGTTCCATGCACTCAGGTTCTTCATGTAAACGACTCTGGGAAAGGTGCTCAACAGGTTCTAACAATGACCTTTTTGAAGTGTTGTCATCCTGAACCTGATGTTGATCTTTTTCTGCACTTGGCATCTCCATAGCATCTTTATCTGCTTCAGGTGTCCCAACACTTTTGTCTGAGCCAGACTCCCAAGAAACCTCAGGGCTCTCTGGTTCCTTCTGTCCCAGCAAGGTCAAAAATAAGTTCAGAGGCTTTTTCGTTTGGGCTTCTTCCTCCTCCCCAACATCATCCCAATCATCTTCATTATCATCTGCAGTAGTTATGGCTTTTGACTTAGGTGATGTTGAAGGAACATCCAGATTGCTGGTGTCAAGATCAGCTATTCCTTCATTTGGTCTCAGTTGAATTTCATCGGTTTCATCTTGAAATTGTGCATCTTCACATGCAAGGGTTGTCCCTTGAGAGGCCTCCACTTTTAAACTGTTCTTCCCAGTTCTCAACAGCTCCTCATCTTGATCATCATCATAATCATCATCCTCCCAATCATCATCACTATGGTTTTCATTCTTGCTCTCTATTGGATTTCTGTGTGATGTTCTGTCCACACTTGGTAAAGAAGTTGGACTTGGACTGTCATTGGGCCCCTCTTTGTCCTCCTCATCTGAGAATCTTGCCTCAACCCTGACGGCTGACACAAGACATCCATCCTCTAAATCGAGAATCCCTGGAATTGGACCTTCAAAAAGTGGCTTTTCAGGAATAGTTTCTTTCACATCCATTTTCTCTGGTGCCTCCTGTTCTTGATCTGTCCTTACCTCCAGAGGATTGTCCCCTGAGACACTGTCCTCCATCCTTTCCCGTCCAGGTTGGTTGACATTTTCAACAGCCTTATCTGATTGTTCTGCTGTACTGAGAGCAATGGTTTTCGGCAACCCAGGAATGTTTGTTGTCTCACAAGCCACAGCAGGATCCTCTTCTTCATCTTCCTCTTCATCATCTTCTTCACCATCCTCATTTTCATCTTCATCATCATCTTCTTCGTCATCATCATCATCGTCTTCTTCTTCCTCCTCCTCCTCACCTTCTTCTTCTTCTTCACCATCATCGTCATCCTCATCTTCATCATCTTCACCTTCTTCAGATTCGTCCTCTTGACTTTCGTTGCCTTCAATGTCTAGTTTACTACCAGAGGGCTGCTCTGTTAACTCGCTCTGCCCACCTGACACAGCAGGGTGGAATGGGTTGAATAAAAACAATATAGAAGGAAATAGTTAGACAGGGTACCACACAGAGACACTGTGAAGGTTACCTTATGGGTGCTGCTGAAGGGGGTGGAGCTCATCTGGGGTGTGTGGGGTAAAGAGGCAGGTGGGGTTGCTACAGGGGGTTGGAGGGAGGTGCTGCTGGAGGGGAGTGGTCTGGACAGAGGTGGGTGGTTTAAACCCTTATCCTCACTGTCCAGTTCTGACTCTGACCCACTCCAGGATTTGTCTGCATCCCGATCTGCTATGACTACAGACAGAGACAGCATATCACTGCACATTGTGGTGGCTGCTGGATAAGAAATACCACCTTTTTCTTTTACTTTTTGATAAAGACATCACCTCGTCTTATTTCTCTCAAATGCAACATGAACTATACAGTTTTTTTAGACTAAGTTGATTTTAAGCAGCAAAAAATATGATACCATTTTTGTCAGATTTAAATTGGGATATGAAATATGTTACTGAAACTAGTTTGGCCAATTTAATCTTTCCGCATTCAAATTGGATGAGATATATATATATATATATATAAATCTGCCAAGGAGCCTTGCCAAGATGGCTGCCAAGTGGTCTGTGTTGCCCTAAAATGACTTTGCTACAGGGCAGGGGCTTCAAATTACAGCACAGCCAAAATTCTTACAAAAACATTCAAAATTAAAACTTACCTTCTATTTTTTCCCTTTTCGAGGTGCTTATGAGTTTCTTTAAATTTACTTTCGGTTTCTGTAAAAAATACAGAGATTACAAGAAACTGATATAACAGTATTTTCAATCAATATCACGTTATTCAGAACTGTTTTCATGCACAGTACAACAGAGCTCAGAATACCTTAGGGCTCAAATCTAACTCGTCATCATCATCTGATGAAGGCCAGGAATCAGCAGCACCACTTTTTGATGCTCTGCAAATTAACACATTTTAGTGCTTGATAAACTTATTGAATCATTTGTAGCTGCTGTTATCACCCATTCCTGTCTGATATATCAATGACATCTCACCTGCTAATGGAGTCTGTGTGGGAAATATCCTCCGTATCTGAGGAGAGAAATATGAAAGAGTTTACCTGCACTTAGGACAAAATAGAGCCTAGTCAATAAATAATCCATAGCAGGTACAAGCATTTTCTTCCAATACAGCTATAGATCAATTTATCAAGATCAATTCACAATTATTCATTTGTGGTGAACTGATGCATTCCTAGAGACCTATTCACACCAATAAAGTATGTTTTTGTCCAGTTTCCCCCCTTTGTTTGACCAATCGCCACCTTGGAATTATAAGGTTCTATCTGCATTCTGACTGGTTTTGAGATATTGAGCTTTAAAGTTTTTGCATTCCATTCGACTGTGTAGAAAGAACCTTTTTTTATTCTAAATAAAAAGTTCCAAAATGTACACAACTTAAAAAAAACATCACATAATGTAAATAAGTTGTCACAGAATAAGAATATGTGAATAACTCAATTTTGACAAAAATGTCAGATAGAACCTTATAATTGCAAGGGGACGCAATGGGTTACGACCATTAAGCCTTTAGGTCACGTATCTAATAATCTATTAAATGTTCTATATACAGTAAATGCAGCACAAAATAAGTGGCATGACAAGTGATTACTGATAAAGTGGGACTTTATTTTATATATTTATACTACAACAAGAAATCTGTTGTTGTCAAATGTGTTTTATTGTACACTGAAGAATGCTAATGACTGGATTTTTTCATTAAGTCTCGCCTTTTCATTTCGATCTTGGTGCGAATAGGTCTTTAACCAAGTATGCAAGCGTACAACACACAAAGAAGGATAGCTCCTATGTCATGACACACCATGGTTTACCATTCAGCAACATGAATGCACTCATACTACTCTTATATTGTGTTTTAAACTCTGAGATGGTAAAGAATGATGCGTCTGATCTACAGCACATCAGTTGGCACACATTGGCAATACCTTTCCCTGCTACTGCAGAGCTGCTTCCTGCTGCTACAACAGATGAGTGTGAAGTGGGAAAACAGAACTAAATCAAAACACCGCACTCAACAATGCAGGAATACAAACGTACATATTTATGAGCACAGACGACACTGAAAACCATTTTGCAAATGGTCTTACCATCTTTATCCAGAGCTGGCCCTCCCAAAGGCAAACCGGCCACAATACCGCCTGGGCTGCCGAGGACGGACGTCTGTTTCTTTTTGCTTGCGGTAAAATGGGAAGGTGACTGAAGGGATCTCCTCTTCGTCCCATGCTCAATGATCAGATGTGAACATCTGGAACAGATTGAAATGAGCTCCAACATGCTTCAAACAAAGCTGTCAATGTCTGCAGTGCATTTCCATTATAATATCAAAACATTGCCAATTTAACATATTACCATCACCTTTTTAATATTCCTAAAAATCTTTACAGTGCATCAAAATTAGATAATAGCAACACAAATCACCAACATTCATTGTTAAAGCAACATACAAACTTTGTATTTAACGTCAAATGGTGAGAAAGCCCTTACGCGTGGTGTCCATTCATGACGGCATAATCATCAGAAGACCATCCCTTATCATCTTTCACCATGATGTCGGCATCATATTGCAGGAGCAAACGCACCATGCTGATTTGTCCATTGCACGCCACTATCATCAACGCAGACCTTAACAATGGCAGAAAGAATGTAAATCAGTTTTGTGATAGCTAACTAAAACCAAAAATGCTAAAAAAAAAAAAACACTTATTAAACTTTTAGCTTTTTTACATGTTCTTGAGCATGAAAAAGCTCTGCAAAGATACAAAGCACAAAGTCCCTCCAGCGGGAGTTATTCTCTATATCAGTGTCAGTGTTTCTGAACTCCCTGAACACGCCTCCATTGTAGTCTTGAGTTTCTTCCGGGAACAAACACGTCACAATATTCATAATTAAAATTATTCATACAGAGAATAAAGGGACGGGGCCTGGTTGAGTTAGTTAGAAGTGTGTTGAAACTGGAGGTTATGGTAAGCGGCGGGGCATTTCCCAAACACGCTTGAAGCTGTTGACCAATCACAACACACTGCTCCAGCCGACCAATCAGAGCACATTGTGCTTTTCTGAAAGAGGGGCTTCATAGAGACAGGAACTAAACAGAGCGTTACTGACAGGCTGGGAAGAGAGGAGCTGCAACAATGTCAAATATGGAAAGAATAATGTGTTTTTAGAACATTCAAGCATGAACACCTATTCTAGTAGAGCCAAAAAAAGGGCATCTTTCTTACCGTTGCTCCTGGTTCTTGACATTAACATCTGCTCCCTCTTTCAGTAAAAACTCTGTCATGTCTGTGTGGTTTTCCATCACAGCCAGCATCAGTGGAGTGTTGCCATCCTGTCAATCAAAACAACAAAACATCTCAAGACTGGATTGCATGAACTAACCTTTCAATGTGCAAAACAATTATTTTTGGTGCATCCTGCCAGAAGTTGTTTGACCCCCTTCTGTCCCAACCAACGTTGTGAGTAGGCATGTATAGTGTATACTACGCAGTGCACACTATGTAGCAAGTTAGTATTTCTCCATTCTGGTGCCGCATAAATGACACTCTTCACATTTATGTGAATGTACACCTTTGTGTGTGTACTGTTAATACTGTTGAAGTTTCACCTTGTTCTGTGCATTGATGTTGGCTGAGTGCTCCAGGAGCTGCAGTGCCACAGGTAAGGAGGGGATGCGGGCGGCCAGGTGCAGTGCCGTGTTTCCATTGATGTCCACCAGATTGGGGTCAGCCTCGTGTTCCAGGAGCAAAGACACAGAGCGGTCTTGCTCACACTGAACCGCCTACAAAGCCAAAAGACACATGCATGACCACATACAGTACATAGCTGTCAGCATTCATTATATTCATACGATTCACATAATTCCACAAGAACAAACCTTCATCAAGGCGGAGCGATTCTGATTGTCACATAAGTTTAGCTTCACTTTGCTCTCCACCAAAAACTGAACGACATCTGTGTGTCCGCAGGAACAAGCGATGTGCAGCGCAGTTCTGTGGGCAAATAAGTTCAAGTAAGATTTTTTTTTTTTTTTTTTACAAATTAACTTTTGTTCAGCAAGGATGCATGAAATTGATCAAAAGTGACAGTAAAGACATGTATAAAGTTAGTTACAAAATATTTCTATTTCAAATAAACACTGTTGTTTTAAACTTTCTATTCATCTAAGAATCCTGTAAAAAATGCATCACATTTCCCACATATAATAAACAGTTTCCAACATTGATAATAACTGAGCATCAAATCATCATATTAGAAGGATTTCTGAAGGATCATGTGACAATGGAGTAATAATGCTGAAAATTCAGCTTCGATCACAGGAATAAATTACATTTTAACATATATTCAAACAGAAAACACATATTATTTCACAATATTACTGTTTATTTTTGGTCAAATACATGGAGCTCATGAAACAACAAATTCATTAAAGTAATCGTGCTCTTGTGAATGCGCGATGGAGATAAAGTGGTAAATTATGTTTTTTTGCAGTACTCAAGTACTCGCATCGCTTCATAAAATTAAAGTTAAACCACTGGAGTCACATGGATTACTTTAATGATGTCTTTACTACTGTTCTGGGCCTTGAAAGTGGTAGTTGCGTAACTGTCAATGGAGGGACAGAAATCTCAGATTTGATTTAAAAGATCTTCATTTGTGTTCCGAGGATGAACGAAAGTCTTACGGGTTTGGAACAACATGTGGTGAGTAATTAATGACAGAAATTTTCATTTTTAAGTGAACTATCCCTTTAAGTCTAATCACTGTGGTTGGTTGGAAAGATTCTGTATTTTCTATAATACATTTTGCTTCGTCCACTACAAAGTATATCAATGATTACCTGTTTTCCTTATCCAGCTGATTCAAATCATTCTTCTTGGCCAGCTGTCTGAGCTTGACCACATCTCCGCTGAACGCAGCCTTGTGGACCTTCCCGAGGTCTTTCTCCTTGACGTCGTAGCTGGCCGACAGCACGCTCGCCGTCTCAGAGGGACTCGGGGAGCCCTTCTTCTTCTTGAAGTTGAATATTTTCTTCATTGTCGGTGACGGCACATCTCCATCAGCGGATTGTCGTTCACCTGACGTTCAGGCACTGGTCACCTTGCATGTCTCGCCCATCCTCCAAAAATAAACCCTGCAAAGAGGATTAGAGTTATTTAATAATGACAGAGGCACAGGTCAGTCTGTCATCTGCACGTTCAGTCTAAGTATACTCATTCAAAATAGACTGTACAAATAAATGCTACCTTCTTTAAAGTTTATTATAAAGCCCACACCTCCCTTTTACAAAAAGTAACACTCTGGTAATATCAGACAGATGGTAATATCATGGTATTTTGGTACTGCCATATTCATATAGCATGGGGCTGGCAAGGCACTTTAAAAGACCCTTTTTAAAAACGTGGTATTACCATGGTACTTGTTAGTAACGTTATATCATTGCTTTTATTTTAAATAAGCTATAAACCAGCAAACTATATAAAGTATCATATTAGAAGCAAATGCGACACACATAACATACAAAACACGGTTGTTTAGATAGAAAAGCAATACATTTATATGCGTTTAGAAAATCTTATAACGTTAATCACCTCAACATGTTAACTTAATCTGCAATTACAGGCAGGCAAACAACCTGGCGAGCTTACAAACTCACCTTCATTTTCGTTTCATTGTAGGGCGTCTGCCAAGTATATTTTAAACGAGAAACAACACGAAAAAGTGTTTAAAATTATGTTTGCTATCGAGTAAGACACATCGGGTTTGCTCAAACGATGAGCCGTTTACGACGTTAGCAAGCTAGCTGCTTCTGTTACCATGGTAACAGTGTGGATATCGTATTTAATCTTAATAATTCATTATACATTTGTGTACTGCGTAATTACGGTTGAGGAATTTGGAGGACTGTTCTAAATGCATTTTAAACCCGACCTAGTGTTATGTTTAATAATATGAATGATATTATTATCAAAGCACGGAACTCGTTATGTTTTGCTCTGTTTTTACACGGAATGTCAATCACGGGAACGTCACAAAGGAGGCGGGACTTCAATGCTCTCATCCTGCATTGGACGGTTTGAATCAATGACAGACAATTGTATCCTCCAATTAGATCACAGCTCGTCCTTTTCTACGCCTTCTTGATTGTGATTGGTCAAATTCGTCGTGACAGGCAGCCGTATTGTTCAATCACACACACGGAATCTTTAAACCCACCCAGAATTGACGGTTCGTAGCTTATTATTCGTCAGAGCAGAATTTTAAACTATTTAAACCGTTTTGAGCGGGTGCCTGAAAAACAAGAGGCAGTCGTGTCGAAGAGAGAATAAAATAACTTACATTTAGCATCTAATATTTATAAACCAAATAGAAGGAAGGATCATAACTTTGGATCATCGGGTCTTTGTTTTTGCAGTGCGACCGTTCGTAAAGTCGAAAGAGGTAGATGACGTTTTATATCCTATTATTATACAACTGTTTTTAAGTTAGCGGGGTTGGCTAGCGATTTTCGATGTAACGTTAGTCATACTTAAATCCTTGTTTTAGGTAAATCGAATTTTATTACGTGTAATTGTGTTATTCTCACGCCATAGATGTAGCAGCCAAAATGTAATATCTATTAACGTTAGTGTTTATCATATTGAAGCATGTTCATCTGCGTCTGTGTTGTATGACCTGAGATCGGTATAACGTTAAATATTTAGTTTATGAAAACCAAATGAGGTAGTTTGTGTTTACATTTGTTAATCTGAGAAATAATATACCATGTTACGCTTTTACATTTGATTTAATTTGATAATCTATTTATCATTTAATTATCTATCTTACCGGCGTCAAACGAATTGGTGAAATTACTTGTACCATTTTCTTGAGAAAAACCGTCTAAATGCTTAATTCCACGGTTGTAAAATGACAGATGTCAAATAAGGCAGGTTTTATGTCAACCTTTGCAGACCTGGATGCAGATGAAATTCATATGAATGATTAACTGGACCTTTTGCTCTTTGTTGTCAGGCTTTCAGATTTTCCACGGAAAAGAAAATGCATGTTTTTCCATTTTCGTCGAAACTCATCACAATAGTGTATATGTAGTGTAATTGAATGCATTTTTAATATGACAGCATGATCAAGCACAGCAAAAGTGCCAGTCGGATCATAGTGCAAAGATGGTTTCTGATCAGTTGCACGCAATTTTTGTCCCCCCCAAATGCTATTGTTTACGCTTTTTTTTTTTAACCTTCCTTCTGTACTTCCAGGGGCGCCACCATGAGTTCCTTGCCGGATGCCACGCGCTCCCTCATGCAGCTTTTTAATGGAAAGCTGCAGGATTTTTCCAATGAGATTGATACTGTCCACATAGTGTGGCTGGAGGAGATCCAGCAGGAAGCGTATCGCATGTTTTCAAGGTGAGAGAGGCAGTTGATGTGAGGTGGAGTGTGTTGCTTTACACTTTTGTGTTCTGCACCCATATAATCAGTCACTAGAGAGGTGGACAAAGTACACAACTTCCTTACTTGAGTAAAAGTACAGATACTACTGGTCAAATATTACTCTGTTACAAGTAAAAGTTGTAAAGACCGGTGTTTACTTAAGTAAAAGTACAGAAGTACTCATTTTTAAAAGTACTTAAGTATAAAAGTAAATGTCAATGCATTTTTTTATTATTGTTGCATGTAATAGCCTATTAATGGCGCTTTTCCATTACCACAGTACCGACTCCCCTCGTCTCGGCTCGCTTTTCGCTCCGTTTTCCATTGCAGACAGTACCTCCACAATAGGACCTGGTCGTCATAGCGACGCGACACACACCCGCTACCCACACACACAGGACAATGGAGGAAATCGAGTGTATGCTGTTTTACATAATATTAGTAATGGGTATATCACGCAATCTCTGGCAAAACTATTTAAAAATGCCGGGGTTATTCAGGATACTCCGTCTGGCGCGTGCAATGATGACGCAGTGAATAGTGACGATTATCTCTGACCAATCAGCAGTCTGCCGTGTTTCACGTCATATTTTAGTATCGCCTTGGCTCGCTTAGAACCTCGCCGGAGGTGATACGGAAAAAAGTACCTGGAAGCAGGTACCGGTACAACTTTTACACAGTGGAAAACCAAACAAAGGCGAGGCGAGCTGGTACTGTGTAGTGGAAAAGCGCCATTACAGTACCTTATGCCTCTGAATCTATGCCTGCTTACCTATCAATATCACATTTATTTCTAGAACACAGTTCCAGTCGTGGGATTGAATAAGTGTACTCAATAACGTCCACAATGGTTTCGGACACCCAAATGGCTCTTCCCAGTTTTCTGGCTTTTAGTGTGAATATGTTAGCCTTACTGTAATCTATAAGCTAGTGTGCTCCAAACCAATGACAAAATTTGCATTTAGAAGTCCAGACCAAACCCAACGTTGAAAATTAAAATCATATTGATGTCAGAATCCAATGTCAGATTGACTTTAATATCCAGAAGTTGTATTGAGGTTGAAAATCGGTGGACGTCAGAAACCAACATCAGTCGAGTTCTGACGTCAACCAGACTTTCATTTCCAACGAAAATGCAACCCCTGCAACCAAAATCATCCCTGACGTTATACTTTCTACTCAAGCCCCTTGACAGAAATGTAGTGGAGTAAAAAGTACGATATTTGTCTTTCAAATGTAGTGAAGTTAAAGTCAAAGTTTCCAGAAAACATAATATTTAAGTAAAGTACAGATACTCAAAAAGTGTACTTAAAGGTATAGCGTATAATTTTAGAAAAGACCCGCCCTCTCCAATTTTTAAAAAAATGCACATGCGCAACACTCTATTTGCTCCCGAGAGGGAACGCTTACATTAACTTATACTAGCAGTGATTTTAAATGGATTTCTCCAAATAGCATGACAAACTTTATGTCTGGTAGAATCTTCGCGACTGCGGCATCAGTGGGAAGCCCAACCTGTGCTTTTAGCGCACGCCAGCGTGCGTGAAATATTCACCCAAAATCACTCTGGTCTTGTTTCTATATTCTGCGGCCTTTCTCTTCTTATCATACACTTCGTATACATTTTTTCTCTTTCGACCCTCAGCCATTTTCAAAGGAATGGCTGAAACCGTAACTCATCACACATAATACACCAGAAAGCGAAAACTACATAGGGACGAGCACGTACGACGGCCTTACGTAAACATATCACCAGAATGATTGACACTTAGGTGGACCAATAGTATAGGCTACCTACCCGGAAAAAGAAAATCCTCCGCTATACCTTTAAGTACAGTACTCAAGTAAATGTACTTTGTTACTGTCCACCTCTGTGTTTATGTGAGATTCACTGTTACCATCCAGGTCATCAGACATGTTAATAAAAAAGACGTTTTGTTGTACAGTGACTTCAGCACTGAGCCGGAGCTCATGCCGAAGACTCCATCACAGAAAAAGACAAACCGCAGGAAACGAGTGTCGATGGATCTCAATGAGTCTCGCAGCAAAAGACGGTGAGGGCTTTGACCATGCTGGTTTTCTAATGTCTTAATATTTTAGTTTATTTGCTTAGTCAAAAACATTTTATGTCTATAGAAACATCTTTAGATGTAGTTTAAAGGTATAGTTCACCCAAAAAATTAAAATTGTCATTGATCACACTCATGTCGTTCCAAACCCTTTAGTTTCTCCAAGGGGAAACGCAGCAACTTGCGTTGCTCCTCGGTCCAGATGACCCTGAACAGCATCTCTGAGCTTGTTACGGCACACGCCCCGAACAACAGCTCAGAAAGCCTTATAGAGGAACCTGCTCGCCGCACACGTCGCAACAAAACCACCACTCCGGCTGAAACCGAACCTGTCAAGCGCAGCACCCGTACCAGAGGTGGCGCCAAAACCAAAGAGGTGGAAGAAGTGGCAGAGAACGTTCCCGAAGTGAAAGAACCCGTTGAGGTGCAGGATTCGGGCTCCAATCAGGATCAGATCCTGGTGTCTGAAGCCGTGGTGAAGATTCCCTCCTCGGAGCGTCTGAGCGCAGAATTGATGCTGAATGCTGGTTTGTCTCCAGGCCGATCCGCCAATAAAATCCCCATCGCTGCATCCGGGTCGCAGACGACACCTCAGGGCTCGTCTCGGACGTCGGTTCGGCGCTCGCTGGTTGTGCGGCGCTCGCTGGTGGGACTCAGGCATAGCATGACCCAGGAAGCTGTTCGCAGGGCGTCCCGGCGCTCTTTCCTGAAGAAGAAAGCAAGACTGGGAAACTCGACCTGCAGCAGCTCCGTCAGCGGTGAGATTCCCATTTACATTCACAGTTGAAACTGAACTTCAAATCGCCAACTCTAATTAGAAATGAATAACTTGAGGTCTGGGATTTATCACTTTGTTCGGACAGCCATGCATGTTGTTTGAAGTGATTTAAGTTTGTTTGTTAACTGAATGATGATGTTTATGTCTGCACTGCTTTTTCCAGAGGACATGTGTATGGACATTGAACCTGAGGACATGGAGAACAAAGAGGAACAGTGAGTTTGCTCTTTCTGGGATTCAAACCCACAACTTTTCGGGTTATCAGTCGAGATCTATTAAACGCCGTTTCTCGCTTCTTTTTAGGGTTGATGCACCACAAAAGCTGTTTGAACCGCCCACTGAAACCAACCCTGAACCTGAAATCGTCCAATCTGAGGTGAGAAGAACTCTGCTGTGATTTTTCATTTACCCTCTCAAATAAGAGTCACAGAACACGACCATTTCTGTTATGATGATAGTATTTTATTGCATGGTGCAATTTGTAAATGACTCACGGCTGTGTGATATCATAGGAACCTGAACCTGAGAAGACTGATGAAAAGGAAACTGAGAAAAAAGCCAAACTACCAGAAGAGATTTCTGAATCTCCCAGCACCGTTGAGAACTGTCGCTTCACACGATCCATGGCCCGTACTTCAGAAACAGGTACAAATCTAACAGAGTAAATATAGACTGTGTATATGGGATGACTAGTAAGGTTTGATTTACTGTATTTCTTTATCTTCCTGTAATAGATGACAGTAGCAGGTCAAAGTCCAGAGGAGATGTCCAGTAAGCACACCATTTCGGATTCTTCATTATAGTTAGTGGATGTATGTTGTATATGTTTTCTAATGGTCTTTCTGGGTTTCCGTCAGGCCTACGCGTTCAGCCTCCAAGCGTCGGGCAGCTGAGTCAACAATTCAGGAAATCATCAACACACCCAAGAAGAAGCAATCTCCTCCAAAGAAATGCGTCACGGTATGAGTGTCTCTGACCATCATAATGCCAGCAATCCACCTTAAATGAACCCATTATGAAGTCAAACTATTCTCTGACTCTTGTAAAGAAATGCTTTCTGCAGAGGTCCACATTTTTTCTCTGTGGTTGTTTGTGTTCGTAAAAAGGATTTGTATTGATTTGTGGCCTGTTTCTTGAGGATTGCATTAGCCAATCTTTGATCAGTGCAGACCATCCATTATGTGTCTGTTTGTTGTGTGCATGTAGAGTATTGCTCCACACATGCGCTCGTTCATGCACACGGTGCAGAAGAACCAGATGCTGATGATGACTCCTGGATCTCTGGGCCGCAGCAACATCATGAAGTCTTTCATCAAACAATCTGCCACCAAAACCGATGTCAAGGTGGGCACACCTTTTTCAGGCTGTTCCTCTGTGCATATTTTAAGGCTCTATGGAATCAGTTTTATAAAAAAAAATTAAATAAAAAACATTAATCGATTAATTAAATTTGTCGTTTTGCACTTTAACATTCAGACACTAGTCCATATTGCGATTTGATGAAAGGGGGGGTTCACCCAAAAATTTAAATTGTAATTTTTTACCCTCATGTTGTTCCAAATCTGTATGAGTTTTTCTTCTGTTGAACACAAATGAATATTGAAGAATGTTCGTAATCAAACCGTTGAAGGCACCCATTGATTTCCATAGTAGGAAAAAAAAATACTATGGATGGAAGTCACATACTATGGTTACCAACACTGTTTAAAATACCTTTTGTGTTCTTCAACAGAAGAAAGAAACTTGTACAGGTTTGTAACAACTGAGAAGCTGAGTTTTTAGGTGAACTATCCCTTTACGTCTAGAGCCCTACTTTTGATTTATTCATCTGAAATTTGCCAAATTCTGTGACAATCTGTGTTATACAGTAAATTTCACTATTCCTTCCACGTTGTGAATCATAGGGCCTTAATTTTTGTATTTCAGAGTAGTCTAATTTATTAGGTTACTTCAATGGTAAATGCGTGCTAATATACTTCTCCAAGTAGAAGTGGTTTTAGTTGGTAATTGTACTTCCTGTCTTTCCCCCTCAGTTGGGCTCTGAGTAGTCTAATTGATTAGGTTACTTCGATGGTAAATGCGTTCTAATTTGCTTCTCCAAGTAGAAGTGGTTTTAATTGGTAATTGTACTTCCTGTCTTTCCCCCTCAGTTGGGCTCTGGCTCTGTGGTGAGTATAAACAATGAATCCAGACCGGTGTCATTTCCATGTCAGTCAACTATTAGAACTCCCTTTTGTTTGACACTTCCTGTTTTCTTACATTATGAATGGGCTTCTTTTTTTTTCTTTTTTTTTGCTTAATCCTTACCTCATTAGCCCCTTTCACACAGTGCGGTGATCCCATAAAATTGCTAGAGTGCCTTCTGTGTGAATGCAAACACATCCCGGGATTGATTCTGGGATCGATTCCGGAATGGTGACCTAGTAATATTGCCCGGAATGCGCTCTGTGTGAACAAAAGCCGCAATCAATGCCGTAAGAGGTGTGTCATAGTGATGACGCTGAAGCTGAGATCGTTCGCCAGATTAGTGAAATGGTACACAATAGGGCTGAACGATACATCGAATTTTCATCGTCATCGCGATATGAACTCCCGCGATGAACACATCGCAACAGACAGCCTGACACGATGAATAATGCCTGGTTCAGATTAGCACTAACTTACACGTTTTTGACTCCTAAAATCTTGTCGTGGACAAGAAACATGTCAGACTACACGTTGCTTTCCGACCAGTCATCGCGTGCCGTGACACACACACATTACTCGCAAACATTCACTCGCACGCACAGACACACAAACACACACACTCACTGACCCTCGCTCACTCACGCACGCGCACACACACACATACGCTCACTGGCGCACACACACACTCACTCACGTCTTGCCTCGCTCACATATTCAACCCGTCGTGGCGGCCCGTTAAAGAATTAAACATGCTATAGTCTTTCTGCCGTGAAGCATCGCAGACGCTACGTAGGTTGTCGCCCACTATGACACACTATACGAGATGAACCGATCGAATCTTGCGTCCCGACACCCGTTGTCGTTATTACGAATATCCATGACACCATACGTCAAACGGATCGTGCCAAAACCGCGCTAAAATCGTGTATTCTGAACCAGGCAGGTAATAAACGTTTGACCTATCACGCAAAGAACCTATTAAAGCACTAAGACATGGGAACAGTATAGTTAACAATCACATTTATCGCAAGTCATATCGTCATCGCAATATTAAACAATGTTATCGCACATCGCAGCTTTTCCTCATATCGTGCAGCCCTAGTACACAATGCACTAGTTAATGATCGAATCAGGGAAAAGATGCACTAGCGTGGTTTCTCTAGAGAGAAAGCGCAAACTTAAGACACTGCGGATACATTACTCGTCACATTGATGTTATGTGTGTGAACGCACTCACAGATTCCAGAAAATCACTGGCGGTGTGAATTATAGATGTGACAGTGATAATATTCTCCCACCGGTTAACCGACTTGTGACAACACCGGTAATATCGGTTTAATCGGGTGGGAGGAGCGATGTAAAAAAAAAATATATACATATAGGCCTATATATGAATAAAACGAAATAAAAAATGTAAATAACCCTCCAGGTCTCCGCACCAGTCACGTAACTGAAAGCCGTGTGAAGCCGGTAAAAAAATTATAATAATAATACATTAGCCTACAGAAATGATTCCCTCAGATTTTCTGTTTCCTTAATAAAGTTTGACTACTCGCAGCAGTCTCGCATGCGCTTAGAGCTCGTGTGAATTGCACGTATAAAATGAAGTTATCGAACAACCTCGATGCTCGATCCATCAGGAAACATAGGCCTATAGGTCGCTGAATTTCACTGCGCTTCATGAAGAGTTTTTCTTTTGCGTGAAGTCAAGAAGCCGTTCGCCGGAGACGTGTTAAAAGATAGCGGAGTGCATTCCTGATTATTAGGCTATACCGGTATCATAATCCTCCTGGCGCCGGGTCTGAGTGAGTCATTTATACTCTCTTAACTTTGTTCTTTGATTAGCATTATGACACTTTAAGAGCCGCTGCTGACAGACGTGATCTGACACGCGTCCCATTTTCTCACAAATATCTACGTTCATTTTATACTTATTTAAATCATGTAAGACTTATGAGGACACAAGACAAAACGGACATTTTGGCATAATTTGTGTGTGTTATGGTTTGTTCAAGACCGAAAGAGAACTCGATAGGCGACTGACGCGCGTCTTTACTGTGGGTCGTGTGTGTGTGTGTAATAGGCAGGACTTACAGCGCGGTCTCTTTAGTCTTGTCGCGCTTGAATGGTTTAAAAGCATTCACATTAATAAGAGCGGGATAATACAACGCTAGTCAATTGTTAAATATTTTTAACGCTTTAAACGTTCTTTTTTTTTTTTGCGGTGGTCAAGTGATGAAACCGGTGTTGTGACTGAACACCGGTAACACCGACTATCGTAGCAAGCCTAGTGTGAATGAACCAAAATCAAACGATCCCAGGAATCTCTGTGAAAGGGGCTATACTACACTTCCTTCGGGCAGTGAAGGCACTTTGTGTCTAAACTGAAACAGAACTTACCATCCCATTCAGACTTTGTCGGATTAACCTCATCACTCACGTGGTGTATAAATGTGTGTGTTTGTGGCTTGGGAAGTTCACCTTCACCCATTTGTGTATCTGAGATGTTAGCAAGAACTGTTTTTATTCACTTTTATTCCACACAAAGCAAAAGCAGCCACCCTTGTACTTGGTTTAGCTTTCATCGTCTTTGCTTAAAACCTCAGTCATTCTTCACTTAATTCCTGTAATTGTGGTAACTCTAAAATTAACACTTTTCCTCCAGGAGCGAGAACGACAGAAGTGGGACGCCTTGAACAAGAAGATTGAACAAGAGAATGAACGAAAGATAAAGATTGAGGAGGAGAGACGAAAGAAACAGGAAGAAATGAAAAGGTGGGGGTGTGCTTTTGATTGATCGACTAATTCCAATTGAATTATTAATCTAGTTTAAGTGTGAATGCAAATCGGGACTCACTGTGAATTCTGTCCACTTTAGAAAGCGCGACGAGCGTTTGAAACGGGTTGTTGAGGCTCGAGTGAAAGGTGAAAAGGAGAAGGAGCAGGAAAAGAAAAAGAAGATTGAAGAGAAAATGGCCCAGCTGGAGAAGAAAAATGATATGGTTGGTAGTGAAGTTCTCAAGACTGAATGGAAACCCAGTATTTGATTAAGTTTTTTTTTTATCTTGTGGTGTTTCTCTCTCGCTCTCTCCCTCTCTCTCTCAGCTGCGAGTTGAGCGAAAGGCAGAGGAGAAAGCCAAGAGGAAGGTGGCCACTAAACGACAGGAAGAACTGGAGCTGCGCAAGAGACAGGAAGAGGCAGCCAGACAAAAGAAACTTCAGCAAGTTGTAAGTCAACACCAGCATTTCACGTGGCGAGACCATGTTGAAAAAAGCTTTGCAAGCATGTTAATAGGACAGCCTTCAATATTGAAAGTGTACTTCAAACAAAATGTGAATTATTTATTCTTTTTGCACTTTTTCAAACCAATGGCAAATATCAAGGCTATATATAATAAAAATTTGTGTTTCTTTTTTAAAAATATATAATAACATATACACTACGGTTTAAAGTTTGGGGTTTGTAAGATTTCTAAAAAAAAATTGGCAAGGATACATTTGATCAGACATACAGTAAAAACGGTAGTATATCACAATTTTCTACTTCTATTTGAATATAGTGTAAAATGTAGTTTATTCCAGTGATAAAACAAGCTGAACTTTCGGCATCATTAATCCAGTGTCACATGATCCTTCAGAAATCATTCTAATATGATGATTTGATGCTCAAAAAAACATTTCTTATCATTCATGTTGAAAAACGGTTTTGCTCCTCAATATTTTTGTGTAAACCATGATCATTTTTTTTTAGGATTCTTTGATGAATAGAAAGTGTGCAAGAACAGCATTTATTTGAAATAAGAATCTTTTGTCACATTATAAATGTCTTTACTGTCACGTTTGATCGATTTAATGCATCTTTGCTGAATAACAGTTAATTTATTACTGACTACAAAATAAATGTATTATTTTTATTTAAAATAATTGTAGCTACAATAGCCAATTTCTATATTTGTCTTTTGCTTTAGGAGGAAGAGGAGCGGCGGCACCAGGAAATGCTGGCTAAACGCAAGGCTGAAGAGGAGCGGGAGAAGGCCCGCAAACTGGCCGAGGCCACACGCGCTCTGGAACTGAAGAAGGAACAAGAGCGGGAGAAAGAGGAGCGCGAACGTGAGCGAGAGAAAGAGAAGGAGCGTGAGCGGGAAAGAGAACGCGAGCGGGAGCGAGAAAGACAGGCTGCAGCTGAGAAGTTAGTGGTGCTTTATTGTGCATGTGTTTGAAATGAAAGCATGACTTTCAAAGATATTAAATATGCATGTTTGTGTCTTGCAGAGAAAGACTCGAGCGAGAGAAGGCTGTCGCTCTTCAGAAGGAACTGGAGAGAGCAGCCAGAGAGAAAGAGAGGAGAGAGATGGAGGAGAAGAGGAAGATGGTGAGGATTTTATTGTAGTATGCCATTAGCGGTGTTTGCATTTTGCTATGTGCATTTTGGGATATCGCATAAACATGCTGGATGGAAATGGCAAAATTTGAACAAATTGTACATAAACTTATGTGCCCAATTGAGACTGATTTTTTTTTTTTTTTTTAATCCGATAAAGTGACATGCGCATAAATTGCACTGGAAACACATTTACTGAATAAATCCCTCGATGTGCAACAAAAAAAACTTGTGACTGTCTCAAGTAGGGCTAGGCGATATGGCAAATTTAATCTCAATATTTTTTTTCCCCATATTGATGGATATTTCGATATACAAATGAATGCTGCCAGCTTTAACAGAGTATCTCAACAATGACCGAAGCCACAACAATTAGAGGGTTCGATAATTACATTTTAAAGTATAGTTTATTAACAAAAACAACTACACATTTGGCATTCAAATATTAAGACAACTTCCTAAAATAAATTTAAAAAAAACAAAAGTTGTGACGATGTAAATGAGATTAAATGTGCAAAATGTAAACATACAACTATTGTAAACAACATTTGTTACACTTACAGTTTTTTTTGTTTGTTTGTTTTTAGAGGTAGCTTAAATGTGCAAAATGTAAAAATAACACTATACAACTAGAAGTGCAAAAAAAAAAAAAAAAACTAAATAAGTCTATTGTAATTGTCAAAACATTTTAGTTAACTAAACAGAACTTTATTAGTTTTAGTGACAACATGTTACAATGTTTACATAATACAATTTCTGGTAAGCTATGGTTTTCTATTATTGCTTGACACAAATTTCACGCGTTCCAATTCTTGTGATTTAATTCAATATTGACTCATTTGAATAATATTAGGTACACAAGATAGGTGTTCATTTTTCTCAAAATAAAAAAAAATCACCTAATGCTGTAAACGTACAAATCAGCTGGTAGTAGTATTATTTAAGGTTAAAAATAACTTTAAATATAATGTGTGTTTTTTTTATTATAATAACAACTTATTTAATGATAGAAGTAAAAAATAAATATGTAATATAGTACACGTATTTAGCGAAATACTCTATAGCTCTTTTTTTCTAGCCAACTAATGTGCTAGGCTATATTATGGTCATTAACGGGGTTTCCTGAGGTAAATGTTATGTGACATAATTGTTCTCCAGCAGTTTTATTGACCTCTTTCTACGGTTGAAAAACACTGATTGCTCAGTTGAAATGTATCTTTCAACATTGTTCATTCGTGTTTATTTGCTATGATGATTGGTTCACGTGCCGCTAGGGATCTATCACATTACAAGCGGCAAAACGTTCAAATGTTGGTTTGGTCATTCTGAAATGCCTGAGCCAAAGTCCGTCACCAGAATGAGACATGTTTAATTCCCTCCCTGAACAGTCTCGTTCCCAAACACCAGGCATCCGAGCATTTGTGTGCTCTGGGTCATTTATGATGTATGAAAAAAGAGCCACACTGGCTTTCCAGATTGCAGCAACTTCCATTTTCTTATTAAATATTTTGCAACAATTTCCCAGGAAGTGAGGATTTTTGTTCTCTTGAACGCATGGAATGGAAATGGTGCTTTATTCGCGAATGTTTTATGCGATATTCCAATTTCGCGCATAAGTTATATTCGCAACTGGATGGAAACATAGCCAGTGGTCTAAAATCCAGCTCCACATAACTTAATATTAAACATCTGAAGTGTTCTGCTTGACTGATGTTTGCTTTCAAAAAGGACAGGGCAATTCTCAACTCTGAAATTGTGTAGCACCTGCGTTACATAACGATCTCATTAAATCTGAGTGCTCCTTTAACAGGAGGAGCAGAGGAGGGCCGAACAGGAGAGGGAAGCCCAACAGAAACAAGCCGCTGCAGCCTCTGCCTCCCATACAGCCACAGCTCAGGTAATGACTTAAGTCTTGTGCGACATTACTTTAGTATTATTTCTTAATCATTTTTATATTTTTGGGGGGGGGGGGGGGGCTTCCTTGTTTTTGTTCAGTTGCCAAAAACGATTAAATTAATGATTCTCGATAATGCCAATTAAAAAATCGATTTATTTATCGGTTTATTAATGGCTATTACAAAATATACATTATATTTATTTTGTTGTTGTTAGTGATTTTTCTTTTTTTTGCTTTTTTTTTTAAGCTGCAGTAAGTGATTTCTGAGAAACTGAGATGAAAACACCAAAACAAACCCAATAGGTTCACACGCTCCTTATCTTGATAGCTCCACCTCCAAATTCACAAACAATCTTTGCAACACGGCCCCTCCCCATCATGAGTAGACACGCCCCTTAATGCTGTATGCTACAAGTGTTTTGGTGCTCTATCCAATCCACTTTCAACCTCGTTTCTCAGAACTTGCTTACTGCACCTTTAATACATTTTAATGTGTTAAATTTTAATATATACATCGTACACTGAATCCTTTTTTTATTTTTTATTAACAGGTCTCAAAAACACAAGGAGTTAATATGCTCAACTCCACTATAACTAAGAGTTCAGCTCTAAACATGACTGTAGATATTGAGGTAAATGTCTTTTCCTTTCTTGTTCTTTCGATGCCTGTTCATTTTTGCTGCACTGAGTTACTTACTACTAATAAATATTTTGAAATATACTGAAGCTATATTATTCCATCTCCACAGAACTCTGGCCTGAAAACTCCAGTTGGGAAAGGAGCCGCTCATAATAAGACCATAGATCACGGAGCTGGACTCAACGTGACCGTTGACATTGAGGTGAGGTCAAGGCAACTGTGATGCATATTTTTCCCCGCTAAAGGATAGAACGTGTCAGATAATATTAGTAAGCACAGAATAGTTCCCAGAGAAGGAAAAGTTATGGACTTGAATTTTTAGTTGGACATATTTTTTTTTATTTTCCCCCATTCTAATTTAGGTTGAGTTCTAGTTTGGTTTTGGGTTTCGAGGGTTGTTTTTTGTGTGTAAAAGCATATAAAACAATCTCAGGTGACTATACAGCTGGTTTCTGACCCCATCCCTTATTTTATATCTTGCAGCAATCTCCACAGTCCTACCAGATCACTCCTAAGGGCCAGAAGGTGACCGCTTTAGTGAATCCAGAAGATTACGGCATGGACCAGAACAGCGATGACTCAACCGATGATGAATCTGCACCCAGAAAACCCATCCCGTCCTGGGCTGAGGGTATGGTGCTTTTTTGGCAAATTCTGGAAATGTTTATTTGTAGTTAATTTTGACTTGTGACTTAAATCAGTTATAAGTAAGTGATAATCTATGGGAATATTTGGATGTCTTGGACCCGTCGTGAAGCGAAGTGCATTCAAATGGTTTAATGCACAGCTAGCCGTGGATTATCCCACTTATACCGTGGTCATGTGGCAGCACTGACAAGTTAAAGCTTTTATTGATGTTTGCAGGAATTTTTGACTGTAAGGGTAAAAATAATGGTTATTTTTTTACTATTACAGCTAGTTAGATCTTGCATTCTGCCTTTGAATCAGACACCGAGATAAAGTAGTGCGTAAGATAACATTTATTTTAATGAATGAATAATAGCATTAATTTAAATTATCGAGAGATGTGAGTCTGCGCCAAGGTTATTTTCATAAACGAAGACAAACTATTGATCAAAAAACTGAAATAAAATAGAAAATTCAACATAAATGAAAAACTAAATGAAACTAACAACAGTTACTGAAATAAAGTAATAATTAGCAAACATAAATTATCGTATTCGTAATTAAGCTCTCATTCTGTTCTGGAAAATCAAGTTTTTCCATTCTTTATTTTTCAATATAGAGCCGTTGCGCTCGAGTCTCGCGTGTTTTGCAGTGTCTCGCGCATGACACGACGTTCAAAGAACGTGACACTCAAGTTAAAATAAGTTCACCTTTTAAAAAGATGTGTCTCAAGACCTTGTGCTTTTCCCCATTGCATTTTTCAAAGCAAAACCGCTTTCTGTGTGAACCAGCCTTAAGAGGCTGAAATGGCCAAATGCGTATTTCCATCATGTCTAGTCCTTATGCAAATACAGTTGTACCTTAATTCCAAGTAAGATAACCATCTAATGTGAAATTTAACTAGATCCCACACATATTAGACAAGATGGCACACTGCGCAGAAATGAGAAAAACAAATATCCTAGCATGTCTACCTCCACAAATACACATACATTCGTCAGTGTAAAAATAAACTAAATGTCTGGTCTGAATAGAACACATTAATATGAGAATAAATATGAGTATATGATATTAAAAGATGCAGTAGACAAAAAGCATAAGTTGATCAATACAAGAATAATGTTTGACCGGATTAATGCTAGAAATAACCATAAAAGACCAATCATACGCAATTTCTTTTTTTTTTACTCCACGTTTAACAAGATTTGATTTTTAATATGAATAATAATAATTTTTACTTTTTAGTTGCATTAGTTTGGTTCTTTGTTCAGTCTCAAGCAGTTATTTTATTTTTATTAAGAGGTTTGCACCAGAGTTAACTTAACTGCAAACAATAAACTTTGCTGAAATGAAATGTCTTTAACTGGAAGTGTTAACTGCTAAACTATAATTACTAAATGTATAAAAACTAAATAGAAATGTGTTAACAAAATAAAAACTAACAAAACCATTTATGAAACTAAATAAAAAATAAACTCAAATTTATGGGAAATTTGAAAATTATATTAAAATAAAAACGCAAAACTGTAATAACCTTGGTCTGAGCAGCATCCTTCTAATATTAGTAGAGTTGTGAGTTTCAAAAACAGCAATGTTATAGCGATAATGTAGCGATTCGCTATTAAGTAAGGTTGGGTATCGTTTAAATTTGAACAATTCTGCTTATCAGCCGACACAAAGTGCATGATTATTTTGCTGTATCTACAGCATGTTACTGTATTATTTTAACACTATGTGGTGTTTTGTGCAGGTATGCAGTTGCAGCAGACTATAATGAAGCACTATTACAACCCACTGGATCTCAACTCATATTTTGGAAAGGCCGAACCACCCAAGCTGGAGGCGATCTTCAGGCGGACCAAACCTCGCTTCTTTAAACGCACTAGCTCGGCTGTCTGGCATTCTCCACCACGTTTGGGAAATTTGGGCAATTAATAAGCAAATGTACTTTTTTTTTTCTTCTACTTTTAGTTTGTCGTCTTTTTTATGTTGTTGCCTTTTATACTTTAAACTCACTTTAATAAAGCCTTTTTTTAAATATATATGTGAGTAGATTAGACTGGGGGAGAAAAAAGAGCAGAATGTGTAATTTAGATTACACAAAAGATGGAGTTTGATTACTGGGATGGACTGTCTCTGTTTCATTACCTGCTTTGTTTTTAAGTGGGATTACATTATTACCCATGTATTTAAATCTAGTGTCACGTGTAATACATTTGGAAGTGTATACAGGAGCTGCTACAAATGGGATGGTAAAGTAAAAGTTGACAATATGGGTGTGATGTTTTCCCACAAAATTCACGTCACATGAAAAGTGTCAGATTTTACTCTGGACTGTCAATAAAATATATAATTTCCAAATGTTTGCAGTGTATTATTATGATTGGTGTGATTTGAATATGATTTGTAATATATGATGGAGATGTGGTTTGTGGTTTATTTAAATGGTTGTTTATGATTGGAGTGATTTGAATATGATTTGTAATATATGATGGAGATGTGGTTTGTGGTTTATTTAAATGGTTGTTTATGATTGGTGTGATTTGATAAGGCAATCTGGATACAAATCTGAAAACAATGTACTACTGCTGTTTTCTTGAACATTAATAAGGTCGTTCATGCTAAATGCACAAATATATTACGTTAACATGATTAAGTCTGCCCAGCCCCAGAATACCCCAGGGCAGTTCTGGTAAATCGTGTCAGAGGAAGGATCACGACCAGTACGCATGCGCAGATAGTGGCAGTTACTCATCTCGTGAGCGCGCACAGCAGTGGAAAGTTTCATCGTCATTTACGGCATCGCGCATCCCAGTGGAAACGCTCACCCAAGAGGACAGCGCTCTGAAAACAACACGAAGGTACGTTAGCTATTAAAACGGTTTGTTATTAGTGAAAACAGCTATTGTGTTATGATTAGGCACTGGTTTATTGCAGCTAAGTTACTCGTTTTGCTTTATAATAACAGGTGCAGTTGACGGTCACATGGCTAACGTTAAAGGTCCGCTATTTAAAGCACAAATTACGCGCGACCAGAGGCCTGATTTTTGTTTACATTTATTATAAATTGGCATATCGACTTCAAATATTTACATATTATATTCAACACATTCATCACCCGTGAACGATTATATAATATGTTGTATAAAAGGGAAATCAAATATACTGCGCGTTGTTGTTGTTGTTGTTATTGGTGATATGATATTAGCTGATAATATAGTTTGATCTATTCCGATAAGTTATATCAAATATGAGTATTTAGATGGATTTTGTAAAGCCGCGATTAGGTGTCGGAAATGGCCTCCATACAATGAGACGCACACACCCATGGAGATTCACAGACCGATACACACTAACCGTTGTCATACATACTTTTGTCTTCAGGCATGTAACGTTACAAAGATACGTTAATAAGATGATAGTTAGATAATACATTGTGTCGTCATACATTTGTGGACAAATCTGATTCTTGAGCACATTAGGAGGCAAGTCACGTTTTTTACTCCAGTGACTAACGTTATTTTGTCAGAATTGCCACATGTTGTACAGACACAAACTACGACGTCTTTACTCCCAAAAAACTATTGACCATTTCCACCGTTATTGATATGGAAATATATATATATATATATATATATATATATATATATATATTCATGTTGACCCTATTAATTAAGGGTGTCACATCGAAATCGAACGAAATTAAGACAATCTCGAACTTCGAATTAAAAAATGGAATCGTCGATGCCGCCACGCCCCCATGTCACGTCCGGTCAAAAACACGCGTGTTGAACATAGACTGGACACAGCGACCCCATAGGTTTCAACGGAGAAAAGTAAAGTAAATTGACCCTTCGCTAAGCCACGCCCGAAAACCGCCACTGGCCAATCGTGGCTTAGCAACCGTAACTAGCCGCGGGATGTCTGGCAAGCAAGTTTTAGAGCAATGGAAACATGGTTGTGCGTTTGGATTGTGCAAATCTGATACCCGGTATCCTAAAAGTTTGGACATGGTGGAATTTTTTTAACCTAAAAGCCAAGGGCAGAAATGCTGGTGTGGATCAAGCAGTGTGGGACGCGGACGCCCCATTCACAACTAAATGTCGACAGGATTAACAAAAGCACCTATTGCTTGGAAATAATAACGGTGCTTTGTTCATAATGCATTTATTTGAACATAAAATAAGAGGATTAAAGGCAAGACGGAGACATACTTTAAAATATATTTCAGCATTTTGTTAATCGACGGCCTAACGTTACCCCTGAGTAACTTGACCCCAATCCGATCACGGCTCTTAGTGTTATTAAACACAATTTATGGATAAGCTGATTGATTTATAATTATTCGATTATTTTCACATTTCACTTACTCTGCTGTGCATGAACATAGCTTATCCTCAATTTGTGTTTCCCATTTGAATGGTCAGCGTATGAGGCGCTGCTGCTTGCGCTGGGACTAAGCCTATAGGCTTTAGCTTAAATTTTGATGAAATCATTCTCTAATCAGTTGCATATTATGTCGCGGATATATCCCTCGAATGCATAGTGTAGTCCCTTTTGTCTCGCTCTCTCAGAAATTTCACCTGTTCGCCAAATAATACTAATTATCTCCTTGGGAATGTCCGACACTGGTGCATACACACTGTAGTAGACGTGCCAGGCACGAAAGCTTGTCAGGTGTAGCAACAGTAACTAAGGAGGGCGGGGCTTAGCGAAGGGTCAATTAGAAGCACTCACTTCCTGATGGCTGAGCGTACTGCGCTGGCTCAAACTGAGCTTGACGACGTAGATGTGACGTGAGCAACCTGTCTGACAGCTGTCAGTCTTCTAGTAGCTGTGCCGAGAGAAATCTGAATCATTCCCTTCCGAATCTCACAGAGACGGAGAGCGTGAGCATTAGCTGTCCATGATCTAGCAGCGGGAGCAACTTCATCACTCTCTATGGGCTTCTCCCTTGACTTTATGCCTCCACGTCCCCCCGATTGCTTGTGAGCTTCTCCGCCGGTCTATGTGCAATGGAATGCTAACAGCAGGTGATGGCTTGATAGCCAATGTTTTTTTTTTTTGTTTTTTAATTAAAAACGTTTATGACTCATATTGCTTTTATTTGTCACATTTAATTAAACTTATCTTTCAAATAAAAGGCCAATATATTTTTTTACTTATATGATGCAAAGAATATCACCCATCTATTGGGTGATGTAGGTGCTGCATTAGTTATAAAGTAGCTTTCTAATGACCTGTATAAACTACAAATGATTATTGATTATGGTCGTGGAGACTGGGGTGTAGGTCTAGCCAGAAGCTGGAACTGAAAGTTGTTTGGGGTTGTATGTTGGGACCTTGTAGGAGTGTTAACTGAGCTGTGTGTCCTGAAACCATGTTTATGTCCTGAACTAATGCCAGACATAGAGACCCTGGGGGTGTTGTCATGCCGAGTCTGGAATGTGTAAACCTCTCCAAAGTGTTCCCCGAACTGACCGCTCTAGAGCGAGTTGTGGAAGAATCATTCTTGGGGTTCCTCCATTAATCGGAAACCTCCCAGGAGATGTCCTCCTCTGAGAAAGCGGCTTCTTTAGTTCTTCGTTCTCTAGTTTCAGTTCAGGGACAGAAGTTATTTTTTCAGGAGAACTTGGCGTAAATTAACACGCAATCGCAAGGTTATGTAAGTCAATGGAGGCCAAACATGCTAAAAAGCGATTATGCATCTTGATAGCACGCCAAATTGGCATATGAATCTCACGCCATTTCATGAGATCATGAGACTTGCCTGTAGCACTGATCACAAACTTCTTTCAGCTTTTGTTCCAGTTTCCGCAGAACTGGTTCTTAGGAAAGCAATGACTCGCTCCTTCTGCCTTTTCTGAAAATTAGCTATCCGTCCAATATGTTCCAGACGAGTCTGAACGAGTTTCGCTGGATCTTTGAAAAACATATTTTCCTGAGGCTTTTTTGGACAGACTTGATCGTCACGCCAGAAATAACAGTCTGGTTGTTGTTGGACAGGAGCTGCAGGTTCGGGGAAATATGATGCCTATTGTTGTTGTTGTTTTTACCGTTGTGTTTGCGAGATGGCTTGCCATGCAGAGAAATCCCATTTTTGCGCTCCGACGTCTTATCTCCATGTCAGCTACACAGCCTGCTTTTACAGTTCTATATTTTGATATCATTAGACAATACAGATACATCATGCTTATTTAAATGATGTATACAGTTGTACATAATGTTCCATTTGAGCTAAGATTACAATTTTAACACATAATGAAAATGTGCGTTTCAGATTAATTTACAGGTTTCAATATTCATACTATGTTTACATATGACTCAGTCAAGCCCTGACATTCGGTTATTTATTTAATGAATCATAATGCGATTGTATTACTCAACGCGCTATTATTATGTTTGAGACATCAACCACTGGTCGATGACCATAATGTTTGTATAAACTGTAGGTAACAACTGGTAAAATGTACACCTAGGTCATAAAGACCGTAATGATAGTACTTGCACTTAAATATTTTCTTCTCAGCCATGTTAACAATTGTCCGTGAGCGAAATCTCTTTCAGTTACCTTCTGCAGATTATTACAAAGCTTTAAATAGTGTCTTACATGCATACATTTCTTGCTATTTAGTGAGTGTGTATTAGGGCTGCACGATTTGGGGGAAATGTTATTGCGATCATTGAGGTCAATATTGCGATTGAGATAATAATAAACAAATGGTATTATGAGTCAATTTGCTTGGTTCTCAAGGAAAATGCACACACAGATTACAGATAATGCTGAAATGTGTTGGCCTATTTCTCAACTCAAATTAGCAACAACAACAACTAATGCACAGTTTTTTCAAATAAATATAAATAACATCTTTTCATTACTGCAAACTTGTTATTGTCTCAATAGTACAGCTAAATAAAATAAATCGAACAATAAATAAGAACATTTGTATGTTCATGAAAATGAGATAATTTGAACATTCTGTCCAAACAAACAGGAACATTTAAGCAGGATGTAACATCCTTTGTATAAACTCTTTAAAAAAGGAAACTGAATATTAATGTGTGGTTCACTCAATCAAACCATTAAAACTGTGATTGGTCATTAAAAAAAAACAGTTACGTTCCTCCTGATGGTAAATCCAGGGGGAGGAGGAGCAACAATATTTTAAATAAACCAGGGCAAAAGAAGACAGGAAGTCAGATTAATGTGCAAACTGAAAAGTGTATTTATTACAATATGGGCCAAAGAAAACCAATAAAAACTACTTTCTCAGAAGAAGTCAACGAGCACACAATGGCAACAATATACTTAGCCTGTAGTAAGTAATTAAAGGAGCAAGGCACATCTCACAAACACATCTAAGTCAATGTTCAACCCACTGGTTGACTGGGCTGTCTCTGTTCTGCTGGGCTGACTGGTTGGCAGTGGTATGCTCACGGATGTTCTGATCCTGCAGTGTGAGAATCAAGCCTTCTTATCCTCCAGGCACTGAGTGTTGATTAGACACACCTGCTGCCACTCATTCATGCAAGGCTACTACCTGAGAAAGAAAAGAAAAGAGCAAAAACACACCCCAAACCAAACACATGTCCCAACAACTGGGGCCTCATGTACAAAGACTTGCGTTGAATTCATACTAAAACATTGCGTACGGACAAAGCTGTAAATCTGCGTACGCACAAAAAAACCAGATGTATGAATCTCTGCGTACGAAGGATCCCACGCATATTCTCTTTGTACATCCCAATTAACGTAAAATTGAGTGCACATGCACGAGCACAACGCCCCACCCAGTCTCCTCCCTTAATTAAATAAATTTAAATATGGTAATGAGTCCACTTTGGCAAAAAAAAGCAGTAAGAAAATGGATAAAGCAAGCGGCAAGAAACGAAACTTTACAGAAAGTGAATTGGAGGTGCTACTATCGGAGGTAGAAACGAGCAAATATATTTTATTTGGAACTTTGTCCTCCGGAATTAATAACAAACGGAAAAAATATGAGTGGGAGAGTTTGGCTGATGCCGTCAATGCGGTGGGATCTGAAAGTCGCACTGTAAATGGCCAGAAAATCATTGTGGTCCCTAAAAACTCGTTCTCTTCGGATTCTGCCATTAGCAATGTCCTCTAATAAGGCCAAAGCTGCCATTGCCATAGATTAAGGGTTGTATCAATTTCCATGCTTTTATATGTTCCTACTTAATTGCATAATTGATAGAATATTCCCATAAGGCTCGTGTGACAATATATGTCAATTGTTTTATAAATTGCAAATGAATAGCAATGATTCCCACAGGTGGTGGAGCGATAGACTTGTAGCAGTGATGCGCGGGTCAATCAATGTATAAACAACCCGCACCCGACCGACGTTTCCAACTAACCCGCCCGCAACACGGACCGCAAAAAAAGAAAAATAGAAAATATTGTACCCGACCCGCTTCCTTTTTTAAAGTAGCTAGTAAATGCTCATCGTAGCGTCATTGTGCCATAGACGTAGGAACTAGGGGTGCACATTTTTCTGAATGCATGTATGATATAGCCTAGTGTTATGTAATAAAGGCTTGATTTATTCATTTATTTCGTTTCATTTGTGTGTGTCTCTCCCCGGACTTTCCCAACAAAAATCCCCCCCCCCGCCCCCTCTCAGAAAATACATAAAACGGACATTACTGAGCTATATGCGTTTAAAAGTAGCCTATTAAAATGGCACAATGGCATTGCTCAGTTCAACGTGTTGAGAAATAGGGCATTTTGTCCCGCGTCAGTTTTTATTCAAAAGTTAATAACGCGCTCAACATTCAAAAGGTAAATAAGGATTTCCCACTTTCATCTCTGCCTGCAGACTGAGCTCGTGCGTCATCTTCACGCCAGTTATTCAGACAATAAAGTGGCCTATGTATTTCATAGACAACTGTGTCTAGTACTATATAAATTACAAAGGTTTTTGGCATCTTTATTTCAAACGACCCGACCGACCGCGACCCGAATATCATTACAAATATTTTTTGGATGACTCGTAACCGCGGGTGACCGCAGGCACCCATTCATTTTGAATCAACCCGCGCATCACTGACTTTTAGAACAATTCGTTGTGTAATGTTTGCAACTTCACTTCATTGCCTGTAAGAGTCGCCAACGGACAAAAACAATGAGAAATGTACGTACGCCAGACATGAAATAGGCGTGGAGGAACGCACATTCTCGCGTTAATTTCACTGTTAGCGTGAAAGCTGGCGTACGCAACGTTTTTGTGCGTACGCTGTGTTGATACATGAGGCCCCTGGTACTTCCAAATCCTCTTTCGGTAACACTTTATTTTACAGTGTCCTTGTTGTATATGTTACATGTACTTACCATAGTAATAACAGTAAATTATGCATAATTACATGCAACTAACCCTCAACCAAATCCTAATCCTACACTTTCCCTATAGTAAGTATATGTATTGCTTAATATTACTCCATACTTAAAGTCCCTGTAAAGGCAATTCTAAAAAAAAAATCTAAACATTATAAATGTTAGAAATGTATTGCTAAAACATATTACAAAGACTGTGAACTATGAAGTTCTGGAGTTAGGCCGTTTTTCACCATTGCTGTGTTGCAGATTTTTTTGGGCGGGGCTAAATACTGGTGCTGATATAAATTTGTTGTGTTGCTATGTGATTAAATTTTAATTAAATTTTACAAATCCTGCACAGTACTTCTCTCTGCTCATTGTTGGTTATCTTATAGCCAAAATATCACCATATAACAGAGGTAACCTTTTTTTCTGGCTACCAGTTCAGTGTCCGTCTGCTCGGCATTCATCTTCAATTGTTCACTGCGCTGCACACTGAAAAAAGTCACAACATAACCATACGCGCCACATGTGTCACTGCCTAAACTGAAACTGACTGGTCTTCTTTTTATTAGTGGTTTAGAAAATGAGCAAACAGCTCTCAGAGAGAATGGGTTGTCATGTCCACACATGCATTTATTTATTTCATAAAATCACAGCATTTTGCGTCAGACTTGACATTGTGATTGCGATATGATAAATCGTGCAGCACTAGTGTGTATATACTTACTACAAGATGTTGATATCCATCGTAGGAACAAGCCAATCCTCTTTACAAGTATGACGCAGTTTGAAATCGCTAGTTCATAGATACACTCATTTGAGATTCCATTTGAAAGCAAAAGAAAAAATTTTTTGTCATGAATAAAGTTTGGTCATAAGCATTGTTGTGTGGTCAATGAAGGCCTTGTTTCTGTTCACATTTTCTCTCCTGAATTTCTGTTATTGACTCTGTATCAAGTGCAACTTGAATATTAATAATTACATTATCAGACTATTAAGCATAACCAGCCATGTATGTAAATGTGACATACCAAAATTGACAACTTTGAAAATAATCTCTGATTCTTTTTATTGAACCTCTCTCTCTTTTTTCCACAGAGATGGGTCGTTTAACAGTACTGTTTCTCTGCCTGGCTCTTGTGGTGTCCGTTCTGGCCAAACGAGGCGGGGGCGGTAAAGGAGGATTTAGCTTGGGCAAAATTGGCTCAAACAAAGGTGGAAGCAGCACAGGAAGCAAAGGTGGCAGCAGCAAAGGTGGCAGCAGCAGCAGCAATAAAGGCACCTCACATGGGACACACTCGGCACCTGGAAACTATCCTCGCCAACCTCAAGTACCAAACCAGAATCCACCCCCCTATCCCGGTACTGGAGGCGGGTACCCTAATCAAGGAAACCCTGCCCGAGGTGGCTACCCTGCCCAAGGTGGCTACCCTGCCCAAGGTGGCTACCCTGCCCAAGGTGGTTATCCAGCGCAAGGTGGTTACCCAGCCCAAGGTGGTTACCCAGCCCAAGGGGGTTACCCTCCCCGAGGTGGCTACCCTGCCCAAGGTGGTTACCCAGCGCAAGGTGGTTATCCAGCGCAAGGTGGTTATCCAGCCCAAGGTGGTTACCCAGCCCAAGGTAGAAACCCTGCCCAAGGTGGCTACCCAGCGCAAGGTGGGTACCCAGCCCAAGGTGGTTACCCAGCACAGGGTGGCTACCCAGGGGGAGCAGGTTCCAACAGGTATCCTGGACAAGCCGGAGGAAACCCCTATCCAGCTGGAGGCTCTTATCCAGGTTATCCAGTCCGAGGAGGTTCCAGCCCTAACCAGTTTGGTGGAGGTGTTGCAGGTGCAGGGGCAGGTGGATATCCAGGAGCGGCACAGCATCCTTACTGGAACCCTAACAACAAAATCATGAGCCCAGGCTATGGGGCGGGCAGTTATGGTGGCTATGGGCAAGGGGGCAGATCACCTTTTGCCCAGTCAGTGCAGGGCATGGGAATGGCCCCTAATAGCAATTCAAGGGGGTTTGGCAAGCAGGCGATTATGGCTGCTGGGGTAGGGGCGGTGGCCGGTATGGCTCTGGGATATGGCCTCGGAAGTTTCCCTCGTCCCCGCTTCAATTTCCACAATCCACAGGAGGAATACTACTACAATAACTACATGTACAAACGTTATGGCCAAACTCCCCCCGGAAGTAACGTGAATGGAAACCCTAACTCCCAAGGCGGCAAGCCAGGTGAAGCAGGATCTATCTCTGCGGGACAAGGGAATGGTAACCCTTATGAGATCTTCCAGAATCCTCCACCAGAGTCCTATGAGAAGTACATGGATAAGTGTATTAAGAGGACTGACTTGTTTAGAGAGAAACCAGAAGAAAGACCAAGGAGATCCATTGACTTCTTTGAGGTTCAAGCAGCAGAAGTAGAAGATGATCCTAATGGCGCTCAAGAAAATGCCACAAGCAACAACAGCACTGCTGAAAGAGCCGGTACAGATGCCCCTTCAATTATAATCTCAAACCCACCCGAAATATCCAGTCAACCTGAAAAGCAGATCCAGGAAGGAGAAGCAGAAGCCAGTGATGATGACGACGACACTGTTAGCATCATGGAGATTGGCTATCCGGTACTAATTGAGCAAATGAAAGCACGACGATGTGTGGAGATGTACATGGTCTATGCGGAACAAAATGCAGAAAAACAGGTGCAGGATCGCAGTGGTGTGGATACTAAAGCCAACGGCAATAGTGCTGATTTACCTGGACCCCTTGGCCATGGAGTCATGCTACTCTTTACTAGCATTCTGTCTCTTATCTTCAGTTGCCTGTTACACTAACATTCTAGAAAAGGATAAACCCCATAAAGCCATTGAGTCAGACTGAGAAATGGACCGCTCACACCTATCAAATATAATCTGAGGAATTTGTCTTGGGTGTTGTAGAGACTTAAGACAAGGTATTCTCAAAAGACTACTTCGATAGTTACTCCACTAAATTGCAACATGAGCCACCTAACAATTTGACATGAGCCTACATTTTTTAGTAGTTTCCAAAAGTTTAAAACACAGGTAGTTTTTCTACACCATTCACCTTCCATCACTGCCTCCTTCTCGCATGTGGTACAATGAACACTAACTTCTCTTCCAAGACAGCATACTGCATGAACACTTTATCATCTCCAGTTTAAACGTTGTGCACGGCATTGGCATTTGAGTCATTGCTTTCTTCTAGCAACAGCTATTACAACAAGCCATGATTATTTTTACGACATGAAATGGTGACTTCCAGTTCTGTCCTTATGATGGCACTTCTACTTGCGTAGTTGAAATTTAAATTTGTTGTATTTTGATTTTGATTGTTTAGACTGTTAACTTACGGATTAACATTCTACTGATATTTATTTTAAAGTTAAACTAATATTAATATTTATTTTTACTTCTCCGGGCCGTTCATACAGAGCATTATTTTGCCTTCTACTCAATTGTTTCTATATAAACATGCACCACACAAACATCTTTGACCAATGAATCTTTTGCAGTAAAAACAGTTTTTTATATTGCCGTATCAAGCTGAAAGACATTAAGCTTTTAAACACTGTGTGAATGGCTCCTTACTGAATGTTTATGTAATCATAGCTGTTTGGCTTCAACTAGAAATGTACGATAATACTCCTGCGTGTCAGTTTCATTCATATCAGTTGTACTATGACAGAAACACTCATGCAGCTCATACACTGCTCACTGAGATAAAAAAGTATTTTATATCAAGTTGGATCTTTATCAGTAGCTTGGTGCTGTGGTTTCTCTGAACATTACTGTTGAACATTCAATTAGATTATCAACCCAGCTTGGCACTTGCATTTATCTAGAGCAGGGGTTCTCAACCACGTTCTTGATTACACCCCCCCACACACACACAAAAGCGCACACACATTTTGAATCTCTACTTTGTCTGACACCTATTTCAGATCTTGAAGTTCATACAAATGAGCTGATGATCTGATTTGGGTGTGTCTGATTAAGGAGACAATGCAAAATGTGCAGTGTTTTGGTGGCTGGGAATCTAGAGGGACTGTGGCAACCACTGGATAATCAGAAGGCAATGCTTATTGTTACTCAGCTGCATATGAAATGTTATGCTTTTGAGATGTTGTGAATGTTGAAAGTGTGTATAATGTGACATTCACTGGAATTAAAGTGATTAAATGCACCTTAGTTGCGTGTCTGCCTATTTTCATTTGATATTTTTAGAAAAAGTAATCTAAAAGGATCTAATAGCTTCTTTGAAAACCCTGAACAAAACTATGCCAAGTAAAATAAAAAATAACCCACTAAGAACGAGGCTAAACATTGTTTTAACATTTAGTTAGTGTTTTAACTAAAGTGTTTGTTCTGTGTCAGTTCATGATAATGTTTTGTTTACAGACATCACTTGATGTCAAATGTAGAATCTGGTCCCTGAAGCTAACCCCGTTGAGAACAAAATGTCTATTATGGTTCCAGGTAAGCTAAATCTTCACCTGTGTTCAGTGTGTTGTGATAGTTGGTCTTGGAGGAGTCCTTTTGTTGTTGTTGTTTTTCCCCCTTTGATATTTGTATAAGTGTACCTGATTTCCTCAAGTTGACATATGCACCCATTCATAAAGAGACTGGCTAACTAATTAAAAGCTTAAACGTACGGACAGTGGAAAACCATAAGCCCTGTGTGGTTATAAGACTATTAGGAGTGACAAAATCCAAATACAGGGCTAATTGTGACATGCAAAGGCATACCTATCAGAACCATTTATTTTCACCTGTGTTTTTTAGAATACAAATGAACCCTAAGGGAATCTTTAGCCCAACAGAGGATCACAGGAGATAAAAATCCCCCGTTTGGAGATCATTACTGTGTTTAATCAGGCAGATTCACACATACACAAATATAGATCACAATATGTTTTTGTTAATGATGCAATTTGAGAGCAGATAAACAATTTAGGAACATCTCTTGACAGGCTTTTCCTTCTGCAAGATGCCATTGAGATGATCGCTCAGAAGGGGTCAAAGTGCATTTTGAGTTTTTATGTAGTGTGCCGAACTGGATATATTTGGTTACTGCAACATGCCTTCTCAGCAAAGAAGGTATTAGCAATGCATGCATATAATACAAAACCACATGCCAAAAAGAGGACACTGGCAGTGAAAGAAAATTAAAGACTCAAAGATTCTCACACCTAACAAGAGATTGTGTATACGCACATTTTTCCAACTCAAATGAAAATTATCATGTGAAATCAAAGGATTAGGTGACCATTGTTGGTTCGAATTCGTTCTAAAGGTCATAATATCCATGATAAAGTATTCATGTTGTAATCTTGATCGTGAGGTCCTCGTCTTGTGATCTCATAAAACTGCATAAATGGATGACAACGTAATTTCCACATCTGGAGTTCTACAACTGGTCCACTGCGCTGCCATAATCGACTTGAATCATCCATCCATCCATTTTCCAAACCACTGGTCCAATGTGGCTACAGCACAATATCATACAGGTATAATTACTTTTTAATTGATTATAAAATTGTTTAATTAAATTTTGTACATGCTAGTTTCCATGACAGAGCTCAAGATAAATCTTTTCATCTTACTACTAGAGCTGCCAGTTTCAAATGATTATTAAAAAGCAAGTACAAACTATGCAAAAGCGGCAGCAGTTTCGGCACAGTCGGTGTCTGAATTCACTCTTTTGTTTTCATTCCCTCCTTCAAGTGGACTATATTAGAGGAGTAATGTAGGGAATAGTTAATGAGGGTATAGTTAACGAGCTGATGAGTTGAATCAGGTGTGCTTCCAGTATAAGGTTGGAAAACTCTAGATGGCTGCATCCTTCGAAGGACAGTCTGGCCTGCTATGGAGGATTGTTGTTGTCACCTAGAAACTGTGACAGCTGCTGTTGACGAGTTTTTTTACTGGACTTTTTGGAACTTATATTCAATTGACCCTTCGCAGGGAGCTTGATTGACAGGTGATCTGACCAATCTTCGCAATCCGTCATTTTGTCCGACAAAGCAGTCAGGAGAGTAAGTAGATTAACATGGGAGGATTTGAACTTGAAAAGCGAAGTATATTGATGCCTTTCCGTGGTTAAAACAACATTCCTTCTGATGTTCATTCATGTTTATTTGATGCTATAAATAAACTAGAAGGAAGAGATGATTGGTTCACGAGCAGCTTTAACTGAGAATCTACAGCTATCTGACAGACACATTAAAGAGCCAGAAAACGGTTATGCTACGGTTACAATAACGTACCCTATCTCCTTATCTAACCCAATAAACAGGAGAAACGGCCTTTTGGCCTACAAAGAAAACAAGGCACTCACCCCCTATGGCTTCTCAAATAATTACACACTTACAGATGCGATCATTAGGGCACTGATGTTTTTAGGAACAAATCACTGTATCAAAAGTGGCTAACAACACTGTTAACACAACGAAGAGCACAGAAATCACAATTTACATTTTCACCACGCAGTACAACAGCAAGTGCAGTCAAAGAGGCAGAGAGCTTCCTCCAGAAGATTTCTGGGGAACTTATAGTCCAGGCCTCTTCTCTGGTCCAACCACCAATAGCTTCACATTAAGTCCAGGACCAATCCTAAAGGAGGAGAAGGAGATAGCAGAAACAATGTAGCTGCATTGCGTCACAAACGCGTAATCCAATTTGTCGTCATCCAGGCAAGGTTCAAAATCCATGTTAGCAATCCGAAATACAAAACAACAAAAGACAAGAACAGACTAGAAAGTAGAAACAGACCTCAGAAGTGTGGTGACAATATATGACGACTCCGTGACATGGATTGAAGCAGACAGGGTATTTATACACAGAACCAAACAATGTAATGGGAAACAGCTGCGTGCAATGATGAGTGATGAGAACAGACAAAGGACCGTGGGAAATGCAGTTCCAGAACGAATGGTGCCAGTAAGGGAGAGAGACCTCTAGTGGACACCCGGGGAACACAAACCAGACACTGTGACAAGTTCCTGCGGTGGAAACACGGTTTCTGTAAGAAATAAGAACACATTTGAACCGCTTTAAAACTAAAAAATGTATTACATTTGTATCATTAGATATTCTAGTAATTTAAAACCCAATACTTATATTTAAAAGGGTAATCCAGCAATTTCTCTCAAAAAATCCTGTCATCACCGGCATGCAATGAATTCTGGGGTAAGCAAGGCTGCAAAGGATCCATCTGTTGTTTCCTTTATTGCCCAGAAAACGAAGGACGCATTTTGAGGACGTATTTGAGGGAGCCTTCATATTGGGACAGCCTTCGTAATGTCGAACTTGAACTTGCACTGCGTCAAAAGTGCGACCTATATTTTCGCGATTCTGATTGGCTAACGTGGGCTTGACCTTCTCGTTACACTGCCACCTATAGGTTTGGCATGCTCTTGACGGCATGTACACGGGTTCGTGTAAACGAACACTTTTCTGAAAACGGAGAGGGTGAAATGTCCGTTTATGAAAATAACCGGCCACGTGTAAACGTAGCCTTAGGTTCAGATGATTGGCTCAAAATAAAAAAAGCAGAATTGAGCAAAGATGAAGTACATTTTACATACTCAAATAGCATACTTCCAGATAAAGTTGTAGCAAAATGTAAACTGCTGCCAACATTAGGGTTAATGTTGCTGAACATTAATGTTGCTGAAGATTTGAGAAAAACAGCAGTGCAATTTAGATGCATTTCATTCCGCATTACAATAAGTTCTTACCATCCGATTCTTACGCTCCAATTAACATTTTAAAGTAAAATCTTATTAGCATGTTGTTTTGATGATGCTCATCTGTCCCAAAAGAGACCTAATGAGATCACCTTCGCGCGTTTTTAAAAGCCCGCATGCATTCGTCTACAAGTCATCATTGCAATGGGTCTATTTCTCTTATAGCTGTATTTACAAATACTCTCACTCATGAATATTTCTCAGAGCAATGCGGGTCTTGGCACCGTGCTGCCTCTTACTAGTTTCGAGAACGTGCTTTTGTTTCTCTTCAATGTAATTCTCGCCACCACCATCATTTTCCTCAACGTGTCCGTGTTTCTCTCCATCATGATGAACAGATCCCTGCGCAGAGAGAACCGCTTCATGTACATGCTCAGCACGAGTCTCAGTGACTTCTGCTCGGGCGTCTCCTATTATTATGCTGGAGTTCTGGACGTACGCGATTATTTTGAATCCCCGACACGCACTTTCTATATAGTTCCCACTTTCCTGGGTCTGTCCTATATGGCGATTCTGGCCGCTCAGGCGGACCGGTACCACGCGGTCTCCGCGCCTTTCAAATACTCGCAGCGCATGACCCGAAACAGAACATTACTGGTGATTCTGGCCTACTGGCTTTATGCTTTTTTGATTGTGGCTGTTAATAATCTGGTGACTTTGGGGGTCGCTAGGAGAGTGACGAGTTTTGGTACTTTTGTGGCGAACATTTTCACCGTCGTTATCATGATTGGCTTGAACGTCAGGCTGTTTTTCATCGCCAAATTTCAGCTAGAACGCGAACCGGCGAGCGCGGAACGGGACAACAAGCGCGCGTCCATTTACCTCATTATAATAGTGGCTGTATGTTTTTTGATCGCATGGTTGCCAATTTTTCTTCATGTTATTGTGTGTAACTTCGCGGGGTCTACGTGCTACGCGTTCAGAAATGAGGGTTCAGACCCTTTGCGCATTCTGCCCCGGGTGAATGCAGTTCTGACTCCCTTGTTGTATATCAGGGGCTGTTCTGCACTAAGGAGCACCCTATTACGTAAAGTCTGGAGAACAGCCAGCTGCAAGAGAAAAGGGTAAACTCTCCCAACCCAAGTTCACTCCGTCTCTCTTACACTGGTGAAATATGAATAATTAACCAGTCTATCTGAGACATTATTTTTTAATCAACTCACGTATTGATGGTTTATTTCTTAAATTCAAAACAAACATAGGCTAATTATGTCAAATTGTTTTTTTTCTTCTTATTAAAATTATGTATTTTATATATTAACTCTAATAGGCTGTATTTTCCAAGTGCCTTCATGAATTGATAATTTTAAGTATTCTATAGCCTATAAGCCTATGTGTATAACATTTATAAATTTTAACATTATTAATAGCTATTGCCTTTCTGGTAGAGCTGTGGCTAGCTATAGGCATAGCCTGCATGCAGGCCTTTGACACACATTAAAAGGACACTGAATATCTTTGAAGCACTTTGGCCTTTAAAGCTTTTCTTTCCCTTTTTCTTTCTCAGTGTGAACCCTCTGTCAGTGAATTAAGCTGTCGTCTTCAAGATGTGATCTTACAAGCCAAAGCAAGAATGGAAAAGTTTAAAAGAAGTGCCACGTGAAAATCAAATCTCACTTTATATTTGCTTCTGTTATCTGGTTTCTGAAAACCCAAAAAGTCACGTTTGTAATATCACAAGATATCTCAAATATCACAGATGCTGGCAGGGATGTGGTTGCGGCTGTTTATGGAAAACTTGAAATTGTCAATAACTTTATCAATATTCCTTGAGCCTATTTGTTATACCTCCTCCTCGAGGCATGGACATGCAATATTCTACATGAGATAGAAATAAAAAAATATTTTACATGCATCTTTGCTAGATTTAGCCTAATTGTCTGAAAATTGAACTCTTAATGCTATCAGAATAATTTCAATAAATTCCACATGGCCTTGTGGTTCATACATCATATGACTTGAATGTTTCAAAGTTTATTCCAGTCATGTTGACTTTAAAGAAAGAAAATTAACCCAAAACACAATTCAGAGATACTGTGTACAATGTGTAGGTCTTTTTTATTGTGTGTTGGATTTTTAGTATCAGTGAATGTTTTAATGATAAGGCGCCTACAGAGAAAATATTAACAAATGCTAACCCTATCGTGTATAATTTATTATGAATAACTAACTGGCCAGTTAAATAAAGTATGTTTGTCATTTAATCAGATGATTCCGTATAAATATAAACCATATGGGAAAAAATAGTATAATCTCATATAGCTATATATTTATTTTTTTACTACTTCCGCTCCGCAGAACGCGCGTTTCGTCTCGAGCAGCGCACGCACAGGAGATGACAGGGACCGCGCGAAATTTCTGAGGTAGGCTAATGTTTATATGACGACAAATTATATCACCGTTTTATGAAAAGAATATATTTGTGATAGTATTGGTCATTAAAGTAAAGGTTAGGCCTATCTAAAATTAGTTTGAAAGAAAAACAACATAGAGAGCTAGGCCTAATTTTAAAATCCCGTTCTTGAATCACGTCGACCAGTCTATGATCACGACGCTTAAATTATTAAGAAACTATGTTTGGATTTGCTTATTTTTTTACATTTCGATTCAAATGTATATTATTTAAGCATTTTTTGTAGCTAAATGTGTTAGAGGTAGTATATTATAGGGTTAATTTTCAATATTTAGCATCAGGCTTTAGGTGAAGCTTATTTTTCAAAACAAACAAAAAAGGCCTACCACCTGTCTCCCTTTTTTACCCAGCCCATTTGCATTCTTGGGATAGCCTATTTACATGGCAAACATCACATATGAAACACAAAAACTATACAAACATTCAATCATCTCCATTGTTGTTTTTAGACTTTTTCCTGGTACAACCAAATACGAAAAAGCAATCACCTGTGCTTAATGTAAAGTGATGGTCTTATTCTCGTAGGGTGGAGTGTTTTCTGCCACCTGTTTTTCACCTTGCTATCTATTCAGTGCACTTGATTTCCCCTTCACCCATTCATAAGAGATTGGATAACTAATTAGCAGCTTAATTATACCTACAGCGGAGTCCAAAGCTGTTAGGATTGTCAATCGATGATTAAACATGTCAAAACACACACACAAAGTCGATCCTGTCAGAAGCATTTATTTTCACCCGGGTGTTTTGGGACATAAATAAACACCTGGGAAGGTGACTTTTGTTTAACAGATTATCAAGGGACATATACACATCTTTATCATTACTACGGTTAACCAGGCAGAGCAAATGCACAGTGACTGATCATAACATTGCTCTGTTTTTAAAGTTCATAGCAAATCTATTGGGGACTTATTATGACCGTGATGATGATGATCGTGGTAATTGCAGCAGCTGAGCTAATGAATAATGACCCAGAACACAGTCATGGAGTTAAAGTGGACAAAAACACATGAATTTGAAAGCAGGAACTACTTTTGAGTATATTGATGGGCTTTATGCTAATACACAAAGCCACTCATGTGTACTTATTTATACTTAATATACTAATAAGTGCATTTTGGAAACATTGCACTATTATGAGTTATATTAAATACAGGGGTTGGACAATGAAACTGAAACACTGGCCAGTATTGTATTGGAGGATTCACGCCTGTATATGCGCGGACTTGTGGCCAATCTTCTCTGATTTTACATTACATGTTGAATTAGCAGAGCAATAGCACAGCTGCACATAAAACATTACAATCCACACAACATAACGGGAGACACATAAGAGGTAATAAGAGGACATATTGTTGGTGTGAGTCTCGCTGGCTCATCTGTGACCAGGACAGTCTTTGTAGTGTATCGAGAGCTATGCTATACAGGGTAATGTTGGCAAACCACCATGTAGGACAAACCACATCCAACAGGAGTAACTGGCGACACAAGAGGAAGCTGAGAGGGATGTAACCCTGTATCCAAAAAACATAAAACCACAACTGAAATAAATACACAGCTCGACTCTCTTGTTTCCACCAAAACTGTTCGTCCGAGTGTCACAGAGTCAGTATTCATGGTCGAGCTGCTACAGCCACATTTTTGGTCACTCGTGCCAATGCCAAATGTCGGTTTCAATGAACATGTATTGTACATGAACATATATTGTTCTCTGATGAGTCCACCTTCACATTCATGAGAGTTATGGTGTAGAGATGAACCAGAGAGGCTGAACCCAGACTCTTGCTGTCCAGAGTGAACCACTGGGTGGATCAGTGATGGTTTGGGCTTCAGTATCATGGCTTTCTCTACTGTACTTGATGGATGCGTCACTGCCAAGGACTAGCGAACCATTCTGGAGGACCGTGTGCATTTAATGATTCAAACATTGTACCCTGAAGATGAGGTTGTGTATCAGCATGATAATGCACCAATACACACAGCAAGACTGGTGACTGAATGGTTTGATGAACATCACCAGACCTAAATATTTTTGAGCAACGTTGGGGTATTTTGGAGCGAGTCAAAAACGGACAGTTTTCTGGAAGAGGAACGGCTCAAAATCCCTCTGGCCGCCGTGAAGGACTTGTATCTGTCATTCCCAAGATGAACTGATGCTGTAAAGGCTGCCAAACGAGACCCTACACCATACCAATACATTATTGTGGTCTAAAACCAGGTTATATTTTCATCGTCCAACCCCTGTGTGTGATTTCAGAAAGAAGTAAATAATCTGAGGCAAACGCAGAGTGCTGGTTAACAGGTTTGTGAAAGGTTTTGGAGGAACAGGAATATTATGGATATAGAGAAAGATGCAATTTAATAGCATCTAAAATAAATACTTGTAAGGGAAAAAGATTTGAAACACTGCTCAATTTTGATCTTAAAATGTCTGTGACTCTTTATTCCTGACACGGCCATGTTTTACATTTCTTACAAAAGCCAATAGAATAAAAACAGTGCAATTTGGGGTAACACTTTCTATAATTAATTATAGCCCCATTTATACTTATTTATAAGTATTAGCCTACTATTTTATAAATATATTATTAAAGACTCATTAAGACCTATTCTGCATTATAAGAACAGTTATAGTTACATTTATATATATATATATATATATATATATATATTATAATTGTAAGTCATACATTTGCTTTTTCATGTACTCGCTCATAATCCATTATTATACACTGATTTATAGATGATGACATTGTTTGCTGTACCAATTAGTTATCAATTATGTCTTTAATGGCTAATGTTTGCATTAGAGGTCATAAATGGTCATTTTGATTTGTTAAAATCTATATCTTCTCAACCATATGCATGGTATTGCTCATAGCAGTTTGAAATTACACTTTAATAATAAACTATTAAAATGTATAATGAGCACATCTTTATGATTTCTTAATATTTACTTTAAGAAAATTGCATCCTATGTTATCACTTTACTTAAAGCCATGAATGATGCATTTATAGAAGTTATTATTGTCTCCATAGTTAACGTCATTATTAGTTAACTTTTTTCATCTGTGCTCTATTAATTATCCTCATGTTTGTTGATCCCTCACATTCATTCTCTGGTCGGTGTACTTAAGTGTTACATTAAGTGTGTGTTGCCCTGCCTGTCTAAGTATTGTTTGTATTCCCCTCATTAAACTTCGCATCGGAACTTTATTCTTCATCTTCGTCTGCCTTCCTGCAACGACCTGTGACAATTATCACTCACAATAAGTACTTATAAGAGCAAAACACGGCTACTAATAACAGTATATTCCCTTATTTGAAATAAATAAATCTGAATCACTAAAAAGTCATTGTAACAATAATGTAATAACATTTTAGCAATGCATGTTGCATCTTTATAAATAACCATACGACTGACTAATTAATACTTATAAATCTGTGTATAAAGGATTATGAGTACGCGGATTAAATAAGCAAATGCATGACTTATGTAATTATAAAAAATAATATAAATGTAACTATAACTGTGCTTATAATGCAGTATATATAGGTCTTAATGAGTCTCTATAAATATATAGAATAGTAATACTTATAATTCATTATAAGCAGGGTCTTCATCGAAAGTTTTACTAATTTAGCAGTATGCTGGCGATATCAATTTTAGAGCTACTGTTCAAACTCTTACATCGTCTCCAAATTACCCCGTTACGCAGACAATAGGTTTAACCCAAATTATTCTCAATGTCTGAAGTGCAAAGTCGAAGGGGTGACTACATATTAAAGCCTAACACAATTATAGAAGACTTATATTTAATACACAATGTGATCTCAGTCCACTTGACTTTTTGTTGGGTGCTGCTGATAATAATAATAAAAATGCTTCAAATAGGAAATTGTTTAATCTCCTTACTTATGCTGCCCGAGAGCATTTTTCTAAACTGGATCTCTGATAAGCCATGAAGTTATTTGATTTTCTTTCACTGGAATATATCACTTACTGGTCAAAAGGGGAAATGGATATGTTTTATCAGACTCCTTTCTTTTAAGTGTCTCAAGATGTCACATATCTTTTTGCAAAACCTTGGCAGGTCAACATGAACCTATTTGTTGTTGTTGCGGTTCTTTGTTTGTTTTTGACGATGCATGTATCTGGATTTTGTCGGAATACTTGTGATCTTGTGATGTTAAAGAATTAATAAAACATTGGATAAAAAATGAAAATTGGATGTTTGGATATATAAATGAATTCATAGAAAACTGGATGCAAATCACTCTTATACAAAGTTACAAACAGATTTCACACACACAATGTCATCCTGGCACTTTATTTATCTGCCTTAAGTTAGTTGAATGTAAAATTTAAATGCCAAGGCAATCATATATTTGCTCTAATATTATGCTACTATTTCAAGATACAAGACGTGTCAAGCGGAAAAAAAGGAGATGGCCATGAAACTGCTCATACTTGTGTTTTAGATTCACAAATGTTTATTGAATATTTAAAAATAAAGCATTTTTAAAAGTCAATTTCTTAAGAAGTGATCTCGAAGATCTGTGCTACATCCTGTCTTCAGTTTTCTCTACATTCTGTGGTTTCACTCTGAGAAGAGATAAGAGAGCGTTTTCCATTATACAAACACATGAGTGAAACAGTCTTATGTAGAAAGGTTCAATCACAAAGAGCAAGATTATGGAAAGAAATAAGGCAATGCGTGATATTATCTTTCATGTGCATCAAAAATAAGCTACATTTTAAATAGAAAAAAACATACAGAACTGCTGTGTATCATGTTTGTTATCTAATGGACAGTAGTCTGTAATTGTAGTCTGGATCTAATGGACTAACAAAAGTGCAGACCTTTTGACCCTGGATTTTCCATGATTTTTCCACTCATTTGTCATTGTTTTAATTTATAGTCTGATTCAACATGACTCAGAATGCAATGACTTTTCTTATTTACAGGCCTACACAAAAAAATCCGTAATAGGGCATATTCCATAGCCTATTACTTTTTGTACAGGTTTTCGCCATATATTTTGCCCTTCGTTGTGTTGTGTTTTAGGGTTAAAGGAAATTTCTGTAATATATAGGCCTAACTGGATTATATCTGGACTCCGGGTAATAAACTGCCAGTAGCCTACTGTTTTTTTTTTTTTTTTTTACAGTTTATCCTTATTTTCAGATGTCCCATGCAAGTGCGTGTGCATGTGTGATATTGGATTACCCTTTGATCCTGCAGCATGGTGTTCTCCAGACGAATATACATATAGTGCTCCTGAGAGCAGAACAGCCCCTGATGTACAACACGGGTGTGATGATCGCATTGAGACGGGACAAAATGCGCAGAGGGTCTGTGCCATTATTTTTAAACAGATAGCACGGAGTCCCCCTAAAAGTACACACAGTTGAATGAAGAAACAATGGCAACCACGCGATCAGAAAACACATGGCCACTATTATAATGAGGTAAATGGACGCGCGCTTGTTGTCCCGTTCCGCGCTCGCCGGTTCGCGTTCTAGCTGAAATCTGGCGATGAAAAACAGCTTGAAGTTCAAGCCAATCATGATAACGACAGAGAAAATGTTCGCCACAAAAGTACCAAAGCCCGTCACTTTTTCAGCGACCCCAATAGTCACCAGATTATTAACAGCCACCATCAAAAAAGCATAAAGCCAGTAGGCCAGAATCACCAGTAATGTTCTGTTTCGGGTCATGCGCTGCGAGTATTTGAAAGGCGCGGAGACCGCGTGGTACCGGTCCGCCTGAGCGGCCAGAATCGCCATATAGGACAGACCCAGGAAAGTGGGAACTATATAGAAAGTGCGTGTCGGGGAGCCATAATAATCGCGTACATCCAGAACTCCAGCATAATAATAGGAGACGCCCGAGCAGAAGTCACTGAGACTCGTGCTGAGCATGTACATGAAGCGGTTCTCTCTGCGCAGGGATCTGTTCATCATGATGGAGAGAAACACGGACACGTTGAGGAAAATGATGGTGGTGGCGAGAATTACATTGAAGAGAAACAAAAGCACGTTCTCGAAACTAGTAAGAGGCAGCACGGTGCCAAGACCCGCATTGCTCTGAGAAATATTCATGAGTGAAGAGTATCAGTGAACGCAGGTGTAATGGAGCTCAGACATCGCGGATTAATGATTAGCGCGCGACTGAATCAGACGCTCGCGTGGGGCGTTTTTAAAATGAAGTGTAGGACTCACCGGGATTCACGTGGCACGTTCATGGAAGTTTCAGGGCCTGTTTTAATTAACTGTCTGCATATAGAAATGAGCGCACATAACATTAGGGACAATAAAGTAGCCTATTTTCCATTCCATATCTATTTTTCTTTTTTTAGTTACCAATTTATGGGCCAATATTAACTCTTCGGATACATGAATTATGACCTCAGCCAGGGATTTTTTTACTTATGTGTTGATCTTAGGGCATGAAAAACAAGATTAGATTTTTTTAAGCATATTTTTTCAAAGAGATTTTCAGATGTCCACTTGGGACAGTGTACGTTTTTGGTTTTAACTGAACTGAAGAGATAAAACGTACTGTAATGAAATGATATAAAATCATGAAATTCAGATTACTTTTTTATGTAACAAGTAATACATTACAAGTAACATGCATAATGTAATCAGAATGCTTTTTGATGTAACAAATAAAGTAACGCATTACAAGTAACGTGCATTATTTAATCAGATTACTTTTTATGTTACAAGTACAAGTAGCCTAACGCAATCAAATTACTTTTTTGATGTAACAAGTAATAATTTACAACTATTGTACATTACATAATCAGATTACTTTTGTTGATGTAACAAATAAAGCATTACAAGTTGTGCATTACATTGAAGTGGATTCTGGAAACCAATGCCGCTTCAATATCCTTTTGAGTGATTTGTGATGATGAGTGATTTATAATCAAGGTATTAATCAATATTTATCCTTCTACATATTAAATTATTTGAATGACTTCTTCAAGCTTATGAGATTTACTTAGAATTAGATGACTGTTTACTGTAATGTGCTTTCTCCATATTTTTGAGAGAGGCATACATGTTGAAACATATATTTACTCCTCTAGTCTAGCTGACCAAGACACTCACTCCAGCCTGTCTTCTATGTGACCAATTGTTAGTTAAAGCATTTACTGTATTTTTCATCTTCAGTCACTAGAGAATAATGACGAATATTGTCTGAACCTCTTACTAAGAGGAAGTATCTAATCATATGTTTTGGAAAATTTCTGTGGTCAGAGCTAGAGCTCGACAAAATCCAACCTAAGAAGCTGTGTGTGTGTGTGTGTGTGTGTGTGTGTGTGTGTGTGCGTGTGTGTGAGTGTGAGTGTGTGTGTGTGTGTGTGCTCTTTTGTTACGGGACACCCTGATATTCTTGAGGTGAACAATTGGCACGCAGGGGAGGTGAAATAACAATGTGTCATCCTGATAATCAATGGAGATATTCTTCTGACGAACAGCCATGTGACCCTAGACCACAAAACCAGTCACATGGGCCAGTCACATGAGATTTACACATCACATGAAATGTGAATAAATAAGCTTTCCATTGATGTGTGGTTTGTTATGATAGGACGATATTTGGCCGAGATACAACTATTTGAAAAGCTGGAATCTGAGGGTGCAAAAAAATCAAAACATTGAGAAAATCTCTTTTAAAGTTGTGCATTTATGTTCACGATTGTGCTGCATTCACTCACAAAAATACATGTTTTATATATTTACGGTAGGAAATTTACTAAATATCTGCATGAAACATGATCTTTCATTAATATCCTAATGATTTTTGGCTTAAAAGATCATTTTGACCCATACAATGTATTGTTGGCTATTGCCACAAATATACCAATTTTTTATAGATTTTGTGGTCCAGGGTCACATTTTCAGCTGCCCACTGACCTCTATGCACGAAAGGGTTAAAGTGTTTGCCATTTTTTTGGGGCCCACACTGTCGCTTTTTAATATTTTGACCGTTTTATAAAAAGGCTCATAAGAATAGGCTACTTAGACTATTATGTATCAAAATATCATGCATGATTGATCCACAAATCTCTTATTGCAGGCCCAACATCTCTCCCATCAATCACAGCGCAAGGGTCTCTGACACCAACCAAGCAAATAAAAATGTAAAAAATTCCCATGTGATATTATCTGAATCATTCATCAGTCGAATTTCAGTCTCATGGGATTGAGCCTCATCTACTTAAACACCCTTTAACCAGCACCAGTGTCTCCCATCTACTAAAGCCTCATTGCAATGCTCACCTTTAACCTAACCGTTCCACTCTCTGTTGACTTTTCGCGTCCTGAAGATTATTTGATATTTATGTTTCATATCCTGTTCGCCACATGTTCGTCTCTTCTGGCAGGGTCAGTGGTCATCGGCATCATGAGCACCAAAGCCCTTCGCTCCCAGAACCGCTTCATCTTCATGTTAAACACCAGCATCAGTGACACGTTAACCGGCGGCTCCGTCTTCTACCTCGGCCTGTTTGACGTCCAGGAGGGTTACCCGTCCCGAAACGGCACTTATTACATTTTACCGTCATTTCTAGGAGTGAACGTGTTGACATTTGTGTTTGCTCAGTTTGACAGATACCTGGCTGTGTGTCACCCCTTCTTCTACAAGCGTTACATCACGCGCGGGGTTGTGATCGGCGTTTGCGCGCTCTGTTGGATTTACACATATTCAATTCTTACTGTTCAAAGTGTCGTGCCTGTTGCGTTTGCCGCGCAAATGAACGCGTTTGGGGTCATTGTCCTGCAGGTGATCGTGGCCATCAAAGTGTTAATGACCGTCAAACTGTACATGATCGCGAGGCATCAGCTCAGCCGAGAGATGCCCAGCAGCGACAAGGAGAGCAAGAAAGAATCGCTGCGCATCATCGTTTATGTGGTCATTTGTTTTCTAATCTTGTGGGCTCCGTCTTTTGTGAACATCTCGGTAAAATATGTGACTAAAACCGGGCTGAGGTTCAAAAATGAAGCCACGAATCTGTTCGCGATCATGGCGCGATTGAACGCGCTCAGCACGCCCGCGCTGTATATTTGGGGCAGTCCGTCTTTGCGCGCGGCCGTCTGGAAATCAGTGTGGAGTAAAATATTCAAGAGAAGAACGACAAGGTTTCTTTTTTTGTTACTGAATGTAAAATCTTCAAATCCATGCACACACATCTGTAAAAAAATATTGTAGCCTAATATGTGTAGTAGGGCTATAGCCTACTATTTTACAATCTAAAATCCTTGATAACTTAAAAAAAAAAAGATATGTATCCTAATGAAAAACAGATCAGAAGTTAATGTACTAAAAACACACTGAAAGAATCCTTATATTATTCATATTATGGATTAAGACTTTTACAAGAGGAAAAAAACGAGAGCTTAATACAACATTTCGTATACATCTTAATGGAACAAGGGAATGGACCATTTCAGTTTGATTCGTATTCATAATAATAGCCTAGTAATAAAACAAAGAAAATGTTTAAATGTATCAATACTAATAACAAACTAAATGGTCCATCCGTTGTTCCATTTAATTAAGCTTATTTTCTTTACTCATTTAAAATGATTAATCCATATGAATAATATGTAGCTTTAGAATTATTCAATTCAATTTGATGGCATTTTACTATAGCTACAATTTAAATGGGTAAATCTAAAAAAAAAAGAAGAAAAAAAAAAGACTTGAGTGTAAGGACGTTCCAGACCATTACATTATTTTAAGAACGTTGGTCCTAACATTTAGAGAACTTTTAAAAACATAAAATTGCGGGAACGTTCTGTGTTGGCTGAGTAGGGTCCAAAAATCTGAGACTAGGCTACTAATGAAAATACTTTAAGCACTTTTTTTCCCCCAAATCAAGTTTCCCCCCAAAATCTTTATTTTCAGGTTGAAATGAAGGGGGAAAAGTTTTTCAATATGGTCTCAGACTTTTTAACCCCGCTGTATGAATCAACCGTCCACAGCTGAAGGCACATGACACATTAACGAATCCATTAAACATTTCCTTTGTCAGTGTTATTAATAATTGAATCATCAAGCTGTGTGCATCCTTCATCAGTGCTTTTGTGCGTGTGTTTTGAAACAGGGTGGACTCTGGCCATGTGAAACCCAAGAAGGGAGGAGAGAGAATTCTCAGCATCACACAGAGTTCCAGAGACACGTGAACACTGAAGATTATCTTAAATGGCCAATTGTACCTGAAATAAAGGAGATTCAGTTTAGAATCATCAATGTTTATCCTGCTGCTGAAATCTTACGGAAAAGATTTCGTTTTGAAGTAGATTTATGCTCAAAAGAGCCTGAAAGAAACCATTGAACATCTATTTATTTCTTGTCCGGTCACATTGCAGTTCTGGCAGGATCTTTACAGCTGGCTAATTATTGATATTCCTTCACTAAATGTATTTCAGGTTTTGATTTACGTAGATGGTCTCTAAAAAAAGATGTCATTGATGTTAAACGTTATTATTTGTTTGGGTAAATATCATATTCATAAAAGCAAGTGGAACAACAGTAAACCCTCTTTAACTTGTTTTAAAAATGATCTAGCATCCATAAAATACCTATCCAAAGATAACCAGTCCCTTTGTGAACTGTATAAAAACTTGTATGAATCCCTTTCTTTCTAAGATCTTGTCCTTTATTTTTTCTTGCCAGTTGTAACCCCCTTAAATATTTGAATTATGCTTTTGTTTATTGTACTAAATATGCAGTTTTGTTTTGTTTTATACACATGAACCTATGTAAGCATAGGCGTATATGCAAAGATATAAGACTGGAGATATTTTCATATGCATATACTATTGTTCCCTTTTTGGAGTTTGTAAATTGACTGTTCAATAAAAAAATTAAACTCTATTCTATAAAAACTCTAAAACTCTATTAATTTTTCAATTGAACGGTGAATAATTGACCTCTTGTTTACAGTAAGGACTTTTTTCTCCATATATATCAAATAATAGACGTCATCACATTTAATTTCAACATTTATGTTCACTATATTTACACTGTACTAGCAGTTATGCAAAATGAAACCGTTACATCTTAAAGCCAAGCATGTATATTTAACATACTTTTTCGTTTAATTTAAATGAATTATTGAATGTATTCATCAAATTAATAAACTAAATTGAGGTTAAGACCATAAAGTTGTTTTTTTCCCCCCAAACAAACAAGCATTAGACCAAATGTGCATCCTAAACTTTATTGGACTGTTTTAATAAAACTTTTTAAAAAATATTCTCAGATATAAAGATGAAGACTAAATACTGTAACTGAAGAGGTTAACAGCGTCATATCAGTGTTTATTCCAAAAAACGGAAACTGGAAGGTTAAAAATAAAACAACACAAACTGAATATTACATCCAAATAATTGGAAACCGAATCAGGAAGTAACTCAAACTTGAGACAATACGGATCACAAAGCAGCAAGTTAAAGCCCATTTTCAGACTCAAAATGTCGAACTGTTTTGAAAGGAGTCAATGCGAGCTGTGAGAACAGCTGAGGACTCTTCCATAAAACTGGGTTGAGAATGAAGCTTTTCAAGACTGGGACCCTAAAAAACAGCCAACATGAACTCAAAACCTCAATGTAGATTTAAATCAAACAAAGTTGTGCAGCTGAGCTGATGGCCTGAGTGGCGTTTCGAACCGAAAATTGCGTTGAAGTTGGCCATGAGGCTTTTGCTGCATTACAGAGTTCTGTCACAGTATATAGGGATGAATATGTGGCCGACCAGCAATCATCTCCAGTCTTCCGCTAGAACTCTTAGTATGCATGAAACACAAATGCAGAGTGACAATGAAGGTAAAACAGGAGATGCAGGGTTTCACTCTCCCTTTGTGACCAAATCTTCAATGTAGGCGTCCAGCTCATCGTCACTGCTGATCTCAATGTCCTGCGGGACAAAGTACACACAAGAACAAAGGAATTTCCAAACATTCTTTTCCCATTGATAATTCTGCTCAGTATTCTCATTTCCTTGACAACAGTCAACAAAATCAAAACAAATAGCTAAATCAAAACAATGCAGTAATGTGAGAGTGTGTGTGTGTGTGTTTCAGACCTCCTGGACTTTCTGCAGAAGAGCGACGATGTTGGTTCTGAGTTTGCGGAGTTTCTCTTCAGATTCGCGTAGTTTGGTTTCTGCCCCGCTGCTCTTCTCCTCCACGGCTCGTGCCCGAGACTCGGCCCGCGTCTGGTAGGAATTACACAGACTCTGGAGTCCGGCCTCATACTGCTGGAAATACTCTTTCTGCAATGCACAAGACACTAAGTTAAGCCTCTAAGCACTCAAATCATCTAGCCTTGTTATAAATATCTCAACTATGGTCTGTACTCACGATGGGAAAGGCCACAAGGTCCTCAGCACTCATAGTGTTCACAGAATCTTTCGGGATTCGGAAATCCGGCGGGAAAAAATACCGTATAAACGTCCTGTGGAAAACAAACCATGAATGTAGGGATGAAACGCACAGATCATTAACAGAAACACACTAGAAACACACCTCATCATGGTCACCAGGCCTTCTGTGGTCTCTCGGCTCGGCCCGCTCTGAGTCGTGTCGGGCTCAGCAGCGGTGGGCGGAGTTACAGACCGTGCTGGACCCTGATTGGTGTCTGGACTTCGTGACTCTGGAGAGGCTGGACGCATGAGACGGACATCATCGCTGCCCTTAAACACCCTGAAAACAAACATAAAAACTCAAATGAACATTCATTTGATGTGCAAAAGCATTTTGAATTTTAAAATTAAAGACAAAGTTTATGGGAGGAGACTATTTAACATGCTTTTTGCAACATGGTTTGCTGTAGTATATTAACTGGCATTTGCGCCATTATTTAACACTCGAAAAAGCATGTCTTCTCCCTTTTTGGGATTGCTTTCTCACATTAATTTGCCCTGTTTAGTAAATCTGGCCCTTCGTGTAGTATGTCATAAATATGGATTAGTGTATGATTGTGCATGTACCAGCGGTCTCTTGGAGTGTTCATGGGAACGTAGTCGAACTTGACTTTCCAGCGTACGTTGTCCTTTCCCGTCTCTACTGCGGTCACGCGACCCGTGAACCACTCGCCGTTCACCTTTGCCTCTACCTGCATGCCTTTATCTACAACACACACCGTTGATTAGATCTCGACCACACAATTCCACGCATCTCTCTACTATCCGAAATGATATACATGCATTACCTTTCTGTGCATTATTTTTGGTCACATCTTTCTTCAGATCTTCATTAGTGCTATTCGTGATAACCTGAGAGAGAAATTAAGTTGAATTAAAACTGTATTGAGTGTGAATTAAGCGGTGTGAATGTGATTCTGTACCTCAGTGTTGGTCTGTTTGACTGGTGCTTCTGCTGCTGCTGCTACTGGTACTGGTACTGGTTTTTTTTCCACTGCAGTTTTCCCTCGAGCCTGAACAGACGCCGCCATCTTAGATTTTTTGGGTTGAGGTTCATCCTCTTCTGACGCACTGTCTTCTTCATCCTCTTCTTCCTCCTCTTCCTCTTCACTTTCTTCTTCCTCGTCATCCTCCTCTTCTTGGACTCTTCCCTTCTTTATGTTTCCTTTCTTGCTGGGTGGAGTTTGTTTGCCAGCAGTCTTGGCGGACGGTGGCTAGCATAAAATAGTTATGATATTTTAAAGCACAGTCGGTGTGAAAACACAAGATATTTAAAGTTTGAGTTTATATATGTGTTTTTGAGCATGTATGCAAGACGACTTACTGTAGCAGTGCGGCTCTGCATGGCACTTCTGCGAGCCTGTGTCTTTGTGGGTGGAGTTGGGGGCGGGGCCACAGGTTTGGGGCCGGGTTTTGTTGCCTTCGCTGCAGGTGACGGCTTCGCTTTGGGTGGAGGTGCCGGTGGGGTCCGCGTGGGTCGTGATGGAGGCGTAGGTTTAGGGGGAGGAGTTTTTGTTATCTGTGGTTGACTGACAGCTTTTCTGACCACTGCAGGGAGAGGCGGTGAACGTGGGCGGGGTGCTGCTCGCTGGGATGAGCGGGTCGGCTATAAGGGGTAAACAAAAACAACAAAAAAAAGAGAACAATAAATAGCTTGAAACCTATCAAAAACATACCCAGGTCCAATTAACCATTTCAAAAAAGAAAGAAAAAAAAAGCCTATTTTTAGGATATTTAAGTTATATGGAAGCTTGTTTGCGCCACAGAATAAAAAAAAAAGGTAATTGCGACTTTCTCACAATTCTGATTTTACACCTTGTAGACAGTTTTTATCAGAATTGAGTGATATAAAATTGTAATTGTGTTATAAAGTCAGAATTGTGAGACACAAATTCGCAATTACGAGAAAAAAAAGGGTCAGAATTGCACGTTTATATCTCACTTTATAACTTACAATTCTGACTTTATTTCTCAGAATTGTGAGATGTAAACTTGCCATTGTGAGATAAAAAGTAGCAATTATCTTTTGAAAAGGTTTTATTCTGTGGCCGGAAACAAGCTTCCATACAGTTATCATACTACACATAATGCGAACACAAATATATTATTTAAAATGAGTAAATCAAGTATTTATACATCATTGTAAAAACAAAAATCAGTAAGTACTATGAAAAATGTCCAGTTGCATTTGGCCAGAAAAAGTGCAGATTTAAAAAATGTACCTGAGGCGTGCGCTCTTCTGTAGGTTTTGTACTGACATCTAGAGGCAGCCGTTTTATATCTGTTGCTGATTTTATTGTTGTGGTTTTCTGAATTAGGAGAAATAAAGCATCAATTTTACAAAAACAGACAGAGAAAAGCTCAGATGAGAGCTGAGGTGACAGACAGACCTGCAGGGACTCCAGTTTCTCTTGCTGCTGACGGATTTTATCAGACAGATCTTTCTGTTTGTCCTCTGTCGACTTGATGTCTTTTTTCAAAACGCCGACGGGCAAATTCTGCTTCTGCTCAGACGCATCACACCTAACGGAACAGAACAACAAACAAAACAATAAGAAAGAGACAGTCTTAAATGGTTAGACTGCTTCTGGTGTCTAGTTTCCCAACCTGTCCTGGGTTCCGTCCGGGTTCATGAGACACACCCAGCTGTCTGGGTACCGTTTGTCCACAGCGTCCATCTGAAACGGCAACGTCCGCCATTTCAAACACTTGTCTTCAGGAAGATAAAAACAATTAAGATATTAGATTCATACAGGGGTATATCGAATATGAATATTGTGCAAAAGTTCATTTCTTTCAGTAATTCAACTTAAAAGGTGCAAACTAATATATTATATAGACTCATTACATGCAAAGTGAGATTTTCAAGCCTTTATTTGTTATAATTTTGATTATTGTCCTAAGTTAGGATCAAATCAGTAACCCTGAGTAAGAGCATAATATGTTTTTAGGATATAAATGTGTTTCTGGCATGTTAAAGGAAGTTTGTGAAGTGCGGACAGTGAGTTTATGTTCGTACCACACTGGATGGTGACCGGTATCTCCATGGCTCTCCGTCGGCGAAACCGAAGTTCATTTGATGGGACGGCGTTCCAGTTGGCAGACAAATAGCCAAATTCATCCCAGAATTTCACTATACCCTTCTGAGCTGTTGAGGGAAACATTTAATTCATGTTAAATTTATTACAAACATTATAAAAAATAATATGTCTGCGCATGTTAGTCATCAACAAAAAGAAGACAAACACATAGACTGACCTATACCGATGTCCTTCCAGTACTGGGCGAGATATTCTCCCATGGCTCTCAGTAAGTGTCTGTATTCTTTAGCATCTGCAAAGTCCTGCTTGTTGTGCGTTGGCTCAAGCACTAGATAGGGAACATCCACCACTCCTACAACACCTCCACAGGCCCTGATACACACACACACACACACAAACAGTTAATGCTATTGTTACTAGAGATGCACCGATGTATATTTCATGCAGTGCTGCTATCTGCGTTTTAATGTTAATCGGACAACAAATAACTAAATAACTTTTGTAACTTTCATAAGGATTAATATGTATAGGGCTCTATGATTTCCACAATGCGGAAAACGCGGACAGAATCCAGTCATCAGTTTTACTTAAAGTTACAGAAATATATTACTGTTGTACAGTGAAGAATATGCAGTGTTTTATTTTACATTTGTTTACTTTATTTCTGTACCTAAAAATACTGTTAAGCAAGCCTACCTAAAAGCACTGTTTACTTCATATCTACAGCACTTCGGTCTGCAGGTGCAGTTGTAAAGAGCTTTATAAAGAAAATGTGAGTGAAGTATGTATCTCTGTTCTCTTGTATTTATGTTGGCAGCTGAATGTTAAATGGATCCAATCCATGTTTAGAAATTATTTGATGATGCAGCAATAAACTAGTATAACTTAATACATGTTTTATTTTATAACTTTGCTGATTTAAAACATGATCAAAACACTATCTATTTTAAATGACAAAAGTTCAAACAAGAGACAAATCGGCCAATAATTGGTTTGTTAAAATCGGTCTCGGCCCCAAAAATTCCCTAACTGTTACACATCAGCTTGTATAATGCAATATCTGTGTGATTTTCACTCACATTCCTCCCTCCAGCTGTGGTCCCGTCTTCTCATACATCTTAATAAGACGGCTGCAGTTATAGACGAACATACCATCCTGGTCTCGCCTCTCGATGTTCACGCCAAATATAAAGTTCAGCTCCTTGGGTTCTTTCAAAGCTCTGAAACGACAAAATGCTGATTTGAAACCGTGTTCTGTGAGCGTTATACAAATAAATCTTGACAAATAGTGTGTTTCAAGGATATGAGGCTATATTAGACTAAAGTCAAATGTGATAACTATAAAACATCTCATAGGGTCATAATGTATTTGTAGGAGTGGATGGGTGTGTGTTACTTTTGTTTGGATGCATGGATGGCTTGTTTTCTAGTAGCTTCGGCACGTAGCGCCACAGCCGAATCCTGCGCCTTTCTCAGTGCGGCCTGAAATCACATGATGAGAATATGAAATATTAAAAACCTGCATATCCGACAAACTCATAAGTGCTATTTATGAGCATTTATTTAATAAATAGATAAAAATGGATAAATAGTCCAGAGTTCTGTTCTGGGTCTGAATTGTGTGTGTCTTACTCTGGCTTCTTTGGATAAGTCATCACCAAGCTTTAACTCCAGGGCACGAGCTTTACTCTCGGATTCCCGTGCCTTCTCCTCAGCTAGAGAGGAAGCCAAACATACGCACAAGTCAAATGCCATTTACTTATACAGTGTTTTTCCTACATTTAAATATTATTTGCTGGCTGCCAAAACAATTTTTTGGCCCGCCAAAGCCTTATTTGATCAGTTATTGTGATTTATGATTGATGTTGATGACAGCTGGACTTGTAACAGGGCGCATGTTAACTGAGAGAGAACGAGCAAAAGTCAGCGGTAGTTTTTTTTCTGACACCGCATGAAACGCATAGATCAGCGGCCCATTGGTTATTTTCTTGATTGACACTGGGCTGGCCCAATCACATCTTTAATGTGAAGTACAAAAATGTGATCGAGTGATGACTGATTAACAGTAATGTAAATGATAAATGTCCTAATACCTGTTGATACTACAACAATGCAAAGTATATGCTCTTCACCTTGCAGTTTTTCACATATCATGTAAGACTCAATTTCTCCATTTCTTTGGACAAAACTCTCCAGAAAGTGCCATTTAATGGTTTATTTTTCAAAAAAAAATTCCCTAGGGAGTGGGGGCCCCACATAATAAATCCCAATTTAATCCCTGTATATATACACATGCCGGTAAATATAAATATATATATATATATACACTACATAAATCATTATACAAGAAAAGACAAAAGAAGAAATATTTAAGTGATTTGATTGTAAATGTCTAATTCACTCACTTCACTAAGAATCTAGTCTAAAACCATTTATATATACCTCATCTGTTCGAATCTTTATCAAAGGAAGGCTGAGATGATGCCTTTACAAAAATGCCCATTTCCTGTGTGCTTTTAAAGCAAGCTACATCTGTCAACACTTATCGTTCAGTAGGCTATTTGTGGAGCTTAAAAGCAGAAACGGTCAGATAGAGGAAATGCCATCATAACCCACAAAGCCCGAAGTCAACTTCCCGTAAAGGGGCGGTATAATGCCCTTTTCACAAGATATAAAATAAGTCTCTGATGTCCCCAGAGTGTGTGTGTGAAGTTTTAGCTCAAAATACCCACAGATATTTTTATATAACATGTTAAAGTTGTCCCTTTTTGAGGGTGAGCAAAAAATGCACCGTTTTTGTCTGTCCCTTTAAATGCAAATAAGCTGCTGCTCCCGGCACAGGGGGCGGAGCTTCAAGAGCTTGTGTCCTTTTACCTCACACACACATGCACTAAAAATGTCAATGTTTATGTTCAAACCGGAGTCAGAAAGATGGAGAGACTCAAGAAGAAGTGACAACATGTAGAAGCAACATTTCTGAATGGTTAGTTGATGAATTTATGTAGTTTATGTGTAGTTATCTTCTAGTCATTGATTAGCATATTCTATCATGATAATCTATAAATCGTGTTCAGGGGGCGGGGTTTATGTAAATTCTAGGGTTGTGATGTCACTAACCCAGGAGGAATGTTGTGTAGTCTCTACCAGCCGTTTGTTGTAGTCCTTAAAAAACTATTTCTTTAAAAGCAAATATCTCCCTTTGCTTTGAACTGAGTGTTGTAACTATGCAGATGTTGTTTATGATCAAACAGCAACATTACACACTAACTAAAGTAAGAAAAGTGAAATCATAATCAACCCCCCCTTTAAACACCCACCTGCGATACTAGTCCAGTTTGAGCTGTTTGTGTGGGCTGGGGTTAAACTCACCGAGTTTCGAGAGGTGATCTGCCTTCTTGACCTCCTGCTCCGCACGGGTTTTAAAGCGAGTCGACGTGTATTTGTACATCCTAGAAGTCAAAAGAACAGGCTGATCGGTATTTGGGATTATTTTTGCCACTAACTCTGAGGGAGTTACAAGAATGCTCCACTATAAAACTAGTACTTTTCACAACATTAAGAGGTTTGATTTGAAACCCTGAGGCAGTGTAGATGTGTGAAGCTGGTATTTATTCATGTTTACCTAGGGTTATACAAGCAACAGGACAATCGCTTGGTTCGAACTTTGTGACTCTGAATGAAGATCCTCATCCTGGGGTCGATGTACAGGACAGCAGCATACGCACGGAAGGACCTCCTCTCTGGCTTTCTGTTTATGACAACAAACGTACATTCAGCATCATCAAAAAACATCCAACATTACATTAACATGTTAAAAACCCACACTGTATGCCAGCTCAAGAGAAACACTGCCAATCGGCAGTTAGCATCACGCTGGTTCCCTCGACAAAAACCCAATAGGATTTTGCCGTAGGCTTTTGGATTATCGCTAAAAACCAGCTCTGTGATCAACTGAAGTTTATGATACTTGCATGTTTTGTCCATCAAGATAATTATCACATATGAACTTTCATTCATTTTAAAGCCTAAATGCAGTCGCCAGAAGTAAAAAGCTAAAGGAAAGCTGTAAACGAACTACATCACGGTCCCATAGTTTCACCGTCACCATCACTAATCCTCCGACAACTCTTACAGTTTTTATCTAAAAACATTTTCCCAGAACATTCGGGTTATAATAGTTTGTAAGAACTATAGAACTATAGTTTGTAAGAACTATAAGAACCTGTTCGGCGTTTATTCTCCTCGACAGACTCTGTAGTCTCATTTAGCCACTTGTTAGCAAGCGCCTTTTTCAAGACACGTAACAGCTTAAAAAAAACATGAGTGGGGTAATACTGATGTATTTTATGCCGTAGAATAAAACGTGAAAGTGTCTTGAGCTTGTTCACCACAGACATTATTTCAGCCGTTTAATCAAAATCCCATTAAAAAAAACACATTGATTTCGGGACGATGGAACCGGCAGTGTTAAAATGCAACTCGCTTCTGCGTTTTGGCCTACAAAGTGATGTCATGCCTACACTACTCTATATCAGTCGGTTTATGACAATCCTGCTGTCTTTCTGTAGAGTTTAGCTGAGCCTGTCTGGATGTTTCTAGAAATCCTGAAGACCTTGACTAGCTGGTTTAATTTAGGGTGACCAAACGACATGGATCTAATAAACTTGGGTACGACGTGTACAGTATGTAGACTGTATGATGATGACGTCTATTGAATCTTAGGCTACGACACAAGTTAGTATAGAAGAATAAAGCAGCATCAGCATTTGCTAGTGGTAAACAAATAGAGCAAGATGAATCGCACTTTGGCAACTGTTTTTTTTATATACGCTGAAAAAAAGAGGAAGAGAAAGAGGAGAATATATGGACGCGATCATGGCGAGGGAAAAGAGGACAATCTCGCAAATGGCAAAAGTAGTTTTAAGCTTTAGCGCCATGTCGCGTTAATCAATATGCCATTTCATGTTGCATTTCTATTGGCTAGTCAGTAGACGCAGTAGGTCGTAGCAGCAAACACATTGTGAGATGATTTATGAATTTATGACAGTGTCAGAAAATAATCGCAGGCTATCTTTGGTCGCAAGACCGTGACAACGGCCGTCTTTGAACCTCTCTGACTGAACGACGGAGGACCACCGTTTAGGAGCCACGACTACAGAAATCGCCACGATTGGTCATCTTTAATCTGGGACAGCCCAAAAATCATACAATGTGTACCGTGCATAAGGCTGCTGTCACTTTAAGAGCTAATGCACGGATCCAATAAACTGTTCTCGTATACTTAAGACAATCTTTAATATCAAACACGTCCCGCAGTTTAGCAACAGTAGACTGCATTTTACAACACTCACTTGTTATTTGGCTGATTTGGATGTTAAAGTCCCCCTGTAGTCAATCATTGTATCTCTAAAAACTCATCTTTCATCACCAAAATGACATATTTAAAAGTTTTTTCCTTGATGCCTTAAAATAGCTGGAATGTAACTTTACACCCTTGCCTCATTTAGTATACGCAGTTCTATGAATATGCAAATTAGCCCCGCCTCCACTCTCTGAGATCCACTCGTTGACGATCACACGTTGATCTGATTGGTTACAAGGTAGTTTGTGACGTCAGAAACACCGGCGATTTCAAACCGTGTTTTTGAGTGTCTTTGGTTCACTGCAGTTTTAAGGAGAAAATACTCAGCAATGGTGTTGACTTATGAATTTGCACATGGTTTGTGCAAATATATAACATATAAACAACATTAAAAGTGTGATTTTACACTACAGGGGGACTTTAAGTTTAATCTCACAGCCCTACATAAGAGTTATTGCTAAGATCTGCAGAAATTGGACAGGATTAGACAACCCTGGTTATGATAATTAGCGAATGGACTCACACTCCCTCTACGGGCGTCCCGGCCATCATAATGTCCTGGTGGTCCGTCTCCACATCCAGCTCCGGCTCTCGGTTATCCATCAACTTCAAATTATAAACTACAACCAGTGTACCTACAAACACACAATACTCAGATTTAACGGCCTCACCAGACACAATCTGATTAACCTCAATGATTTAATTTCAGACAAAGTACTGTAAAAACCAACCGCTGGGTCCTTCGATCTTCTTGAACTGCCGAAATAGCTGCTCTTCGTTCTTAAAAGGAGAATACTTGAAGATGAGTTCAGTCTCGGTAGCGTACTTCTCAGTGTCTTGAGTCAGAGGCTGCTGGGTTTTCACGTCCCAACTGGGTAATGGGACAATCACCTACGAGAGCAGGCCACAAGCATTTAGAGATCTGCTCTTCGCTCAGACTGAGCGTTTGTGTATGATGCTTCGCCATCAGCATCTTACCTCATCCAGACCCTCTTCTTCATGAAACGTTCGCGACAAAAACAAACACGTTAATTTGTCGTCTTTTTTGGTGAAAAGAATGAAGTCCTTCCCTATACGCATGGACCCCCTAAAAGAGACCAGAATTTTTTAAGTATAAAGACACACACATATAACAAGATAATGGCAGTTCATCGGTTTCCAAGAAAAGTGTAACGATACTTACGACTTTAATCCGTTTCCATACTGGCCGATGTGAGTAGACTCTGGGAAGCGCTTGCTCGACTTGCCGAACTGGATGACGTGAGTGGCTTCACCTATTCAAAACAGTTCTGTTGTTATCACTGTTGTGTATGAGATCTTGAGTGAAAATGTATGCATTTTGTGGTATGAAGGGTTTGGTTTATCTTTGCTTTACTCACTGGGGTCCATTCCAGTGCCATCGTCAAGAAAACACAGCATAAACCCGCCTCTCAGATCTGGTCTCTTCTCTGATTGGCGGTAACAAATGAATATTAACAATCTATTTGTTATACTACAGATTTTAGCAAATGTTGACATTTATTTCTACAACTTAGTTAAAACCATTGTATGTAACCTAACCTGTGTAGATGTCTATCCGTGTGGCATTGGCGTCTCTGTAGAAAATAAATGGGAGTCTATCATGCAAATCTTTTTGATGATAGAAGCCCTTTTTACAGCTGGTATTAAGATGCCAGTAAGTTTTGGTTGATCAGATCACAAGTAGACGAGAGAGACAAATTCCCGTTTACACCTGGTGTTATAATCCGTCTCTTTTGTCCACTTTTGTCCGGATTTCTTCGAGGGGAGGGTCTAAGGGTGAGTAAATGTATGGGCTTTTTCAGATCTTTCGATCTAATGGATGAAATAAGCTTGTGTAATTTACATATGAAGGCGACGGAAACACACACAGTGAACATCAGCTTTAGTTTCTGCTCTGACAAACACAAGACCAGCCGAACGCTGTGAGTGTGTGTTAGAAATCAGGAATGGAGAGAGAACATTGAGCTTGGTGTGTTTTTCATCTTCAAACCAAACTTGGGTCTTCAGCCGATAAAGTTTAAACCCCGTCTGGCTCGAGCTCTTCCTATAATGTCACTCATTAGATCAGTAGACAGATAGAAGACGGTCTTTTGTGGCAGTTTGAACACATTCGATCACATGAGCGTTTACACTACGAAAGCAATCCGGTCGAATGTGTTTTCAACTCCCTGTGGAAGTGTGGAAAGTGGACAAGCTCAAAACGTTAACATCTGTATTTAGTGTCGTTCACTTTTGATCCGATCAACCAAAACACATCTTAACACCAGGAGTAAACAGCGCCTTAGTGTCAGAAATATTTATTTTTAAAAACAAAATTGTGTTTGTACCTTGAGTTGTCCACGAGTTCAGCCAAAGCTCCAAAAAGAAACTCATGGGTTGTCCTGTTGGCAATAATAGAATTGATAAACAACAAAAGAAATGACCTTTTTCATGGCCACTGTTAGTTTTGTCCTTTATGGCAATAAATACCCAAGTACTTGTCAAAATATATTCATACATTATTAGAACATTGTAATACATTGTCTAAACAGGGCAACATCCCCATTCAAAATTGTTCTTTGGTCTCCGATTCACAAAAACATACATCGTTTGCAATCCCAGTAACAGTAATTTCATTGAAACAATAAATTACTTCTGGGTATGTTGTCATTGCAAACTGCTTTACGGAAAGTAGAAGCAGGATCCTACTGACTGTTCACGGACCATGCAATGCATGTCGGCACACAAAATTGACCGCTTTTAAAAATCACAAGTTTCAATCTGATTGGCTGATTGATTGAGTCAGGGCGCACCTTTTGTTTTTTTTGCTTGCATGAAAATTTGTAACAGTAACTCAAATTGATACTTACGAGTTTGTGTGCAGATATTCAAAGGTGAGCTGAGCTCGGTTTAGTGAACTATAATTTGTGTAGGCCATCGTCACAAAATAAAACAAATTAAAAAAGAAAACTAGCTGATTGTATTCACGCCTCGTCTCTACATTCTTCCCATTTCATGAGAATCATGTGTGATTGTTCATCACCTAGAAAACAAACAAAAAAAGCATGTCAGTACAAACTAGCCATAGATACAATGCAAAATTGGGATATCACCTGTTTGCATTGGAAAAGACTGTTAAAAAAGGAATATTAACACCGTGTACTGGGATCTAAACTTTTTTTAAATAGTGACAACAATGGGCAATATATTTCAAACAGTAGTGTGCTTCTTTACTGTTATGTCGCATCCAGTGACCTTATTTTTTTGGAAATGAATAATGTTAGATTGCATTTTTAGTTCAATTGAAATGGCTTGAATATGGGATGAAAATATATTTGCAATGCATTTGTATGGGATTCAAGTGCATTGCATTGTGGGATTCCATACAGTGTTATGTTGTATACTGCATTCTGGCAAATGTATCTGCATACTGTGCACAGTATGCATATTACATACTGCAAAAATAGTTAAGTAGCATGTTATTGCGAGAATAACCTACAATTTGAGAGAAGTATTAGTATTGGTTGAAAACATACACAACTATAGCATTTACCATTCTGTGTGCTTTTACCATCTAGTCATATTAAAGGTTTAGTCATACACTTCACATTTTTTTTGGCCAATTAATACGACCAGCAAATGATGGAGCAAACCAAAATGATACCCTTCCCTTTAGCATGCATGATGCATTTATTGAACCTTTACAGACTTTTGCTATTTAAAATGATATAATAATGCACATTTTTCCCTCCTGGGCTAAATAATGACCCAGACAGGTGAGCTCATGAGTGGGGTTTTAACTGTCTGTCCTTGATCTGATTAAATTCACACAGAAACACACGCGAGGCCATCCCATGCTGCCAAGGCCCTTGAGATCCATGCAACAGCAGAGACTGAACTGCTAACACTTTCATTCGCCAAACACTCAAATCATCATCTAAATCTATCACATTTAACTCCTGGCTCACACAATAAAGCATGCACAGAAGAACTGCGGCCTGCCCAGAAACAACCGTCTACATTTACAAAACCAACAGCCTTTGTACAGTAACACAAGCAGTAAATGTGATTTCAATAATGCAAACCATTTAATCACTCCTCGAACTCCGTTTGTATTTATCCAACGATTTCTGCCTGCTGCATGAGGAAAACTACGAAACAAAACGTGTTTATTCCTTTTTCGTTCATAGAAAGTAGATGCAAGGCCTCGAATCGCTCCAGCAAGCGTTTTCCCTCGAACAACACACACGAGAACCGAGACAGCTTGCCCCGCCCTCATCACCACGCTCAGCCAATCACATTACCCGCTGGCTCATTAGGCGCGTCTGATTAGTCGAAGTCGCCGTCATTCAACGTAAAGCAGGAAGTAACGTTGCTGGTCCATGAAGGAATGTGGTGTGGAAAAACGCGGGGACTGGGAGGGAATCGTGCTAAAGCACAACACGACTAATCGATAAGGTGGTCTGCTGCGATTTGTTTAAAAATCATATAAAAGGTAATAATGATAAGACAACTTGTATGTGATATTAAAATACAGGTTAGCATGAATTCAGTCGCGTTTGGTTAGATAAGGTGATTTTACTAATGTATATTTTATTCTGTTTTAAGGTGTAAAACGTGTAGGCTTTTTAGCCAATCGTTTCTGCTAAAAAGGGGATGCTGATGATGATGAAAGTTGTATGTAATGGACGAAGGGGACAAAATGTCTGCCGTGTTTTCTGAACAAGCTGTTTGATCTCCTCAAACATATATTGATTTGTAAGCGCTGTATGCATTGCTTTTTAATGTGTTTTACGCATAAATGGGTAAGAAATCACACCTGACTGTTTCTGACAGCGCTAGTCTCTGTAAACCGCAGAAAGGAGAAAAAAAAAGAAGTTGAGGTAGCGGTCCCCTAACCTTTTAATATTATATTTAAAAGCACAATTTTTAACATTTAATATGCCTATGATCAGACTTAATGATTCATATTTTATGTCTGTTTTTACAAACAAGGTTTAAACTAGTCCAGACTTAAAATGCATGTTTGAGCGGTTTTAACTGAAAGCAATTTGCACTGACATATCTGAAAATATGTCAGTGCCTTTGTTTTGTCTCAAGATGCCCACCAAAGTAATGTTTCCCCCCAAAGCTTGTTTATAAAGCTACCTAAATGTCCTAGTAGTTGAACTAAGGCCTAATCCTGGTTTAATCCATTGGTTTAATCTAAACCCTGTCTGTGGAACCAGACCGTTATGTCACTTTACCGGTAGCTCAATTGTGATATAACTCCAGAGATGATGTTTTGCTGTCATGCATTGCTTTCTTTGTGAATCAGTGTTAACTTCAAGATCATTTCAACAATTTCTAGCTAATGAGTGGTTTTTGTGAAGTGTTGTTCACAACCGGTAAGTGCGTTTTGTGTGCAGTTTTTGAATCTGAATTAAAAGTCCAGAACACTGAATGCACCACCACTGAATAAGGTTCAGACACCATTACACAAGCAGAAAGGACACAGTGAAATATTTTAATACATTTTGTATTTAGAAAAATTAACAAATGATGTGTATTTAATGCATTTAAATAAAATTAATATAATGTGACTCCAAAAGATAGCATCCAATCATCTAACTTCCTCTTTGAGTATAGTTATATTATAATCATACGACTCTCAGGTTATGTTCTTTGGACTGTGATTGTTAACACTTGTCTAATCATAATAACATAGTGTTGGAACGAAACATGAAATAAAGTCACGTGTAGACCAGATCTGTTCTGATGGCACTGCAAGCAACCTGCATAACTGGTTGCAATTTCTTAGTTGCACAAGACCAACATGTTGGCAATGGGAAATTGTTGAATACCCAAACGCTCATTTCTTTCTGCAGAAAGTGTCTTCATGCGTTCTGACAACCAGTGCAGTCTCAAACGAGTCTGTTCTGCAGATGTTTCTCATGGCCTCAGCAGTGATTCCTATGAATAATTGAAAATGTTTGAACACTTTTCAAACCAACTGTATAACATGTTAATTCATGCAATAAAAATCCTGACAAAATGCAAATCAGAGAGAGTTTAATACTAAAGATTAGAGAGCTCTTTAGTAAACCAGAGCGCTACAGTAGGTACTACCTTTTGAAGATCGTTCCCCTGGTAAGAACGTGGTGAACGTGAAGAGAAACTTCCACACAGACTCATGAGGATGCAGACAACCAGCAGTGCAACACTGACCAGCAACAGGTGATACCGGCACAAGGCTTTTTCATCCTATAGTCAAACAATAAAGTGGAGAGGTTAGCTATGCTGCTTATACGATGATGGTACACATCGATACAGTTATTGAACTGAATTAACTAACTAAATTAAGCTGAATAATGACACTATTGTCTTCTGTAGAGCTGCATCACAGTTTAAATAGAATTTGTTTAATAACAGATTCATTTTACAACATTATTTTCCTGTTTAAAAGCTATAAAGAAGGGTTTTTGGGTTGCACTTTATTTTACAGTACCTGTACTTACCTAAGAAAGTACTGGGTAATATAAGGTAACTACAGGGGTAGGTTCAGGGTGAGTAACTAGTTATTGTAATAACTATAATAAGTACATAGTATGTGCATGGGGGAAAGGACTATAATAAAGTGCTACCAGGTTTATTTATTTTTTGCAGCAATTCCAAAGAGAAACAATTTTTTGGTTCCCCAAAGACCCATTTAGTGGATATTTTTAAAAGAATCACCACCTTTTGTTAGTGTGAATAACATTTGAATAATCTAAGGAACCTTATTCCACAAAAGAACCTTTTATGGAACAGAAATATTCTATGGATTTTAAAGGTTCTTCGATGCCAATAAAGAACCTTTATTTTTTAAGTGCTGTATAAAAGTGACTTGACTTGATATGGACACGTAGAGCTCCAACAGAAATAATCCCCTGCTGCCAATTACATGTTCATTAATTAAATATTTAGCTGATTCTATCTGAACGACTACCTTAGTGAGCAGGACCGTCAGGTGTGGATCTGATTTGAACTCCAGACCAAAGCAGTGTGGGGACTTGTGCTTGTTTGACTCTACAGCAACCGTCCTGACAGGTGAAGCGCTCTTATCCACGTTCTCTGCAACTGGGCATTCTGGAGGCGACCTGAAAGATCAGGAAATTAGCTTGCAGGATGTTTATTCACAACAAAAACTGGCTGTGTATATGTATAAGCTTCTCACGGAGTGTGAGGGAGAACGTGGGTCAGGGCGGTGAAATGAAGACAGCTCAGCGGTCGACTGGTCCTCGTCCCAGCAGGAGTTTGATAGTTGGGAACATCAGTGTGGAGGAACAGAGAAATGTTCACGGATGCTTTTGCTGCAGCCCCTGTGATGCGAAAGGTTATGTTGGCATTAGTAGAAAGCATTATAAAACAAACAACAGCCAAAGCAACTGTTATTCAATACATTTCCATGTCTCCTCTCCTTTAAATATGTCTTAATATATTATATTACAGTCACAACATTTAAAGAACATGAAAGTCTAATGCTGCCTTCACATGCTATCGGAATTATCGTAAATATGAGTTTCCTAGTTTTAAAATGGACATGAATGCCCTCTAAAGTTGTATTTACCACTAGGAAGCGCAGGGATACTTCCGATACCCAAGTTTCAGAGTTGGGCGGGCCATAAATATTAAACATGGGGGATGGGAGAACGATTGCTACTGTGACTGCTATTCTTTGTTCCTTTTACTACAACAGCAACATCGCCTTGTCTTGTCATTAAAGTAGTGCATATTTACATATATGAATAATCACGAAGCGTATGTTTAATACACGGCGAAAATAGCCTGCATTTGACTGAAATTCTAGAATTGTCAGCTAATATATATATATATTAGTCCTGTCAAATCGATTAATCGTTATTAAAGCACAACTAACATAAAAGTTTGTTAATATTTATATATAGTATATATACTGTATATATATATATATATATATATATATGTGTGTGTGTGTGTGCACATATATACATTGTATATGTATATTTATACATACACACACACACATATATTTACAAACTTTTGTTATATGCGATTTATTTGACAGCACTATATATATATATATAAATGCCAAAACCACATAACAGAATTACTAAAAATGACACGAAAAGTTACATTGAAAATATAAAAAAAATTTAAAATATGCTTATAAAAACTGTAATATTATGTAAATAATACTAAAATATCATACACACAAACCTTTGATGCCCAGCTGGCTGCCCAGCATTGTGGCACTAATGACAGTATCATCTGGGACGTCCCCTATAAACACCAGCGGCACCAGTAAGGAAACATGAGAAGTGCTCATGGAAATATTTGTCGTATCTGCATGCTCCACCATCCGGGGAGAGTCTTCCTCCAGCGGTGCATCTGTGTCGTTCACATGTGTGCAGAACTGAAAACCAGCAATAGAACCCAGAACCCCATTCCAGTCCTAGAAAACAAGCGTACGAGTATGAGTTAGTCAGTAAAGAAGAACCCAACTGCACAACCCAAACATTACAGCAGTGATCGTCATACTCACCACGCTTATGTCAGGGTTCTTGATGTCGTGATTCTGAGAGTAAAGTCCAGTGCAGACGAAAGTTATGGAGATGATCAGCAGACTGAGGAAGAACACAACCACAGGAGGGTGTCGAGAGACCTGATCTCTCAGGTTAGACACAGGCCTCCACTGACCCATAATGCACCAGGAGGGAAGACACCACCTGTGAGGTTTAAACCATGCAAAATATTTAATGCCTGTATTCAGAATGCTAGCTTACTACTTACTGAAAACTGTCTTTTCCCACTTTTTCCTTTATTAAACAAAAGCTTAAAAAATATATAGTCAAAACAATAGGTAATTTATTTTTACAGAGCCTCTGGTTTTTAAATAACAGTAAGTATAAGCTAAAAGTATAAAATAATATAAGTATTTGGCAATTGACTGAAATAAGTTTAAGTTGAAGCACTAAAATTACTAACGGGAAATAAATTAAAACTAAAACTGAAATAGAAATAAATCAAACTTAAATAGTAATCCGTTCATTTATTTTTTCAAGGGACAAGTAATTAAATAACAGTAATTAGAATAGTAATTCATTACACCAACACTGCTTTGTGCTTTGCATTATGAGATACAGTCCCATTCAGTGTGCTCTAGTTGTATACTAAACATTGTACCATATGTAGTGTGTAGTATGCATCTGAGTTCTATAATTTTCTGAGTTCTTCATGTTTGTACATTGAAAAAGGCTCATATCTTACTTAATGCGACAAAACAATAACATAATTATTATAATAATAGTATGTTAGTATGCTATTGATAACATAGCCCACTTCTATACTGCATAAAATAGGCTAAACACTATATTTGACACATGAACTAAATTGTATAATCATAATTTGATCATATTATAAAGTTTACCGACCACTTACCTTTAATTACGTTCATTTAATTAGCGCGTAGGGACGTTGAACGTTGACCAGGTTGAAATGTAGTAATGTAAATATTGATTGATAGCAACGCAAGCAACTTCCTCACAGGTGGCTTTCCTTCAAGACAGCTTTAATTCCAAATTAAAAGTCCAGTGGCGAAGAAGCAGGAATTGTAACTCTTACATGTTAGATTTTATCTAAATAAAGATAACACTGTGTTTTGTGTTACATTAAATTAAAATAGTATTAAACGCATTATGTGTTTGTTATGTAATATAATCAATATGAGAAAAGAAAAAAACACCAGTCAGCATTAATAAAATCTAAATTAATTAAATGTAAATCTTCCGTTTAAATTAAATGTGAAATGTTTTCTGGGTTTCTGTCATTCATTTGTAGCCCGAGTGCCAGCCCGAACCCCGCCTACAAATTTTTTTGGTCGGGAAGATATATGCCTAGAATATGAGTATGACGAAGCCAGGCTAATTCATTTGATGAGGGATGGATATTTCGCTCGGACATTTTGGTCTTAAATAGAGATCTTTTATTATGTAATCGAGCAGCGGAAGTGCTGTCCGTCGTTTCCTCCCGCATCCAGCCTGCGCATTCTTGCTGTTTGAATGACACAAGTTAATAATTAGATTCATTTTTACATACTTAAATTGGATAAAATCAGTTGAAAGGTGAGATTTTATGCTTCCAAATTGCTCGGTGAGTCTAATTTAAACACAACATGATACATTTCGGGTGTTTTAATTGATCTGCTGTTAACGTTACTTCATCAAGAAGCTAACCTGATAGCATAGTTTACTGAACTAGCTATCAATATAGGATATCATTTTCTAAACTTAATACATAATAAAGAAGCGTACGATACATATAACGTATGTGATGTTTAAAAGACATTTGACGTCTTACTCAAAGCAGATGAGTTATTTTAGTATTATTTATATACATTTATAATATTTAAATTATTAAAGGTTTACTAATTTTGCTATGTGCTTTTGTCATTTTTATTAGTTTTAGTTTTCATATGGTTCTATTTAGCTTTAATTTATTGCAATTTTTGTTTAATCCTTTTTTTTCAGTTACTGAACTATTTAATAGTTATATTAACGACACTGAAGTAGATTATATATAAAGAACACTACATAAAATAGTCTGTGTGACAATAATAAGTGATTTAGAAGTGAACTCTTAATTTCCTCTTCATAATCTTTTAAAATGTCCTCGGCTTTATTATGAAATATTGTGGTAGTAATAATATATGAAAGCATATTTTATTCCAGGAGATTGTAGTTTCTGTTTGGAGGCAGTTTGACAACTGACACAAATTATTATTATTTTTTTAAATCATTGCTTGTGATTTGATTTCTGCTCATTCTGATCTCTTTAATTTTTCAGTCATGTCCTCAGACGCTGTGAAGAAGAGAAAGCCGAAGGTCATCCGGAGTGAAGGAGGAACTCCAGAAGCCAAGCGCGGTCGAGGAGAGAGCGATCAGGTGAGCGGCTGTGAAATGCATTCGAGATGACTTCAGCAGAGCAGTCCACTAACCCTCTACTCATTCTTTTTCTCTAATAACTCTCATGGGCAGCTGAGTGCAGTCAGTTCACATGTCAAGTTCAGGAAGGTCAGGTTGAGGCAGGTGAAGGTACAATCCAGCATGTTCCACTCATTTAGGCTTCAGATGTGTTTCTTTCATGAGTTGTGTTCAGATGAGCTCCAGTGAGCAGATATGTTGATGCGAGACTCATGTGGCGTGTGTATGTAGGTCAAGATTCCCGCCGGACCTCATCTTATCGGACAGAGGAAGCTGTTTACAGCAAAGACTCAGGTTCCTATGAGATCTGTCTCTCTCTCCCCCTCCTTCATTTTTATCTGACAGCTGCAGGGTCCAAAATTAACACTTATTGAGCATCAAATGTCAATTAATTTTGTAATTTGGCCATTTTATATTACAAATGGCAAAGAATAAAGTAGGAGATACAAATTATATTCTGTATGAATAACAAACAATATTAATGTTATAAATAAACTGACAGTATATTTCTGAGGAACATAATCTTGATATATATATATATATATATATAGCAATTACAACCCGAATTCCGGAAAAGTTGGGACGTTTTTTAAATTTGAATAAAATGAAAACTAAAAGACTTTCAAATCACATGAGCCAATATTTTATTCACAATAGAACATAGATAACATAACAAATGTTTAAACTGAGAAATTTTACACTTTTATCCACTAAATGAGCTCATTTCAAATTTGATGCCTGCTACAGGTCTCAAAAAAGTTGGGACGGGGGCAACAAATGGCTGAAAAAGCAAGAAATTTGGAAAAGATTCAGCTGGGAGAACATCTAGCAACTAATTAAGTTAATTGATATCAGGTCTGTAACATGATTAGCTATAAAAGGGATGTCTTAGAGAGGCAGAGTCTCTCAGAAGTAAAGATGGGCAGAGGCTCTCCAATCTGTGAAAGAGTGCGTAAAAAGATTATGGAATACTTTAAAAACAATGTTCGTCAACGTCAAATTGCAAAGGCTTTGCAAATCTCATCATCTACAGTGCATAACATCATCAAAAGATTCAGAGAAACTGGAGAAATCACTGTGCGTAAGGGACAAGGCCGAAGACCTTTATTGGATGCCCGTGGTCTTCGGGCCCTCAGACGACACTGCATCACTCATCGGCATGATTGTGTCAATGACATTACTAAATGGGCCCAGGAATACTTCCAGAAACCACTGTCGGTAAACACAATCCGCCGTGCCATCTGCAGATGCCAACTAAAGCTCTATCATGCAAAAAGGAAGCCATATGTGAACATGGTCCAGAAGCGCCGTCGTGTCCTGTGGGCCAAGGCTCATTTAAAATGGACTATTTCAAAGTGGAAAAGTGTTCTATGGTCCGACGAGTCCAAATTTGACATTCTTTTTGGAAATCACGGACGCCATGTCCTCCGGGCAAAAGAGGAGGGAGACCTTTCATCGTGTTATCAGCGTTCAGTTCAAAAGCCAGCATCTCTGATGGTATGGGGGTGCATAAGTGCATACGGTATGGGCAGCTTGCATGTTTTGGAAGGCACTATGAATGCTGAAAGGTAGTGTTGTCACGATACTAGAATTTCTAACTTCGATACGATATCTTGAAAAATATCGATATTCGATACCATTTTCGATACCACAGAGAAAAAAACTGCCACAATATTAAGGGGGTATTTTTTTTATTTAAAGCTAAATATAACAAGTCTAGAACATGACAATGAGGTATATTTTACATGAACACAAATGTCCTGAGTTCTATCTGTTAATATGTTTTAATTGGACCAGGGCTAACATGACCCGTTGTATTTGTATATAACCTACTGTTATCAAAGATTAAAATATAGCCTACTGTAACAAAAAAGCACTTAACAGTATCAAATTGGAGGATAGAGTGTCAGTAATGTATAATAATAAGATTAAACATTCAATTTTCAGTTAAAGGCATTTCATTATTGAATTCAGAGATGCCATTGTCTAGCTGTTTAGTTGTTTAGTTAATAACTGTGTAATCAAATTGATGATAATCGCTAATGAAGGCAAATTGCAGAATTAAATAATAATTTTCTGAATAAAGTTAAATAGGCACAAGTTAATTTACATTTGACCACAGTTAAAATATTTACTTGTCTAAGATTCCTCAGTCAGATTATGTTAACTTTAAGAATTACGGTGAAAAAACGAGACAACACAGACTCATATCAACAACAATACTAGGCCATCTTGGTTACTGTTTCAGAAAAGTTAAAATGAGAAGAGTTACAGTGTTTCCTTTAGGATTTTTTTAGCAGTGGGGAAAGGTCTGTCCAAACAACAAACAAACACCCCTGATGCTGAGCGTAGCCTATGCTTGCTAAATGGTAGGCTACCCCTGGAGCCTGTTCCTTAAGTCTGTTTTCACCTATAAAATAATTTTTAAAAATGAGTGATGTGAGGGATTATTGATAGTCAAACAATCTTTTGGGTGCCCGGAGCCCGCTCGCAGTATGAAGCGCGTGTCCGCGCTATTCTCCGACATGCCCGCTCGCGGTGTGTAGCGCGTGTCCACGCTATTCTCCGACATGCCCGCTCGCGATGTTCTTTATCAATCAACCAAAGCCGGTCGCGGGGGCGCCGCCCTCGCCATCTTTCCATTCACTTCACTTTTGCTATAGAGCTGGTAAGTCCCGCCCCTTCCGTAAAACCCCGCTGGACCTCAAAGTTGAAAAAGCGTCAATGCAAGTGGATGGGAGAAAATAATTATTTTCTGGTCCCGTTTGAATTGTGCCATGAATGTGAACATATGTTGTCTGTGAATTTTTTATATAATCTTTCATGTGACAAGTTTGACAGTATATGGTATGATTCACTCTCATCGCAATCTGAATTCATGCCATTTAGGTCAATACTACTGTCTGACACACACATATCATCAGACAAACACACATAACACACATCATCAGACGAAAACACACATAACACACATCATCAGACGAACACACATATAACACACATCATCAGACGAACACATGTCGTTATGTCTCGTTATGTCTTTTCCATCAGTTGTGGAAAAGACATAACGAGAAAGACTACATGTCGCCTATGTGACGTCACCCCATAAAGTTGACTTACCCGTGATTTTCGCCAACCTCAACGATTTTGTCCTCTCCCTGAAAGAAGGCGGTGAAGTGCACCAAAGACACAGCCATGTCTAGCGGGATCCGTGAGCTAGAGCCGTGAGCTAGTGGTGTTGACGTTTCAAACGCGTCGAAAGCAGCGAAGAGTTGTAGTCCACAAAGTGCTCTCACACAAAGTCTACCCGTATCAAACTTCTACCCGCTAAATTGTAGCATTCTTCACACGAAAGATTATATAAAAAATTCACAGACAACATATGTTCACATTCATGGCACAATTCAAACGGGACCAGAAAATAATTATTTTCTCCCATTGACTTGCATTGACGCTTTTTCAACTTTGAGGTCCAGCGGGGTTTTACGGAGGGGGCGGGACTTACCAGCTCTATATAACCAGAGCGAATGAGACGAGTGCGTCACGTGTGGTGTTTTTTTTCAACGCGCCTTTGGAGAGAAGTGAAAGTGACCGCTCGGCTAGTATCGATACTTCGGGAAATTAGTATTGGTACCGTTCAGATATTTCAGTATCGATATTTATTGAAATATCGATATTTTTGACAACACTACTGAAAGGTATATAAAGGTTTTAGAGCAACATATGCTCCCCTCCAGACGACGTCTATTTCAGGGAAGGCCTTGTGTATTTCAGCAGGACAATGCAAAACCACATACTGCAGCTATTACAACAGCATGGCTACGTCGTAGAAGAGTCCGGCTGCTGAATTGGCCTGCCTGCAGTCCAGATCTTTCACCTATAGAGAACATTTGGCGCATCATTAAACGAAAAATACGTCAAAGACGACCACGAACACTTCAGCAGCTGGAAACCTATATAAGGCAAGAAAGGGACCAAATTCCAACACCAAAACTCCAGACACTCATAAACTTGATGCCCAGACGTCTTCAAACTGTTTTGAAAAAAAGAGGAGATGTTACACCATGGTAAACATGCCCCCGTCCCAACTATTTTGAGACCTGTAGCAGGAATCAAATTTGAAATGAGCTCATTTTGTGCATAAAATTGTAAAATTTCTCCGTTTAAACATTTGTTATGTTATCTATGTTCTATTGTGAATAAAATATTGGCTCATGTGATTTGAAAGTCTTTTAGTTTTCATTTTATTCAAATTTAAAAAACGTCCCAACTTTTCCGGAATTCGGGTTGTATATAGAATTTAACATCAACAGAAATATTTAATATAACAATAAGTGTTTGTGTGTATATATACATTTAATTAAAAGCAATAATTAAAATAAATATTTTAACTTCTAATATTAATTTTAATTAATTTGTCTTATTATTATTATACATTATAAATAGGTCATTGTCAACAATAATTTGTTTTGTTTTATTCTGTTATTTTACTTTTGTGCAGAACTTTGGTCTGTCGTTATTAAATGTTCTATATAAATCAATGAAACTAAACTAACAATCAATTATGCAGTTTAGCCTCATTATAACAAAAACACTTAGTATAACAATACATTTTGTATTATTATTATCAATATTATTATTAGCAATGATACTATTAGAATACACGTTTTTAAATGTATAAAGATAGGTATAATAATAATAATAATGTTTACGTTTTTGAATATTACACATTAAAATTAATTATTATAATTATTCAAATGAATTAATATTATACATTAAAATATTCAGTTACTGTGCTCGACCAAGAATCAAATATTCCAGAGAGCTGTAATAATTACTGCCAATGAAACTTTCTTAATTTACCCGCCATCAGCATGTAATTTTGGATCCTGCTCAGCTGTCGACACCTTTTCTGTTGCACTTTCGGGTGAGGAGGGTCACATATGATCTCACGGTTTTGTAGTTTCATTGTTGGCTCACAGATCATGTTCAGCTGGTAGGCAGGGCTGTGTGTGTGTGTGTTCTCTGGTCACTCTGTGTGTGTGTGTGTGTGTGTGTACCTCAGGAGGTCCGTGTGTATAATGAGGAGGTGGAGCTTGAGGGCAGAGACCCGCAGCATGACTACATGCTGTATAAGGACACGTGTGCCGCTCTGGCCAAACTCATGGCGGAAATCCAGGAGCTGAAAGCCGGCGGCGTGAAAGACGGAGTGAGTTTCACTGTTGCCACGTGTCTAAAACTGACAATGGAATGAAATGGAACTGATCTTTTGCTTTATGCGTCCTATAGAGTGTAGAGATCGAGGAGAGACGCAGACAGAGCAGCGTTCATTTCATTACCCTGAAGAAACTCAACCGCCTGGCACACATGCGACTGAAGAAAGGCCGAGACCAGACACATGAGGTGAACACAGTTACCACTTACAACACTGATCTGATTTAGCATATACCGGTACTCGCTCACATGCTTGCTATATTCTAGTTTTAGTCCAGTTTTTTTATGTTTAACATAAATTGCTTGATAAATGATTGTTTCAGCCAACAGTATTTCTCTGTCCGCAGGCGAAGCAGCGAGTGGATGTTCTTCACCTGCAGCTGCAGAATCTGCTCTATGAGGTCATGCACCTGCAGAAAGAGATCGGAAAGTGTCTTGAGTTCAAGTGAGTGCCAGAAATTACAAAAACACAATTAATATAACGAAAAAAACATTTCTAGAGTGAATAAACATTTTTCTATGGCTGGAACAACATGTTGACGTACTCGATTACGTGGATTGCGCACTGTTTATGTTCATCCCTAATCCCCTGTCATGTTTCGCACGAAACAAAACTCTAGAGCAGATGCTAATGGCTAGTATGGCACCTGTGTGAAGCAGATGTTAACGTCTCTGTGTTCCAGGTCTCAACATGAGGAGATCGAGCTGGTGAGTGAGGAGGAGTTCTTCCAGGAGGCTCCGGCGGAGATCTCACGCCCTAACGTCACACGCGACGATCAGCACCAGCTCACGCTCGCACGCCTGGACTGGGAACTAGAGCAGAGGAAGAGGTAACACACATCAGCGACCCTCCATAGCCCTCAAATACCTCTGAATCTTCAACAACATCATTAAACATCCATGGCATGGTCCATAATGCAGGTTGGCGGAGCAGTATAAGACGTCTTTGACCAGTAAGGAGAAGATTCAGAAAGCCATTGAGCAGAAGAGAGAATACCTGAGCAGCCTACAACCTGGACTGCAGAACATCATGCAGGTGAAACCTTAGACTGACATGTATAATATATATTTGAAATGGCTTTCGCCAGGGCTTAATTTGAGCCGGAACACGCAGGAACATGTTCCGTCACCTCCGACATTGGATCCGGAACCTTTTTTATTGGATCCGCCACCTCCTGTGTCACAAAAAATTAATTGTTAATTTTAATAATTTTTTTTTACTGTTTGTGTAGCCTAGTGTTCAATGTTTGTGACACATGACTTGCGCGCTTGTTGTACGAGTTGAGATTGCTGTTAGCCTCGATCGTTTCACTCAGGGGAAAAATGTCAAAAAGACAGGAAAGTTTGCTTAACTTTTTCAAATACGCTGGACAGTCAGATCCCAAACAAGCAATAATCGTTTCCGCTGATCAGGAGACCACGGTGGACACAGTAGCCTAGTATCGATATCTCGTTATTTCGACATAAATAAGGGGACATCCTAATCTGCATTAAGCCACATTAAGCGTTATTATAGCCTAATGGTTTTCTATGGGAGGAAAATGCTTAACCGTTCATATGCACTCATCTGATTTTTTGTACATAGCCTATTTGTTAGGATTTTAGTATCATAATGATTAGGCTAATAAATGCACGCACAATTATCCGTGAACTTTTTTTTTTGAACAAATGCCTTTCAACTTGTGTGTGCAAAATTCTGAATTAAATTACTGTGCAGAAATTTGTACAAATAGAGAGTAGGCTATAAGCCTACTATACTGTTCTAGCCATTAAAAAAAAGCGCGTTTCATATTTGTTAAAATATTATAATGTTATTTTTTTTCCCCATTTATGTTGATTTATGAAAAGTGAACAGCACGACGAGTAAGATAGGATGCGCAATAGCCTATGAGACATGGAGCGGGAGACATGATTTTGACTGTTGAAGTTGAAGTTGTTATAGAAAGCCTTTCTTTAAAGTGAATTTTGTTTTGTATAAATTGTATCTTAATTTTAATACATTTTTCATCAACCAATTGCCTGTATTTAATGAATAGGCCGACGAAACAAATATAACGGAGGCGCCCGCGCGCTCACTTGCATTGCACGTGAACTAGAGCACATCCTAACTTAACGAAACTCAGTGTATGCCTCACACAGACATGACAAATACATCAAATACACAACGCTTGAAATGTCTTTAAACTAAATAATTCAAAAAGAAAAAAGAAAAAGGCTAGCCTACTCTCTGATTATGTAATCCATTATTAGGCTTATTTATGTGCATTTCTCTCTATAAGCGCGTTCACACGGAGATGGCGATCGTCAACTTCATCTTTGCAGCCGGGTCGACACTTTTAGAGAAAACACTTGTTTATTAATAAAAATCAATAGCCTACACGCGTCACCGGTTTTACAGATGCACGCACACATATTATTTCGAAATAACGAGATATTGTGTTGAAATAACATTATTATTAATAATAGCCTACATCTTTTAGAATAGGCCTATTTGATTGAATGCTGAATGTTGCGCTTGTTCAATTTAATAAAATTAAAACTTGAATTGTGATCATTAACATAACTGAATATTAAATATTTAGTGACCAAGTTTTGCGCAGCTCCCCGTCAATGATCTAGCAGCGCCCACTCAGCACATGCTGTCCGTGCAGAGAAGCTACGTAGGCAGTGCAATTTTTTATTTATTTTTTTTGTTCCGTGACCTCCAACCCCCGTTTTGAGTCGCCGGATCCCCCCCCCCTCTGCGCTCCGGGACCTCCCACTTTACAAATTAAGCACTGGCTTTCGCACTGAGTAGTTCTAGGAACAAGCCACCAGGGTGGTTCCCCGAGAGCTAATGGTTCCCATAGGAACATTTTCTTGTTTGCATTCGCACCGCCAGTAGGAACTCTGAAGTTAATTTGTTGTTGTTGTGACCATTATTTTGACGGCGCTGAGAACGCCAGAGCCTAACATAGTGCTCACATTCTCCTTGTTCATTGGTTGTGTCCGGTTAACGTAACACATTAACAGTTATTCAGCTCCACAATAGCATAAAGAACATATACCTGGGAGGCTGAATAGGCTAAATTAACAGAAGCGAGTCCAACAAGTTACCGGTAAGCAAGTTCACCAAGCTCCCGATCTCATTCCACAACACTGAATCCATTGAGTTCTTCCTCGGTGTCGCTTCTGAACAACTCCGCCAACTAGAGCGCCCTCTCTCGGCTGTAGACGGTAATGTTTTCTCTTGGTTCATCTCGGTCAGTATGAATAAATTTTGATATATAAGTCGCACCTGACTATAAGTCGCAGGACCAGCCAAACTATGAAAAAATTGCGACTTATAGTCCGGAAAATATGGTACACAGCTTTTTTTTTTAAATGGCGTTTTGCGTGTTTCGCGTGCTTTCGGGCCAATCAGTGAACACTAACATCACTGTAGTTCCTATAGTGCTGGTTTAGACCCGACTCTGAAGTAGGAGCTAAATTAGTTCCTCCAAAATCATTCCTAGTTCCTGCGGTGCTAACACGCCAAAATCAGGTACTTCCGCCAATAGTTCTAGTAACTATGAAAAAGTTCCTCCGGTCCGAAAGCCTCTATTGTCACAGTGCATCTTATTAGACAGGAAGAGACTGACGGATCTCTCTCTGTCTCTCACAGGCGTCTGTCCCAGTGCAGGAGTATCTGAAGATGCCGTTCGAGCACATGCAGAAGCAGGCCGAGGTCGCCCGTCACCTGCCGCCGCCTCTGTATGTGCTGCTGGTCCAGGCCGGTGCGTACGGACAGGCCTGCGGTAAGATTCCCAGCGGCACCTGCAAGACCTTTTGTTTCTGATGAATCCTAGTTCATGAGATCATGCAATTGTGTGTTTCAGACAAACATCTGTCTGTGAGCATCAGTGGAGACGTGGATGAGGCCAAAGCTCTGTCCAGACCCCCGGAGGACTCGCAAGGTACCTGTTGTAACGGTCACTTAGTGCATTTACGGTAATTCGAGGTACAATGAGAACGGCGCATGTGTGTAGAGAGTGTGTCCGTAATAGATGTGAAAGGTGAGGAGAAGAGATAACCGCTCTACCGACTTTTGTACACTTTCTTTTATTTCCATTTCTATTTGTGATTTCCACTCAATCCCCATGTATGCAGATGAGTGTGATGTTTAAGTAATTTTATTAAACCCGGGGAAAATACGCCATCTCTCGTGGATCTTTTCTTCCGACACCACATATTGTTTTTCTCTCTGGGCAACAACATCTCAACTTTGCGTTAAACTGTGCATCTTTGATTTGTGTGTGTGATGATCAGTGCAGTATTATATTTCATGTCCTGTTTCTGTCTCAGATGACGAAAGTGATTCGGACGCAGAGGAGGAGCAACAGAACACGGTCAGAATTAGTTTTTAACCTCTGTGGTTCATTATCTTGTCATTTGTGTTTGTGTGCTTATGATGTAATTTCCTGTCTCTTTCTGTTCAGAAGCGCCGGCGGGCGACTGTAGGAGCTCAACTGGATGACAAGCGTAAAGAGATGCTGAGGCGTCACCCTCTCTCGCTCTGCGTGGACCTCAAGTGTAAAGGTGCGTGAAACTGACCCACAGTTCATATTAAACCATATTACATAACTGATTGAATTCATTTGCATGAATCAACGTGTTTATCGTTGTTTTCCAGTCTTTAAGGCATATATATATATATATATAGTAGCGTTCAAAAATGTGGGGTCAGAAAGATCTTTTAATGTTTTTGAAGTCTCTTTTGCTCACCAAGAATGCATTTATTTGATGAAAAATGCAGTGAAAACAGTAATATTGTGAAATATTACTATTTAAAATAACTGTTTTCTATGTGAATATATGTTAAAATGTAATGTATTCCTGTGATCAAAGCTCATTACTCCAGTCTTCAGTGTCACATGATCCTTCAGAAATCACTCTAATATGATGATTTGCTGCTAAAGAAACATTTCTGATTATTATCAATGTTGAAAATAGTTTTGCTGCTTTATATTTTTTGTGGAAACTGATAATTTTTTATTTTCAGAATGCTTTAATGAATAGAAAGTTCAAAAGTATAGCATTTATTTAAAATATAAATATTTTGTAACATTATAAACCTCGTTATTGTCACTTTTGGTCAATTTAATGCATACTTGCTGAATAAAAGTATTAATTTCCTTAAAAAAACAAACTTTGGAATGGTCATGTATATTATTTTATATCATATTATATGTATATTGCTGTCACCTTAATTTAAATAGTTTGTTATATTTTAAATCATATTGTGATTTTCTGTACCAGTCCAGATATATACCGCTTTATTTGTTTGTTAAAATTTTTTATAATTAAATGTATTGTCCCCAGAAGTAGTTTTAGCTACTTTTAGTTATAATTCTATAGTTAGTAATTTTTAACAGTACAGGTTGTGTTATTTCTCTCTCTCTCTCTCTCTCCAGACGGCAGTGTCCTGCATCTGTTTTTCTATTATCTCATGAATCTCAACATTCTGACTGTGAAGACCAAAGTTTCCACCTCTACGGATCTGTCTGGGGCCGTCAGCGCCGGGTCCGTACAACAGCACCAGAACATAAACAGTCAGATGTTTTCTGTAGGTGTTTGTTTTCTAACAGCGGTTACGTGTCTGTCACAGGGAGCTTCTGAACCAGGAGAGTTTGCTGAACTGTCTTTATGCGTCTGATCATGGCAAAGAGACGCCCAACCCTTCCAACCGTTACCAGTTTGATAAAGTCGGGTAAGACAGTTTACTCCACTTTATATTCTTCTTCTTATCGCCAGGGTTTGAATTGTACGGAGCCTGACAAAGGGACCTGGTGGTGGACGTTATATGAGATGGGAGGGGAAAACATATTAAAAAAAAATTTGTTAGCTCGCAAAAATGTTTGCACTCCCACAAGAAACTTTGTTTTATTAGCGAGTGAATGCAGAGTTTCTCTGGGAAACATTTTGTGAGAGAACGCAAAAGCATTGAGATTAAATTTTTCCTCCCATCTCATATTTTTTTCCATCACCATGTCCCTTAATGTAAGTTTAATCCAAACAAACATGCAAAGTCTGAACACACCCTTTTACTACACTAAGTTTGCCTATTTTAAATTTGAATTTAAAATAGGCTTTGCTTCTGATATGGCATTAAATAAAATAAAATGAAATTGACTTTCTGTGCAGAATCACTACGTTTTCGGATTATGTATCAGATCTCGGACATCCATACGTTTGGGTGCAGAAACTGGGCGGCCTGCAGTTCTCGTCTGATGGTGCACAGGTGTGTGTTGCTTTACATATTTTACATTGCATTTTTCGTTGCGGTGTTATTGTTAAACCGTTTTTATGTTGTGTTAGTAAACGAGTCTTGAATGCACATGTCTGCGACCATATCGATATTGTCTAAAATGAGTGTTTTTTTTTAATGATTGACATCTGCGTAGTGGACGATATTGTAATGTAATAAAGTGTGTGTTTCAGTCGGGGCTGAGAGGAAGTGCTCTGAGCGCCAGTCACATGGAGAGGACCATAAAACTGCTGCGAGGAAGACTACAGGCTCGACTGTCCTTACACAAACAGTTCAGCTCACTGGGTATGAGACCGCTAGATGTTCACTGTATTATTGGTCTTGTGTTGCGATGCGTTTATTGTTTGTTTAGAAATAAGAATATCACCTAGATAAAATCAGAGCATTTTTAGTCAATAAAAATAGAAAAATATACATTAAGTCAGTAAATCTGATAATTCAACCATGCATTTGATCCGTTTAGCATGTTCATTTTTTTAATGTTGTGTCCCAGAGCACAGCATCATCCCGGTCTCCAGCGAATGCCAGCATCTGTTTCCCGCTAAAGTGATTTCCGGTCTCACGCGCTGGACCATGATGAGCCACCAGGAATTCACTGTATGTTTCTCCCAATCTGGAAACACATCAGGATGTTTAGCATCTCACATTGACAGCATGAGCGAGCTTGATATTCAGTGTCTCAATGCGCTTTTGTTCTTGTTCAACAGGAGCTGGGCTTTGTACAGCACGTGTTGAAGGCCGGTCTGGTGCATGAGACGGATCTGTTCTTCATGGCAGTTGTGGAGAGAGGAACAGGTGGGACTTGTGTCAGACTTTTTACTATCGACATGTCCGGTTTGCATTGCAGCTTATTCTGACCAGAAATCACATACTTAGACAGGAAGAGACCGTCTGACGGACATGTTAACTAGGCAAACGCAGTTTTTATGTGACGTTTAGGGTGGCAGGTAAATATGAATTCAGTTATATCTCATTTACTTGCTACTAAGTATCCCAAACCAAAGTCTTGAACATCTTTCAGAGCTGTGGTGTTAACTAAATCTATTTCAAATATTTTTTATTAGTTGAAATAAAGCCGAAATAAATATTAATGTTAGATTGAAAAACTTAAATAAAATGGGAAGTGCTGCATTGCAGGGTTATCAACTAAAACCAAAACCATAAAATAATATTTGTATTACTTAAAAAAACAAACAAAAAACATTAACTTATATAAAATTAAAGTTTTGCTACATTTCTCATAAGTACTAAAATAACAAACAAACACAAAACTAAAATTTAATTTAAAAAACTTTCTTGATGTTTGAAAAGAGCTAAGAAAAATAACAAACAAAATTACCAAAACTTAGATTAAATTAAATTGACTTAAATTCAAAATATTAACATGAAATGTAGGTTATCAATGATACCAAACACTGTTGCTTTGTTGAAAATAAATTATAAATAAAAATAATAATAACTTACAATACTACAAAAACTTATTTTAAGTATTAAAATTGCTCAAACTGAACAAATCAATTACAGCATAATAGAATATATATATATATATATAACTAATAAAAATGGCAAAAGCACTAACAAAATTACTCAAATGAAACATGAAAATATAAAAATAAAAGCTTATTCAAAATATGTATAAATACTATTAAAGTGTATTTTACTAAAATAACTGTTTCAGAGATTTAATATCATGAATATCACAAAGTCCATGTTATTGAAACCTGTCGAGCAGAATATGTGCATCATCACTGACTCCTATGCTTGTCCGGTTGTCGATCAGCACGTGTGTCGGCCGCTGTGGTGTTGAACCCCCGTTACCCTGATGTGGCGCCCCTCTTCTCGCTCTCTCTGCTCTGGAAGGGAGAGCGCAGCGGCCGCTCTGACGATAACCTGCGGGTAAGAGCGAATCGTACCTGTGTTCAGATATTCAAGGAGAAACGGCTGAAACTATTCTCTGATTGATTTTGTTGTCGTGTGCAGGCGGTCGAGAGTGAGGTGAACGTGTTCCGGTCCGAGTTGCAGGGCCCGCGCCCGGGCCTGCAGCTCCTGACCAATCAGATCCAGCGTCTGTGTGTGTGTCTGGATGTGTATCTAGAGACGGAGAGTCAAGTGTGTGACGGCTCAGAGGGACCTAAAGAGTTTCCTCGAGAGAAGATGTGCTTGCGGACTGCCAGGTAACACACTAGGCCTACTGTAAATACGCTTCTCCTTTGTATTTACAAAATGAGGAATGAGGCCATTTTTTAGGGGAAGTCAGTCGCAACCTAATTTATTTCCATGTGACATTTTCAAGGGTCGAATAACTTGCATTATTGCAGAAACTTGCTTTTTTATATTTATAAATACACTAATGAATTGTGCACATTAACACCAGCAATAGTTGTTTCCATCCTATTTCTATTTTTGGGATATCGCACTAAGATGTGCATAAATTCTGAAAATGTGCATAATAAAACGTATGCGCTCAATTGAGGCGGATAATGTTTTTATTCGATAAGACTACGTGCACATAAATTACAATGGAAACACATGTACCAAAAAATCACTCAATGCGCAACAAAAACTCAACAGAGGATGTGATTGGATAGCTAGACTAACTAGCGGACCAATCGCATCACAGCATCTCAAATGCTGGTTGGGTTGTTCTGAAATGCCTGAGCCAAAGTCTGTCTTCAAAATGATTTAGTTTAATTTCCTCTCAGAAGCGTTTCACACGATTGTGCTTCTAAATACCAGGCATCAGAACGCAAAAGAACATGACAGCGTTTATTGCGTTTCATTTGCACGCTCTGAGACGCAAGTCAAGAGTGGCTTCCCCGATTGCAGCAGCTTCCATTTTTATTACAGATATTTTGCTCCAATTTCCCAGGAAGTGACGATTTTGTTCTCTTGAACACATGGGATGGAAACTGTGCTTTATTCACAAATGATTTTTGCGATATTCACATCTTTGAATGGAAACAGCTTATGTATATTTAGAAAGAATTTCTAAATTCATTCATAATTGTTTAACCTTGAATATTTTTTTTTATATAGTGAAGAATTCCTAATTCTTCTGCTGGATAAAAACTTGAGCTCATGTGAAATCTGTGTTTCTCTCAGGGGTCCGAGTCGTCTGAAGCCCTTCAAGTACAATCATCCGCAAGGCTTCTTCAGTCACCGCTGAATCCGGATCTCAGGACGAGCGAGACTGTTTTAGTGCTGTTAGGAGAGGCTGAAACCCTCTCTCAGTCTCTGTCCTCTACCTTTTACCTCTGTTTTTTTCATATGTGTTTCTCGTTTTGCTCAAATAATGTGAAGTAGAAAATAAAACATTGATTTTGATAAGAACGTCTGTTTTCTCGGCTCTTTGATGATTCCACCTTCCCCCCCAAATATTCCACACACAATAACAAAATACAAACAAACAAACAAACCAAAAGTGCTGAGAAGTATAACAAATTACATTCAATTATATCCTGCATTAGTAGTTCAGAAACATGAAGGGAAATTTAAAGAAACAAAACAAAACACCTCTATTTTAAGTTAATTTCTGTAACACACATCTTAAACTCTTTATATATATATATATATATAGTTACATAGATAGAAAGATCTATAGACACAAAAACAAACATATTTTAGTGATGTATATATCACTAAAATATGTTTAGATATCACTATTATATATATGTATACACACATCTATATAAAAATATGTAGAATTCAACATAAGAGTCTCTAATACATTATTTACAAGTGAAAAACATTTTTTTTTAGGGATGGTACTATGAAAAGTAGAATGCATGTAAAACAATTAAAAAAGCAGAATAAAAATTATAGATAGATTGTATATATACACAGTTTTATTTTTTTTAATTGTTTTACATATATTATACATGACCTAAAAAAGTTCGTTTTTTTGCACTATTCGTTTGAAAATTATTTATTAGAGACTCTTATTTTGAAGTCCGCAATGGTTTCGCTGTCACGTGACAAATGCACACAGACAGTCTGTCAAACCTGCATGTCCACATCATCCCTGATGAAGACCATGAGCATTTATGTCGCAGATTAATCATTTATATTAGACACATATCGGTGAGTGATTGGATTTACTGGATTTGCTATATGGAATCGACAGATTAATATTTAGACCCTCTCGTGTTTCAAACGCTACACCGGTGCATTGGAGTCACATTGTGACAAACGTATCAGAAACACCCATTAACAATTTTCTAATTGATAATGTAGTGGTAGTGGTACCATAGTACATTGTTTATATCAGATGGTAATACCACAGTACTTCTACTTAAGAGTCTACCATCTTTATTGCATTATCAGTGTATACAGCATTATAATCCATATATGTTGTTCCTCAGACAGCAGAGTTGCTGAGATGAGAGCAGGTTTGAGTTTTCTGCACTTCTGTTTGCTGCTTCCTGTTGTCAGAGGCACATTATCAAAGACAGATGGCAAAAAGGCCAGTAAGATCCAGGAGGTGGAGGTGAGACAGTCCTGTTTGCAGATGAATTTAATGAATAAGTCTGATATGTGTAAGTGTTTTCTGTGGGACGCACATATTCAAATATGCTAATACTTCTGGATTGATGTTTATGTGTGTATCCCCAGACATCAGTGGCGGATCGCCCGGCGCAGGATCGGGGTCTTCTGGTGACGGACCCTCAGTGGAGGGACATCGTGAGAGAGGAGAAGAGGTTTTGTCCTCAGTGTGTGTCTACAAGACACTTTAAAGGCAGTGTGCTGGGATACATCACACCTGTAAGTCACATATCATCTGTCTATCTATCTATCTATCTATCTATCTATCTATCTATCTATCTATCTATCTATCTATCGTCTGTCCGTCTATCTATCTATCATCTGTCTGTCTGTCTGTCTGTCTGTCTGTCTGTCTGTCTGTCTGTCTGTCTATCTATCTATCTATCTATCTATCTATCTATCTATCTATCTATCATCTGTCTGTCTGTCTGTCTATCTATCTATCTATCTATCTATCTATCTATTGTCTGTCTGTCTGTCTGTCTGTCTGTCTGTCTGTCTATCTATCTATCTATCTATCTATCTATCTATCATCTGTCTATCTATCTATCTATCTATCTATCCATCTATTGTCTATCTGTCTGTCTATCTATCTATCTATCTATCTATTGTCTGTCTGTCTGTCTGTCTGTCTGTATATCTATTGTCTGTCTATCTATCTATTGTCTGTCTGTCTGTCTGTCTGTCATCTATCTATCTATCTATCTATCTATCTATCTATTGTCTGTCTGTCTGTCTATTCATCCATCCATCTGTCCATCTGATCTCTCAGTGGAACTCTCATGGATATGACATTGCTAAGCTGTTTGGCCCGAAGCTGTCGTGCGTGTCTCCGGTGTGGCTTCAGCTGAGACGCAGAGGACCCGAGAGCTTCCACATCACCGGCCTCCACGACCACGACCCTGGTCTGAGCATTACTGTGTCTTCAGATGACTAGCAATGAGACTTTATGGAGGAAATGGACAAATGATTTTGTTAGAAAATATAGCTATGCTTGTGTTTCCACAGGTTGGGTCAAAGCCGTGAGGAAGGCCAATAAAAAAAACAAAATACGTGAGTGTGGATTTAATGATGGTTGATCTCTAGCTGAAAGCATCAGGTTCTCAGTGTGTGTTTCTCTGTCAGTTCCTCGGCTGTTGTTTGACGGATGGTCCTATCAGGACTACATGAGCGTCCTGGACAGTGAGGATGAGATGGAGGAGTTGGGTCGAGAGATGCTGGAAGTGGCAAAGGTGCTGTATTTACTCATGTTGGAGTGATATGTGATCCATGTTCCACTTCCTGGAAGTCAAGAGTGCTCACGTTTTTGTCAGTCTAACAGGAAGTTCCTAGTGCGAAAGTCTAAAGTCTGTCTATAGGCCATATGTTTTAGTTAGTGTAATTTCACTCTTATGTAACCAAAATATTATACATCTATGCATGTTAAACTGCTCTGGTAAAATAGTTCCTCATCGTGAGAATGATTGACAGACTGATTTTGCTCCTCAGGCCGAAGGGTTTGATGGTTACACACTGGAGTTATGGAGTCAGCTCGGAGGAAACAAGAGAAAGTGAGTGTGTGTGCGCGTGCGCGTGTGTGTGTGTGCGCGCGTGTGTGTGTGCGTGCGTGTGTGTGGAGGGCAAAAAAATTAACACTTAAAACATTGTTTTTGGTAAATGAAATAAAGCTGAAATAAATGTTATATAAATGTAAGAAATGTAAAAAAGTAAAACTGAACTAAAAATAATAAAGCTAAATAAAAAATAGAATTAATAAAAATGACAAAGGCACATTAAAAAAATGATTACAACTTAAACTAAAATTTAAATGAGAACTAAAAATATAAATATAAAACCCAAATTCATATTTCAATAATTTAATAACACATTCAGATATTCACGTTTCTCTGATGGTGGTGTTGGTTCATGCAGGTGAACGAATAAAATATTATACAAATTTTGAATGTTTAAAAAAAAAATTTGTTTTATTTAAAAATAATTTTTATGATTTAATTATTAACTTCTCATCAACTAATTAGCTTTCAACAACTTACTGATCAAACTTCACTTTTGGGACATCGTTAAATCTAAAAAGATGTTTGTTTGTTTGTTTTTTGATCATCTTTTAGGGTTAGAGGGTCTGTAGTATTATTTAAGCAGTAGATGTCTTTGGGATCACACATATCAAGACATATAAGATGATCATGATCATGTTCTGTATTGTGTGTGTGATTGTGTTACAGTGAGCTGGTGCACCTGGTCACACACCTGTGTGAGACTCTGAATGCTGGGAAGTTGACCTGTGTGCTGGTCATCCCTCCTTCAGTCGCGCCGGGGTAAACAAGTATTTTCCTCTTTCCATCCCAGCATTCGTTGTGCAGTGAGTTTGATCTGTCGTTGTTTGTGTCGTGGTCAGCTCGGGTCAGCCCGGCATGTTCGGCCGGGAGGATTTTGAGAAACTGGCACCGGCGGTGGACGCCTTCAGTCTGATGACGTACGATTACTCAGGACCTGGCAGGTCAGACACACACACACACACACAGGGATTTTGATGTCAGTTTTACTTTCATTTTTGACTGGATTTCTGTGTCAAAACATTTTATTATGTTTATCAATTTTACAAAATGAAAACTTTTAGTGATACTGATAAATATAGTTTCCTTTAACAGATATTGTATTAATTATATATTAAATGGTGATCAGCCATTACATTATACATTAGCAATACACATTTTCTGATTTTAAATATTTTTAAGTGAAATTTTAATGTCAACTAATTTCATTTCAGCATTTTTGTAAACACTAAAAATGCGTCTTGCATGTTTCATCATTGACTGTTGATAAAGCACACGGTCCAGGCCTCACGAGTTCTTCTGAAGCATTAACATGGGCTGTGTTTCAGGCCGGGTCCGAGCTCTCCGCTGCCCTGGGTCAGAGAGTGTGTGCTTCAGCTCGCCCCTCACAACCAGTGGAGACACAAGATCCTGCTGGGAATCAACATGTACGGCCTGGACTTCAGCAGCCACGGCGGAGCGGAGCCACTGCTGGGCGGGAGGTACACGCTTCATCACCCGCTTATCTGAATCATGGCTGGCAGAATCGTATCTATTGAGTTTATATCTCACAGTTCTGACTTCTCCGCTATTCCAAGTTTATCTCACAATTTTTTTTTTCCGTATATACTCTTTTTCGAGTTTATATCTCACAATTTAGATTTTTTTTCACAATTCTGAGTTTACATCTACAAACTTTTTCAGTAATTATGGGTTTATATCTGGCAGTTCTCACATTTTTTTTTTTGCATTTCTGAGTTTATATATATTATATATTACGCAATTTTGACTTTTTCGCAACTTCAAATTGATATTTCGCAATTCTGACTTTTTCACAATTATGAGTTCCTATCTCGCAATTCTGACTTTTTCACAATTATGGGTTTATATCTCGCAATTCTGACTTTTTCACAATTATGAGTTCCTATCTCGCAATTCTGACTTTTTCACAATTATGGGTTTATATCTCGCAATTCTGACTTTTTCACAATTATGAGTTCCTATCTCGCAATTCTGACTTTTTCACAATTATGAGTTCCTATCTCGCAATTCTGACTTTTTCACAATTATGAGTTCCTATCTCGCAATTCTGACTTTTTCACAATTATGAGTTGATATCTTGCAATTCAGATTTTAGATCTCACAATTCTGAATCATTTTCTCTTGATTCTGAAATATAAACTCACAATTGCAAATTATAAAGTCTTATATGCGAGAAAAAACAGTCCGAATTCCTATTTAAAGGAATTACCTTTTTTATTTTTCATTTAAAATTCTGTGGCGGAAACAAGCTTCCATGAGATTTCCTTGAAACTACGATTTTTGTTACTACATTAGTCAAAGTTCTTTCTAATGTTGTTGTTAAAAGTACAAATAAAATGTTATTTAAAGAAATGTACTTGTAGATTAAGATGACAGTGAGAGTTCTTAATTATCATTGACAAAAGTTCATGTTTAATCTTAATTTTCACGCAGGTATGTTGATCTGCTGAAGGAAGTGAAACCCAAACTCCAATGGGATGAAAACACTGGAGAACATTTCTTCAATTATAAAAGGTTAAACACTCGTATACAAACGTAATCTGATTAAACACAATAAATGCTATATATACAATTCTGATTGTCAAAAGATGCTTATTGTCATGATTCACATTTTTGGTTGCAATAAAATAAAACATTTAGATATTATTACTGAACAAGTCTTTCTTTTGTTTCAGGAATAACGGATTGAAGCATGTTGTTTACTATCCCACTTTAAAGGTAACTGTGATAATAGTGCCATAATAGTACAAAATATCAAAGTGAATTGTGGGTATTATTCAGTTCTGGCTCTTTTTCTCCTCTAGTTTCTCCAGCTTCGTATCGCTTTGGCAACTGAACTGGGAACAGGAATTTCCATGTGGGAATTGGGACAAGGACTGGACTATTTCTATGAGCTTTTGTGATCTGACTTACATCTGTTCGATCTACTTCCAAATAATAAAGTGTGATTTATCAAAGCACTTCATGATATTTATGACAAAACTGTTGCTGAGCATGCCAATAAAATTATTTTTTAATTACGCGTTATCAAGTGCATTCTTAACAGAGAAGCAGCAATTAATTTTATTCAGGAAAACATTTTTTATTAATTCATTGGTACAGATTTGTATTTCATACTGCATTGTTTGTAATACTGCACATTACATATGTGATTCCTTTTGTGGAGCAAATCAAAACATTACAGCAGTTAAAAAGATAAAGTAAAAGTAAAACAGTTGGTAATTCTTGATTTCGTTGTTCCTCTTCACACATCACAGTAGATCTGCATACGTGATATGAAAAACCACAGTATTTCCTGTGTTAAACTCCCCATCTTACACTTTTAAGGAATGTTGAAAACAAGTCAAGCTTTACCATCAATACACTGTCAATAAAGAATATAATTAATAATCACGTTTACATTAACAATGGATAACTGGTTAAAAGCTGAAATGTACAAATGTTCCAGGCCAGAAAAAAAGTAATTTAAAATAAAGCCTTTTATAGTGCAATGCTTTGAAAATCCATTTACAGAACACGTGTAAATTTATAAATCATCTTGTGCTCCTTTCAAGCATTCAAATTAAACATTCATATTTTGTATAATATGACTAAAGTTTTGGTCAAAGCATTTCTCACACCAAAGTTTAGACATTTCTGACTTAAAATTCAATTTAAGTACATGTTCTGTAGACAGTAGACAGAACATGTACTTAAATGGAATTTTAAGTCAGAAATGTCTAAACTTTGGTGTGAGAAATGCATTAACATTTGGAGTGAAGAATGTATATTTGTGGATATGTGCTTTCAATAGTATAAAACATCTGGTTCAGATTTCGTGAAGTTGGCTCTTGTGAATTCGTTCTCTTCTGAACAGCTGAAGCGTTTATCTGCAATTGCACAGAAGAATCATGTTGTTGACGGCCGCTGATGTGGACTGCGTGTTCTGCCCGGTCACAAGATGGCGGTCAAGGACCACATGAACGGCGTCCTCGATGCTCGCTGTGAGGGACAGAATTCATTTATGCTTCACATAAACACCAGTCGCGAGTTGTAAAAGGGACAGAGTACACCCGAATGGCAATTCTGTCATCATCTACTAGGCCAGGGAACATTATTAATAATAGGGCTGGGTTGACGAAATCCATTTCGTTATTTTAATCTAATTTTGATGAACCGATGTCCATCTTAGTTTAAACTGTTTTCAGTTTATGCCTGAACAAAACGTTACAAAATGTTATGTGTAGCGTCCCTCGAATCCAATAAATAGCAACTTTGTTACTTACAATTTTATTATGAAATTCCAACAATATGTTTTGGCGCTCTTAATGTGACGTCACGTGACAGATCGAAGTAGCGCCTCAGTTCAAGCGGGATGTGAATTATCCTCTTTTTCTTTATTACTAGTTACAGCAGAGCACCAATAAACATGAAACATCAGAAGGTATCATGACTCATAATCGATCAATGTGTTTCAACCGTGAAAAGACGCTAATAAAACAGCTTGTAAAGTAAACAATGTCACACAACTTTACCTCATAAGAACCATTCAATTAACTCGTTTGTAAACTAGAAAAAATAACTCTGGAAAGGAGCATTTTGATAAACGCACTGTATTACATATTTTTTTTAACTTAACCAGTCTATCAATAGTTTGAATAAATACATCATGAAAACTAATTATGCAGTGGCGTAGGTTTGATTTTGAAATTGGTGGGGACGGGGACATCAATAGTTTTGATCTAAATTATTGCTAGGGATATATCAGTGTCACTGGATATTGGTAGGGACACGTCCCTACTAAATTCTACGCCCCTGAGCCACATAAATGTTGGTTTTAAAAAATGATAGCAATATCAATAAAAAGTTGTTATTATAAAGCTATTGTATTATAAAACCTTCCTTATGTGCAATTTAAATGTTTGTATACAAAAACCAGTTGTTCATTTCTAACCTTCAGCACTAATGTACCAACTGAGAGGGAACAAATGACATGTGTCATGTATCCAATTAACGAATCAAGATAAGAATCGAATCGAATTGCAAGTTTGTGAATTGAAATCGAATCGTGAGATTTGTTTCCCAGTCCTAATTATTAACAACTTAAATTCGAGGTGTCCCTCACACAAAGCTATCAGAAGACTTGAAATACAGCAATATAGTGGATGATTTTTTATGGTGAAAGAAAGTAAGTTAAACAGATTTGGAATGACATGATTTTCCCCTTTAATAGATTTAAAAGAAACCCCACCTGTGTAAGATCCACCACTGTCTTTGATAAAATCCTCCACAATAAGAGGCAGGTTGGCAAATTCTGGAGAACGCACCAGCTCAAACACAGAGGGCTGCAAAAAAACATCACATTGCATGAGCTATTCCTTCATAAATCCACAGTTTGTTGATTCACATGACATTATCACTCACCCCAGTCATGCTGTAGCCACTGAATATCCACTTGTGTTCCTCTGTAGCGCAGCAGAGAGCAGCTACACCCTGTCCCACAGCACACACGGGCTCTGCAATCACACAGACGTCAGCTAAACCCATCTCACAACACAACTCATGAGTATTTGAGATGCAAAGAGACGCCCTCACTTTGCTGAGAAATGAAGTGGGACAGGATTCGTGCGAGGGACCCGCTGTGGGCGAGATCATTCAGGGCTCCCGGACAGTCTGGAATCAACAGCGCCTGATAGCGGGCACCTGAAACACAACACACATCCTGATTATTAGAAATGCACGTGTGCACTCAGTTAAAAAAAACAAAACAGATTTCAGACCATCAATAGACTCGAGTTTGGCCGGGCTGGCGTAGGGTTTGACGCTGAACTCTTGCACCCATCGGGCCGTGCTGTCATCCACGCCTGCAAAGTCGATTGTCTTCCCCTGTGAGACAAAAGTGTGACATCCAGCAAACTGAGGCTTATGTGGATGAATAAACAGTCATGTGTAGATGATGCAGTGTGTGTTTCCTCACGCCAGGTGTCGCTGTCTGCACGTTAAACACTGAACTGCACAAGTTGAAACACTGATGGAACGATCGAGCTGCAACTCCTGCAGGGAATAAACAAAACACAGTTTAATGCTTTACATTCACAATAAACAGAAAACAGTACAAAAGTATCAGTGTGTCAAGTTTAATTTAAAAATAGAAAAGTGCAATATTACCATCTGTTTTTTTTCCACTGGATTTTTATTATTTTGATTAAATTGAATTAGAATAGAAAATTTGAAATAAATAATGCCCAAAATACCAGATCTTTCCAAAGTAAAATAAAACAAATAGACAAAAATATAAGATTTATTTAATAACATACAAGAAAACGACATAAAATGTATTTAAATAGTATGTAAATGGTATATTCTCGGGAAACGCTTGTGGCATTTTTGTAACTATACACCAACTATACATGTTAACGTTCATTTGACGTGATGTTTTGAGTCTCACCTGCAGATGCAGAACTGGCCACTATTAGACATGTAGGTTTAGATGTCATCATAGACGCTTTATATCGCCTAATTTACAGTTTTCTCTGTTTTCAGAGATTGACCATTAACCAGCGATAGTGGAAATACTAAAGTCAACAATGACCAACTATATACACGTATTCAGGAGTAATAAATCCATTGAAATTACAATATAAACAGAAACTTAGATCATTTGATCAGCTTCTTGTTTTGATGGGTCCGCTGGCTATAAGCTCCGGGTAAAACAGTTAACTGGGAAAGTAGTTCCGACGTATGATGGGCACGTTTTACATCATTGTTATTTTATTAATTACACAGAAAATCTACAAAAGCAGTGAAGAGCTTAAATATTACTGCCAACTTATGCAAATACATTAAATTTAATGTTTTATTAATAGAACAAATGTTACACACAAAGCATTTAGAAATTCATGTCATATCAAGATTTCAGTAATCTTCTAATAAACATTACAAGCCATCTTAATGCTGATATTGTCCCAATTACTTCTGCAACTGGAAAGTATGTTTAATAATAATGGAAGGCATGTGTTGTCAGAAACAACACAATCGTTATTATTCCACTGATTTATTTGTACTGCAAAATTCAAACTTTTAACAAACATTGCATCAATAATCTTTAATCAATAATCAATAATCAAGACAATGTAAAGTTCCCTTTCCAGAACGACTGTCCTGCAGCCAAGACATATCGACCCACCATCATATTCATGACACACAACATATTAAAACCACACAGTAACAGACAGCAATGAAGACAGCAGGAAGGCTTATTTGGTGTTGGTGGGAATAAAGTGTCTTTCTCTCAGTATATTTCTTCTTTCAAACTTCGATACAGGCAGCAGGTAAAAATCATCCCTACAATCTGGAACAAACAGAGAAGGTCAAAGGTCAAAAAAGGACAAATATGAGTGAAAATATTTGCTCGCTTTATATTAGAGTTGTTGTTCACCTGAATAAATGCAATCCCAAGACCCACTGAGCCCAAAATCAGCAGATGTTGAAGAATAAACTCCTCTAGTTTGGATATACATCCACCCTGAGAGACATAAAAAAAAAAAAAAGAGTTTAAAGGTGAGGTCTCAGCAGGGTCTCAAAATGTTGTCAGATTTGCAAACATACCAAAGTCTGAGACGAAAAAATCTCAAGAGATTTCATTTTGTATGCAATGAAAAGTCAGAGATCTCAATATGAACTCAAACATTTCTCATCAAATTCTTTCAAATCCAAATTATTAAGGAGAAGCAAAGTTGATCCTCAAATGAAACATAATTGAGAACAACATAAGCAATAAAAGAGTAAAGTCAGTTCTGTCATGACAACCCTTGGAGTGTTTGGCGTGGTAATGGCTGTGACCATGTTGATATGTTAGGTCTTGGAGGAATAGATCTGCTACGCTGTTGCTGTTATTGGTTACTGCTGCTACTGTTATTATTGCTGCTGTTGGTTATTATTGCTGCTGTTGGTTATTATTGCTTCTAGCTGCTGTTGTTTATTATTGCTGCTGTTGGTTATTATTGCTGCTGTTGGTTATTATTGCTGCTGGCTGCTGTTGGTTATTGCTTCTGTTGGTTATTGCTGGTTATTGCTTCTGTTGGTTATTGCTGGTTATTGCTTCTGTTGGTTATTGCTTCTGTTGGTTATTGCTGCTGTTGGTTATTGCTGCTGTTGGTTATTGCTGCTGTTGGTTATTGCTGCTGTTGGTTAATGCTGCTGTTGGTTATTGCTGCTGTTGGTTAATGCTACTGTTGGTTATTGCTGCTGTTGGTATTTGCTGCTGTTGGTTATTGATGCAGTTGGTTATTGCTGCTGTTGGTTATTGCTTCTGTTGGTTATTGCTTCTGTTGGTTATTGCTGCTGTTGGTTATTGCTGCTGTTGGTTATTGCTTCTGTTGGTTATTGCTGCTGTTGGTTATTGCTTCTGTTGGTTATTGCTTCTGTTGGTTATTGCTGCTGTTGGTTATTGCTGCTGTTGGTTATTGCTGCTGTTGGTTATTGCTGCTGTTGGTTATTGCTTCTGTTGGTTATTGCTGCTGTTGGTTAATGCTGCTGTTGGTTATTGCTGCTGTTGGTTATTGCTGCTGTTGGTTATTGCTGCTGTTGGTTATTGCTTCTGTTGGTTATTGCTGCTGTTGGTTATTGCTGCTGTTGGTAATTGCTGCTGTTGGTTATTGCTGCTGTTGGTTATTGCTGCTGTTGGTTAATGCTGCTGTTGGTTATTGCTGCTGTTGGTTAATGCTGCTGTTGGTTATTGCTTCTCTTGGTTATTGCTGCTGTTGGTTATTGCTGCTGTTGGTAATTGCTGCTGTTGGTTATTGCTGCTGTTGGTTAATGCTGCTGTTGGTTATTGCTGCTGTTGGTTATTGCTGCTGTTGGTTATTGCTGCTGGCTGCTGTTGGTAATTGCTGCTGTTGGTTATTGCTGCTGTTGGTTAATGCTGCTGTTGGTTAATGCTTCTGTTGGTTATTGCTGCTGTTGGTTATTGCTGCTGTTGGTTAATGCTGCTGTTGGTTATTGCTGCTGTTGGTTATTGCTGCTGTTGGTTATTGCTGCTGTTGGTTAATGCTGCTGTTGGTTATTGCTGCTGTTGGTTAATGCTGCTGTTGGTTATTGCTGCTGGCTGCTGTTGGTAATTGCTGCTGTTGGTTATTGCTGCTGTTGGTTAATGCTGCTGTTGGTTAATGCTTCTGTTGGTTATTGCTGCTGTTGGTTATTGCTGCTGTTGGTTAATGCTGCTGTTGGTTATTGCTGCTGTTGGTTATTGCTGCTGTTGGTTATTGCTGCTGTTGGTTAATGCTGCTGTTGGTTAATGCTGCTGTTAGTTATTGCTGCTGTTGGTTATTGCTGCTGTTGGTTAATGCTGCTGTTGGTTAATGCTGCTGTTAGTTAATGCTGCTGTTGGTTATTGCTGCTGTTGGTAATTGATGCTGTTGGTTATTGATGCTGTTGGTTATTACTGCTGTTGGTTAGTGCTGCTGTTGGTTAATGCTGCTGTTGGTTAATGCTGCTGTTGGTTATTGCTGCTGTTGGTTATTGCTGCTGTTGGTTATTGATGCTGTTGGTTATTATTGCTGCTGGCTGTTGGTTATTGCTGCTGTTGGTAATTGCTGCTGTTGGTTAATGCTGCTGTTGGTTAATGCTGCTGTTGGTTATTGCTGCTGTTGGTAATTGCTGCTGTTGGTTATTGCTGCTGTTGGTTAATGCTGCTGTTGGTTATTGCTGCTGTTGGTTATTGCTGCTGTTGGTTAATGCTGCTGTTGGTTATTGCTGCTGTTGGTTATTGCTGCTGTTGGTTAATGCTGCTGTTGGTTATTGCTGCTGTTGGTAATTGCTGCTGTTGGTTAATGCTGCTGTTGGTTAATGCTGCTGTTGGTTAATGCTGCTGTTGGTAATTGCTGCTGTTGGTTATTGCTGCTGTTGGTTAATGCTGCTGTTGGTAATTGCTGCTGTTGGTTATTGCTGCTGTTGGTTAATGCTGCTGTTGGTTATTGCTGCTGTTGGTTATTGCTGCTGTTGGTTAATGCTGCTGTTGGTTATTGCTGCTGTTGGTAATTGCTGCTGTTGGTTATTGCTGCTGTTGGTTATTGCTGCTGTTGGTTATTATTGCTGCTGGCTGTTGGTTATTGCTGCTGTTGGTTATTGCTGCTGTTGGTTATTATTGCTGCTTGCTGCTGTTGGTTATTGCTGCTGTTTGTTATTATTGCTGCTGGCTGCTGTTGGTTATTGCTGCTGTTGGTTATTATTGCTGCTGGCTGCTGTTGGTTATTGCTGCTGTTGGTTATTATTGCTGCTGGCTGCTGTTGGTTATTGCTGCTGTTGGTTATTATTGCTGCTGGCTGCTGTTGGTTATTGCTGCTGTTAGTGTTATTATTGCTGCTGGCTGCTGTTGGTTATTGCTGCTGTTGGTTATTATTGCTGCTGCTGTTGGTTATTGCTATTGCTGTTGGTTATTATTGCTATTGATGTTGGTTATTGCTGCTGCTGTAGGTTATTATTGCTTCTGCTGTTGGTTATTATTGCTGCTGTTGGTTATTGCTGCTGCTGTTGGTTATTGCTATTGATGTTGGTTATTGCTGCTGTTGTAGGTTATTATTGCTTCTGCTGTTGGTTATTATTGCTGCTGTTGGTTATTGCTGCTGCTGTTGGTTATTGTTGATATTGCTGTTGGTTATTGCTGCTGGCTGCTGTTGGTTATTGCTGCTGTTGGTTATTGCTGCTGCTGTTGGTTATTGCTGCTGTTGGTTATTATTGCTGCTGGCTGCTGTTGGTTATTGCTGCTGTTGGTTATTATTGCTGCTGTTGGTTATTGCTATTGCTGTTGGTTATTATTGCTATTGCTGTTGGTTATTGCTGCTGCTGTTGGTTATTATTGCTGCTGGCGGCTGTTGGTTATTGCTGCTGCTGTTGGTTATTGCTGCTGCTGTTGGTTATTATCGCTGCTGGCTGCTGTTGGTTATTGCTGCTGGCTGCTGTTGGTTATTATTGCTGCTGTTGGTTATTATTGCTGCTGGCTGCTGTTGGTTATTATTTCTGCTGGCTGCTGTTGGTTATTGCTGCTGGCTGCTGTTGGTTATTATTGCTGCTGTTTGTTATTATTGCTGCTGGCTGCTGTTGGTTATTATTGCTGCTGGCTGCTGTTGGTTATTGCTGCTGTTGGTTATTATTGCTGCTGGCTGATGATGGTTATTGCTGCTGTTGGTTATTATTGCTGCTGGCTGCTGTTGGTTATTGCTGCTGCTGGTTATTATCGATGCTGGCTGCTGTCGGTTATTGCTGCTGTTGGTTATTATTGCTATTGATGTTGGTTATTGCTGCTGCTGTAGGTAATTATTGCTGTTGTTGGTTATTATTGCTGCTGGCTGCTGTTGGTTATTATTGCTGCTGGCTGCTGTTGGTTTTTGCTGCTGTTGGTTATTATTGCTGCTGGCTGCTGATGGTTATTGCTGCTGTTGGTTATTATTGCTGCTGGCTGCTGTTGGTTATTATTGCTGCTGGCTGCTGTTGGTTATTATTGCTGCTGGCTGCTGTTGGTTATTGCTGCTGTTGGTTATTATCGCTGCTGGCTGCTGTCGGTTATTGCTGCTGTTGGTTATTATTGCTGCTGGCTGCTGTCGGTTATTGCTATTGCTGTTGGTTATTATTGCTTCTGCTGTTGGTTATTATTGCTGCTGTTGGTTATTGTTGCTGTTGGTTATTGTTGCTGTTATTGCTTCTGCTATTGGTTATTTCTGTTGCTGCTGTTCTTGCTGCTTCTGTTGGGCATTGCTGCCGCAGAGCAGGTACAGGATTTGCTCCTGCCAATACATACACAACACACTACTGTGAGCAAGTAAGACATGCTGCTGCTGTACAATATAGCGTACATTAATTACCCGTAGCAGATACAGGTGGAGCTGGGGAAGATGGAGAGTTTCTGAAAGCGTGACCAGTATTTGAAAGTTAAGCAGCAAGCTCATTGGCTACTGATACATCAGATCCCCATCAGCTGTGCCCTATATATAATGATGTGATTGCAAGCAGATTGAGTTAAAGACCTATGCTATCTAGATTTTCATGACAGAACTTTGTATTTATCTCAATGTACCTCTACTTTGTAGATGTTGGATGGGTGGTCTCTTAATCCACAGTGGTCTGTGGGGGTCTTACAGCAGCTGTCGGGCACCAGGCGTCTGTCAGCACCAGGCGTCTGTATCCAGGCCCCGTCCCTCCAGTCCGCTGAGCTGTTACTGCCACAACACTTCAGCTGTATCGTAAAACAGATGGAGAGGGAGGGGGCGCGGGAACAAGAAAAGAGTTCATTCTTCTTGTGACCGGTGGATCGTTTTCCCATGGGCTCGTGGTGTCTGATGCTATGATGCATAAACTCACATGCTCAGAGACTGAGAAATTGTGTTCAAAAGCCTTCATTGTCATGATATTGTAAGACTATAAAGTTCAAAGCTGTTTAAAAGAGTTCATTGCATTATTATAGTTAAAGACAATTTTGTCACAGACCTTGAATGTGGGCTTGATAAGCCTTGTCTCAAAGTTTAAAACAGATTAAAAGTCTAAAAGTTGTCTAAGGTGTTCTAGATGGTTGCCAGGTAGTTGCTCTGTGGTTGCTAAGGTGTTATGACGTGGCTAAGCAGCTGCTATAGAGTGCAACAGTGCTTTCCCCCTTTGTTTGCTATAAATCTTGAAATTAAACAATCTAATTCAAATAAAAAACTGCTCATGCTACATGTGTGTAGCATCTTCGTTTGGATCATGATTAAAATGCAGTGGCTTTCAAATGGCAACAGATATGTTAGTGTTTACCTGTAATAGAGCAAATAAACAAATACATTTGCTTAAAGCTACACTGTGTAGGGTTTTCTCCCATCTAGCGGTGAAATTGTATATGACTACCAACTGAACATTACTTTCTAGCCCCTCCCATTCCGAGGGCGTTTTAACTCCTACGGTGGCTGTATCATTTCAAATCTGCCGGCAGTCTCGAGTAATCTCCCCCTCGCATTCGTCACGGTGCCACTGAGTGTAAAAACGCAAAAGGCGAAGCTTGAATTTCCAGGTATGTCCCTCTTTGGCTAATGTAATTTTCAAGATGGAGACGCAACATGGCTTCCGCCATTCGAGTAGCTCACCCGTATGTATTTTGAATGGCAGATTCTACGCTTACGTGAATACTTGATTAGTTGGTAGAAGTAATTATACATTAGCACATATAATTTTGAAAGAACAAAGTGTTTTTTGCTAATAATCAACTTAAAAAATTACACAGTGTAGCTTTAAAGAAAAAAAAAATCGGCAATCGGAATCGGCCATGATCAGTGCATCCCAAGTTTATAAGTTATTGTTAAAAATCAATTTCGCCATGGATAAAATTAAGAGTTTTTACTTCAGGAAACTGACTGCTGCACTCTGTGGTGCTCTGGGTGGTTTCTAGGGTCTAGTGGGACGGATAGATGGACAGACCGATAGATGACTGTCTTACGTCTTGCTGGAGTCTGTCGATGGCTCTCGTGATGTGCTCTTGTCCAGGCTGCTGGTAGTTTTCCACCATCCTCTCTTTCAGATCGGCTCTCAGCTCAGCGTTCAGCTGCAATCACAGAGAAATCCATCAGACCACAAGCTATATCTACAAGGTGTACTCTATATAGCAAAGTCTGTTTTCAACGATACAAAGTAAAGTCCCATATATTAAAGAAATCGAAATCATCCAAAATAAAAATTCTGTCATTATTTAATACAAACCCGCATGTCATTCCAAACTTCATGTTATTATTTTCCGGAATAATGTTAACACAGCCACGGAAAATATAACGGCATACTTTTGTTTGGAATGACACGAGGATGAGTAAATTACAGTAATGTTTATTTCTGAAAGAACTATTGAAGTAAAATTCAAACTAACTAACAGCTATAAATGAGTAATCTTTTTTCTTTCTTTTTTTGTCTACGTAATTGTTTACCTGGTAGCAGAGAGGAAAACACTGGAGCAAGAGGAGGAAAAGGAGGAAGAAGACAAAGGGTTTTATAAAGATGGAAAAGCAGGAAAGTGGATGGAGAGCGTGCAAACATACAACACTCGACATGTGTATGTGGGTTTAATGTGAATCTGAGGAGAGTGTGGATTGCATGGCATATTACATTCCTATGATATTCATGGCAATATTACAACCATGTTTATCAACTTGTTATTCGCATGCATACATAAAGATGTTGCTGAAAAACGGAGCATAAAAGTGTTTAACAGGATGAGAGACAATTCACCCAAATTTAATTAATAGAAATATAGCATCCTGAATGTGAGTTTACCTCCTGATAATAGACGTAGGCCAAAATTCCAGCTGTGATCTCCAATAGGAAGATTATCAACAACAGGACACAGAACTGTAGGGACAAAAATGGACAAAATGTTTCAATAATATACATATTTGGATGGATACCAGAGCCCAGATTAGTCTGGATCAGAATTATCTGGATTTGGAAATCCCAAGTTTTGCTATCCAGGATCAGGTAATCCATCTTACTTTTTGGGCTGATCCTTCAAAGCAAAATTGCATTGGATCACCCTGATCCAGATACACACCTCTTCAGATTACCAAATCTGGAAATCCCCGTAGTGTTCACAGAGAATCTTTGTTTTCGCTCGCAAAGACTAATTCATCTCTTATGATGAAGTTTACAAACAGTGATCAAAAACCCTTTAAATTAAATATAATGTTTTTATTTTGATATTCACAGTTGATTGTGGATTATTTTATGGCGCCATATTTAATTTTTTTTACTTTACTGTAGGCTAGGCAGACAGTTGGTGGACCCCATTGACTTCCATAGTATCTTTTTTTCCTACTATGGAAGTCAATGGGGTCCAGCAACTGTCTGGTCACCAACATTCTTCAAAATATCTTCCTTTGTGTTCAACAGAAGAAAGAAACTCATACAGGTTTGAAACAACTTGAGGGTGAGTAAATGATGACAGAATTTAAATTTTTGGGTGAACTATCCCTTTAACTTAACTTAAGACTGCTTCTAATTCATTACTTTAACAGTTAAACTAATCAAGAGAAAAATAAAAAAATAGTGTGTGTATATATTACATGTTGTAGTACAAATGTTGTATTTTTTGACCAGTTTTATAAAAATTTTGTTCCTGAAATCCACCCTTCTGCTGGGATCAGGATAATCTTACTAAACACTTTTGAACAACACAAACTCATGATTTGATCCAAATCAAACCAAGATTGGATTTTGTGCTCTAATCCAATTTCAGTTTTTTTTTTTTTTTTTTTTTTTTTTACAACCCATTTTCAAGATTTGAAATAGGCGAAAACCATTTCAATCAGATTGCTTTTGAACAACTCGGCCCAGGTCCGGTTCGAGGGGGAGTAAATAATAACAGATTTAAATATGTGCGTGATTGTTCTGCCAAGAACCTCGTCCGTCAGCTGTTGAAAAAGTGAAGAAATGGCATCTGAGGAATTTTACATTGCCGATAAAGGTCAAAAGCACTATTATTTCTTTCTCAGCCTGTATTTGTTCTGTGTTTCCTCTCTGTTTTCTGCCCCACTCTCATTTCATTCCTCTATACCCCCCCCCCCCTCTCTCTCTCTGCTGCCCGTCATTCCTCAGCTGTGACTCAGTTTCTAAGTCTGACCTCTTAAAGATACACACGTCTTTATTTAAATCAGATATGATGACAGCTTTGAGACAACTAAGTGACACACATATAAGCACGATCAAACAAATTTAGAAAGTTAGTACACAGTTAGTGTGTGACTGCTTGTTTCCAGAATAATTCCTGGCCTTTGTGTGCAGGAATCCACACGGTCTAAATCTGCCAACTTTAATCCGATGTTTACATTACTCTAAATATTTCACTCAAAGTAAAGTCTGGCGGAGGTTTTTGTGCTGAATCTGATCACAGGCTGAACAGAGATGATTCAGCTCAAAGTTTCCAGACGTTTTTATATGGTGAAGCCCTCCAAACCACTTGCTTCCTTCCTATGTTAAAATGGCTTTTGTTGGTTGTGTTTCCAGACAAGCAACACTATTATCTTTAGTTGTGTCCCATGACGCATTTACCACTATGCACTATACACTGTACTTATGCACTATGAAGTGTCCAACATTACACACTTCGTTTCTGGCGCTGCTCGCGTCAATGACGTAATTTTTTGGTGTTACACTTTATTTTAAGGTGATGTAGTTACATTGTACTTATTCAAATAAGTACTGGGTAATAATTAACAACATGTACTTACTATAGAGTTACGGTTATGGGTAGGGTTTGGTTTAGGGCTAGGTGTCATTATGCATAATTTACTTTTATTATTATAATAAGTACGTATAAAGCATTAAACTTTGCATTACTCTTTGCATTACTTAAAATTTGCATTGAATTACTATTGTCAAATTTATATGAAATATGTATTTTTCAAAACATGATTTACTCTAAAACTGTGAGAAAATCAAAGCCAGAAATCTAATGAGTTGTGCTCCAAATTTAAGGTTGATATCTCAAAAAATGAGCTTTCAGTAATATTTTGTTTGTGCGCAGTACCAAATGCTTCCACTAGATGAAATTCATTTGGGAATGCGAACAATACAAGCGTGAGTATTTTTTCAGTACCATTTAACCCATTTTGAATCATGTCCATGATTTCTTTTGTGTTCACATAGCAAGTGCCAAAACCTTTACCAAGTTTCGTATGAAGTAAAAAAAAAAAAAAATCGTACAAATTTTTGGTAATAATGACTGAACAGCACCAGAGGGTTAAGTTTATTTTAAAAGTAAAACAAAACCATGTTTTACTCAAAACTGTGAGAAAATCAAAGCCATAAATCTAAACGAGTTGTTTTCTGTATTTGAGGTTGATATCTTAAAAAATTAGCTGTCAGTAAGATTTTGTTTGGGCGCAGTACCAAACGCTTCCACTAGAGAAAATGTAAAATATTTTGGTCAAAATATGACCGGACAGCACCAGAGGGTTAAGGGCATCATCCGAATATTTTTTCTATCTGGAATTTTCAGTGTGAACACACTACTACAAAACGGTGTGTACGCGTGATTGACAACGTTAGGTCGTATTTATTTGTTTAACGTGCAAAAATTTCGGACGAGAATTTCGGACTCAGCGGATTGGGACGCACCTTTAGAGTTAGTTAACTGAACAAACCACAAATTATAAATATGAAACTTTCACACGTAACTCATCCTGCACTGTTATAAGCGCATCTTCGAATCGTGGAGGTGACTTGTGGACAAATGCGTCTGCTGTCAGTGGTTGCGTTACCCATGATGCTCTCTCACCACTAAAAGAAGAGCTCTTTGTTCCCTGATGGTGGCGCAGCATCCCAGTATCCCGGTGAACATGACGACAGCACCCGCACCAATCAGGATGAAGGCAGCGATCATGTAGGTACTGGAGGACAGAAGACTGATGTAGTCGCTTTTATCCACCAGAGTCCATATTCCCACTGCCATCACAGCGCCACCTGCCAACTGGGAGGACATTTACAACAGTAAATCTGGCCTTTTTTCGCATTCAGATGTTATTTATTTCTACTTTTTAATTCGCATCAAAATTGTTTGTGCTTAGAGAAAGGAAAACAGTTCTGAATTTCCACTACAAATACGTTTAGCCCGCTAAGAAAAAAGAAGAAGAAGCATAAACCAGTTTATGGTGGTTTTAGCCATTTTTCAGATTTGATCAAATAATGATTTATATAATAATAATATATAATATATGTACAGGTGAAACTGGAAATTTTTTAATATCGTGCAAAAGTAAAAAAAAATTCCAGTAATTCAACTTAAAAGGTGACACTAATATATTATAGACTCATTACATGCAAAGTGAGATATTTCAAGCCTTTATTTGTTATAATTTTGATGATTATGGCTGACAGCTTATGAAAACCCCAAATTCAAAATTAGAATATTGTGTAAGCCAAAATAATCATCAAAATTATAACAAATAAAGGCTTGAAATATCTCACTTTGCATGTAATGTGTCTATATAATATATTAGTTTCACCTTTTAAGTTGAATTACTGAAATAAATGAACTTTTGCACCATATTCTTATTTTTTCGAGTTTCACCTGTATATAATATATATTATATTTGATAATAATAATAATAATAATGATCAAAACATAACACATAAACTCGAAAAGCATAAACTCACCCAAAAGAGAAGATTGAAGACGAACAGAAGGTATTTAAGGCATATTGTCCCACAGCTGTTGTTTTTTTCCTCTGCTTCTGCCATCCTGAAACAGAGAGAGATCAACGTGACGGGTCTGAGAGAAGCCATGAACATCCCCCGCTCTTTATCTTTATCTGCTACAGGCCGACTGGACAGGACTAACCCTGAACATAAAATTACATGATTTGTGAGGCAGAGTTCAGTGAATTATGGTTATTGGGCGAAGAACACATTCAGGGCATGTTTCAACCCAAAATCATATGAAAAAAATAAGAGATTAATAAAAACGAAGCAAAAAACACTTAACTAATGAGTTTTATTATTGACTATAATTTACAAAAAGAAACTGAAAAGAAAAATGACACAGTGAGCTAAATATGTATATAGATTATACAGTAAAGATGGTTTAATGTTTTTGAAAGTCTCTTCTGCTCACCAAGGCTGCATATATCTGATAACAAACACAGTCAAAATGGATATATTAGTACAATTTAAAATAACAGTTTTTTTATTTGAGTATGTTATAATGTAATTTATAGATCATGATTTTCAGCACATGATGCTTCAGAAATCATTCTAATATGATGCTTTGCTGCTGAATAAATTGTTATTATTATTATTTATGAATATAATTTATTATTTTATAATTTTTATTAGAAGAATTTAGGATTATTATCAATGTTGCATAATATTACTGTGGAAACCATAATAGTTTTCTTCTTCTTCAGGATTTGATGAATAGAAAGTTCAAAAGAACAGCATTTATTTGAAATAAAAAGGATTTGTAACATTATATAAATGTCTTTAACTTTTGATACATTTTAATGCATCGCGGCTGAATACAAATATTGTCTATAAGCAAATATGCAAATATATATACAACATATTATTTTTATTTTATTAGTGTATTCATACAGTATGACCTTGAATAATAGCAAATTATAGTTGTGAATACTTTCTCCATGGCAGAGTAAATAAATGTGTGCAGTAAAGTAACTCTGGGTGTGGATCCGGGCCCCCGTCCAGGAATCTGAGCTCCCACTACTGTGAGTCACAGAGAGCGGGGGAAACTTTTACTACGGTAACCTCACCCAGATGCATGAGCAACACCAACACGTCTTCCGTCTGGGGGACAGACGCCACTCGTCCTCAGAAGAGCTCAGGGTTGTTCTTACACCTTTTTCTGACATGCTGACTGTAAATAAATAGTCAATAATATTTAAACTATTAATCTATTTAGGTATTGAGGTGTTTTCGCTGATCCCTTTGTAATTGGTCAATAAGTGCTAGAAAAAGTTAAATATTTTCTTCCATGCTTAAATCTACAGTATGTTATTTCATAACTTTTAAATTGTTTCACTTAATGAGAAGTGTGTGTATATATATATATATATATATATATATATATATATATATAAAACCTATATATATATAAAACCTATATATATATATATATATATATATATATATATATATATATATATATATACGTTTAATATATATATATATATATATATATATATACGTTTAATATATATATATATATATATTATGTTTAAAGTAACCTAAATATAATATACTATGTTATTTTATACATTTGTTTTGGGCAGCCACATAATTTTAAAATTGTTTAATTTTTTTTAATTAGTGTTTAAACATGCAGTATTATATGATATTTTTTTAACATTTGTTTTGGCCAGACAAATAATAGTAATTAAAGTGTATTCAGTTTATACGGTTTTTTTTTCTTTGCTGATCCCTTTGTAATGGATCCATAATTGCTAAAAACAATATATTAATAATATATATATATATATATATATATATATATATATATATATTTATATATATGTTTTTTTTCTTTTTTTTTTTTCTTCAATTTTCTTTGAATTACCCAGTACAATATATTATAGACAAATGTGTCTGAATAGAGAGTCTGGTCATATGCATGGATTATTAGTGAGTTGTGTATTTTTCAAAGCATCATCTGAGTCTCATACTGAATTGTGTTCATGACTCCTGGTTCATTTTAAATCTGTCACACCTCACCATCTGAAGAATCTGAGGAATTTATTACAGATCCTGTTACCTGCAACTAAAGGTGTATCAAAATACACGAATCTAATTATAAAGTGCATCTTTAAGTTTAACAATCATTATTTTTAAGTTTCTAAAGCTTATAAAGAAAACCAAAAGTCTTCAATATGACAATGTCGAATAACAGTAGGCTACAGTAGTCTATGTTAAAATTGCAGTTACAATATAAATATATATATATATAACTCATAAATCACGCATTATAAATACTTCCCATTTATGACCAGCAAACGTAAGATTTCGAAAGAATAATAACAGTACCCATGTTTAGAATAACGCACTCACCTGAAGGACGTGTTTAAATCACTCTCCCTGCTTTAGATCTTGATTTTAAAACTATGTTTGAGAGTCCGCTTTTACTCCAGGTGTCCGTGTCCTTCTGTCCGTATTTGTTGCACTGCTCGCCTCGCGCATGCGCAGAGAGTTCACGCCATACTGCGCACTGCAGTAATACCACAACGCGCCAAGAGAGGGCGATACAGGACAAGTGACATTTATTGCTCCAGTCCCAAAAATAGTACTTTATATATACTTGTTCATTCATAGAGAACAGTTAATGTACACATAACATTTCTTTTTGTGTTCCCAAAAATGTTAATATGACATTTATTGTCCATAGTATACACACAACATAATACTAACAATTATTATAAAAATACATAACGTTACATATGCAGGCAACCGGATTAAGAACTCTGTATAAAAAAGTGTAACGTTAACACATCGTTAACAGATTGCCAACTACTACAGTGAGTAGTAATGTTCAAATAATCGTATCACTTTTCCCGATATTGTTTTATATCCTTTTAGTTTCATATCTTGCTGAAAATATTTTTTTTTAATCAAACACATTCAGAGGTAACGTTAGACGTTGTTTCACTAAGCGTCCAGTCACGTGACTAACATTCATGAGTAAAGTCTTCACTCCAACAGCAAGAACTAATTTATTGTAATTGGATGCAAATGTAATATAATACTAAGGATAGTGTTATAAATGTACATACTTTTTTTAAATAAATAAAAAACATTAAAATATAAAGAAACTGCAGGATTTACGATGCCGATAACCGTTAAAACGCATCATCACAGCAGTCCGTGAGAAACGAGAAAGGACCATTCCTGAAAGACTGAAGGAACTTAATCTGGATGGAAAGACTCTGAGTATTGTTGTATATTATGTTATGCCAATGACGATAATTGTTGTTAATGTTTTTCCCCCTCGTTTCTTTTCTTCGACCATTTAATAAAAAGAAAAGAAAAGAAAAAGGTCCATTATAGTGGCGCTCCGGTTATTTGCAGCAGCGCCCTCTGTTGGCAGAGATGTCCAGTCGGAGCGCAGACTCACACTGCTTGTCCTGCTGTGAGGCAAGTAACCTGAAACACGCAGAAATAATTAAATTAAGTTAAATATTATTATGTTGCCGCTTTTGCAATAAATACACAGTGATTTTATTGTATTTACTGTATTGGAAAAATACGTCACTTGTGATCACAGAATTTGAAATAGAGCTTAATCGCAGTTTCACACCTGGTTAGGTGGTTCATGGCCTCTTCCACCTGGTGTCCACTCTTAGCACTGCATTCATAGAACTCGGCCTGGTACTGCTGTCAACACAAACAACATCAACACTCCTTATACACACATTGACTCAGGCAAATGACTGAGATTAGTGGGAAATGATGAGCGGGATCATTCCTCACCTCCGCCAGTCTGTGGCCTTGTGCTCCAGTCACCTCTCTCCTGTCTGCGCTCGCCAGGTCTGTCTTATTGCCTAGCAACATCAGACACGCCCCCTCGGACTGCTTCTCCTGCCACACACACACACACACACACACACACACAGAATGATACACTGCTAATCCCATAAACCAATCACAGTAACACACACAGTCATCATAACCAGATTACATCACATGCTAAATACACTCTCTTTCTAATTTCACAGTAAACCTTCAATCAAAGTCACACACTGACGTGTAAGCAAAGCAGCACACACACACCTGCTGCCGTACTGTATTATACAACCAGCCTAGGCAAATCTTACCCCAGATTCAAAACACTTTTTTTATTTGACCTATTTGTAGATGCTCAATATTGAGAGTAGGTTATCCAATGAGAATATATATAGCATACACTAATCAATCAGTCAATCTTGAATCATAGCCTCACCAGCACCTGGTCCAACCAATGGCGGACCGCCGTGAATGACATCTCATGGGTGACATCATACATAGCGATGATCCCATCCGCCCGCCGGAAATACTGCTGTGTGACGCTGTGGAACCTGATGAAGGCCACAGCAGGGGTTGTTATCTACACACACATTTTAAAGTAAAGCTTCTTCAAGGGTTCTTTGCAGTATCTATGCGACACAAACACAACTACAATGGCCAATCAAAAATATGGTCAAAACTCCAAATATGCCACTAATACCTAAAAATATCATTTTACAGTCGTTATATATGCGGGTTCATTTCCGCCACATAAAAAAAAAATCATGCTTTGGGAAATCTTAATTATTATGAGATTTAAAAAAGTAATAATTATGACATAAAAAGTCAATGGATACTTAATGAATTGTGAATACTGAGTAACAATTGTAACTTTTTGTCATCATCATGACAGTTAAAATTATGAGAAAGTCGAAATTATGACATGTTAAGACATAATTAGGAGATAAAAAGTTGACTTTTAAAGTAATAATTTTGACTTTTTTAACTAATAATTTTGATTTAGTGTGTCATTCCTTTTAATGTCATAACTGACTTGTCATAATTCGTCTTTTCATCTGATATTACTTAGATGTCATAATCTCACCTTAGTGGTGGAAATAGGCTTCCATAAACAATTTAAAGTTGAAAATCACAATATAATATATTATATGAATTACAATATATATACTATATGGTAGAATTAATATCATATGTGACTCTGGACCACAAAACCAGTCACATGGGTCAATTTTTTGAAATTGAGATTTATACATCATAAATAAGCTTTCCACTGATGTATGGTTTGTTATGATATGACAATATTTGGTTGAGATAAAACTATTAGAAAATCTGGAATCTGAGGGTGCAAAAAAATCTAAACATTGAGAAAATCTCCTTTAAAGTTGTGCATTTATGTTCACGATTGTGCTGCATTCACTCACAAAAATACATGTTTTATATATTTACGGTAGGAAATTTACTAAATATCTTCATGGAACACGATCTTTACTTATAATAACGATAATTTTGACTCATACAATGTATTGTTGGATATTGCCACAGATATACCCGTGCGACTCGAGACTGGTTTTGTGATCCAGGGTCACATATAGGCCTATATTTAATAGCTGTATATGTATCATAAACACTGTATGTTTTCACAAAGGAACTCACTGGAGCTCAATGCCAGAATATTAAATAATTCAGTACGAATATTTCGGTCCAATATCATTTATGCAAATAAATACCGTCAACCGTTAACCAGAGGGGGAAATGAAAACCCATGGTAACAGTTGGTAGAGGTTCAGCCCAGAAGCCCAATCTAACAAGAAACACTTTAGGAAGACTCGTTTTGCATTGAAGCTTCTTTAAATCACTCTATTGGTTCTGTAAATCTATTTTCGGGACATCTGACCTCTCCTGTCCTGCGGTGTCCCACAGCTGCAGAGCGACTGGTGTGGAATCAAGCATTACACTCCTGACCTGAAAATCCACTCCTGTCAATCAAACACCACATGACTTGTCAGCACATAAAAGGCATTAACATTAAGGCCCTGTTTACAGCTGGTGTCAAGATGCGTTTTGGTCGATCGGATCACAAGTAGACGAGGGAGACACATTCCCGTTCACACCTGATGTTTTAATCCGTCTCTTTTGTCCACTTTTAACCACTTCTGTCCTGATTTCTTCGAGGGGAGGGTCTATGGGTGAGTAAATGTATGTTTTTTTTTGTCAGATCTTTCGATCTAATGGACAATAAGCTCGTGTAATTTACATATGAACACGACCAACAGAAACACACACAGAGCATCAGCTTTAGTTTCTGCTCTGACAGACACAAGACCATCCGAACGCTGTGAGTGTGTGTTAGAAATCAGGAATGGAGAGAGAACATTGAGCTTGGTGTGTTTTTTATCTTCAAACCAAACTTGGGTCTTCAGCCGATGAAGTTTAAACCCCGTCTGGCTCGAGCTCTTCCTATAATGTCACTCATTAGATCAGTAGACGGAGAGAAGACGGTATTTTGTGGCGGTTTGAACACATTCGATCACATGAGCGTTTACACTACGAAAGCAATCCGGCCGAATGTGTTTTCAACTCCCTCTGGAAGTGTGGACAAACTCAAAATGTTTTAGACCCGTTTACTCCTGTATTTAGTGTCGTCCACTTGTGATCCGATCCACCAAAACACATCTTAACACCAGGAGTAAACAGCGCCCAAGAGAAAGCATCTCTCACCCACAGTTGAGGCCATGTTGTTGGGGAAGTGACCGCTGCAATACTGATGGATGAACGAGCTCTTTCCCACAGAAGAGTTTCCTAAAAACACCACCTTAAACACACGCTGCGGATCACTGGTTGCTCTCTGGAGGAGGAAGAAGAACGTTTTTACTGGAAGGTCAAATGCCACATCAAGCAGATTAGCTTAATATTTGATTTACTGTTAAAGGAACACTCCACTTTTTTTGGAAATGGGCTCATTTTCCATCTCCCGAGTTAAACAGTTTTACCGTTTTCGAATCCATCAGCCGATCTCCGGGTCTGGCTGTAGCACTTTTAGCATAGCTTAGCATAGATAATTGAATCTGATTAGACCGTTAGCATCTCTCTAAAAATAATTATGCTAACGGTCTAATCAGATTCAATGATCTATGCTAAGCTATGCTAAAAGTGCTACCGCCAGACCCGGAGATCGGCTGATGGATTCGAAAACGGTAAAACTGTTTAACTCTAGGGGAGTATTTCCAAAAAAGTGGAGTGTTCCTTTAAGATAAAGAATGAATGAACTCAACATGGATTGTTGCATCTACTATCATGCAAATATCCAAGGCTCACATTTGCACACTCACATACACAGAAATAATCAGTTGTGAAATCTACATTTACAGCAAAAACAAACGAGTACCGCAGATTTCTCTGATTGGCAGGTAGTTTCGTCTTCTCTCTCTATAGAGAATCTCTTCGGACTTGAATCTGTTAGCGATGTGTCTGAATCCTCTGCCTCGTCATCTGAGTTTTCCATCAGCTGCCTTTAATTCAAATTGATCAAAATTATTTAAAAGCATAGGAATTATTAAATAACACCTGTGAATCAGTGCTTAAAAAGCTAAAACCTGCTACAGGTGGTAATAATAATCGGTCCAGATGGTAAACTAGTGTCCCTGGTTTCATCCTAGTAGACCATCTTGGTCAAAGCATCTTGGACCAATAAAACCAGTTTGATTAAAGTGTTATGTGCATTCATATAGCATAGTAACGCACCTCTTTGCTGATTTCCTCGGTGGGAAATAGTTGCCCAGTATGGATTCCTTCCTCTGCAGAGCGTTCTTCACTTGTGCTGTCTGAGGAACAGTTGATGAGATATGAGAGACATTTTAGCTTCAGCTTTAAATTGAGAATGTAGATTGTTTTGAATGACGTAGAAAGAATTATTGACTTGTAAAAAAAATAGGCATCTTTGTCTCCCAGAGTAAAACAATTAATGCAAAAACTGCACTGCAAAAAATGCTTTTCTTACTTTTTTTTTGTCTTGTTTCCAGTCCAAATATCTAACATTTCTTAAAACAAGATCCACTTACTAAAGTAGTAAAATTACATAAGATATTAAGTCTTGTTTTCTGGGGAAATAAATAAAAATTAAGTGAGTTTTTGCAAAATTATCTGCCAATGGTCTAAGAAAAATAATCTTGTTTCTGTTTGAATTAAGACAATTTTTCTTACCCCATTGGCAGATAATTTAGCTTTTTTCAAGCATCAATAGATTAATTCCTCTGGAAAATAGGACATAATATCTTATGTCATTTTACTCATCTAGTAAATGCATATTGATTTAAGATTTTTTTTTTATATTTGGACTGGAAACAAGACAAAAAATGTTTTGCCGTGTGGGTTCAGGTGAGGTGCTTGTCTAAGTTTTTTTTTGGGGGGGATTTAAATGGAAAATGGATTTATTATTAAAATTAGTGCATTGTTTGACATAGATTGGCAATGGTTGTGAAATGACAGCACTCGTGTGTATGAATGTAAATCACCCAGAATAACGACAAGAATCAAGACAAACAAACATTTTTATTGTTCACCGTCACGAAGATTGACAACATATCCAGTTTGTTCAACTCAACAAAAATCTGTACATTATCTACATTTTGTTCTTTTCGCGTCAGAGACCAAACACATAAACTGTCATTGGACAGAACTGCTCATTTCAAAAGAAACTACCAAACAAAACTGTACTAAATTACAAATAAATATATAACGTTATACAGATTCACTCGGTCAACTTACTGAGGTAAACGCTGCACAATGGTAAACGTCGGGCACATAACGGTAATTAATATGATTAGCCTATTGCTTGACTATGTTATCAAACAGCTAATAATCAAATCTGTTGCTAATGTTACACAAACTATGTTCCCGTTCGCCATCTCAGAGTCAGACAACTGCCTTCTAACAATCATCAGAAATGCATTGAACAACTCAGAATGTTAATGGAGAAAGATAGTTCATCATAACATCGTAATATACATCATACATACATCCGCTATATCGCTAAATATACCTGATTTTTAATATCAAGGATAACCTGGCATCTTTCGAGACTCCCCTGCTAGTTCGCTTTTAATGATATGCTAAAGCCCGCCGGCACGTTGACCTGATTGGTTACAAGGTAGTTTGTGATGTAAGAAACACCGGCGATTTCAAACCGCGTTTTTGAGAACGTCTTTTTTTCACTGCAGTTTTAAGGAGAAAATACTCATGAATTTCACATGGTTAGTCTAAAAGCATGTTAAAAACACCACATAGACATACAAACAACATTAAAAACTTGATTTTCACCACAGGGGGACTTTAAGTGTTATTTATGCTCCCTTTCTTATTTTTGGACTTTCTTCGTAAAACAAAAAAAGAAAAAAGAGGGGCATTAAGGCTCTTCTGAAGCAGAAAATTGCCATGCAGAAGGTTCGTTTGGAATCGCACTTGCTTCTGTAACAGACCGAACGAGGAACAATCTTTCTCCAAACGTCAGCCGTTTCATTGGAGAACAGGCTAAATTTCATATTCAGTCTCAAATGTTCCACAAGAGGTCTTCGCTGAGGCATATGCGCTGCGACATGCGTTAATCCGTACAGAGATTCCTCCGAGTCATTTGTTGCTGCTCCTCTAAGAGGCGGACGAATGAAACAAGCTCTCCCGAAAATAACATATAAAGAGCTGGAAAATGTGAATATCCCAGAAGAGGAAGAGGTCGTGGCCGACATCATCCGGAAGCCTTCGAATTCCTGAGGGAACATGGGCTCGTGGAAACCCAGAGAAATACATCCAGCTGAATGTATCCGTTCACATTTTAGCTGCACCGTCTGCAGGGGTGCATTCTGGGTAATGTTACATGGACTTAATACGGGTAAACAGAACGCGCCCACGGCGAGAAGGCGTGAACACAGCGGCATGGTGGGTAATGAGTGGGGGACGGGAAGGGGTATTTTTGACTAACCATCTTCTGTGTCTGATGGGCATCTTTATCATCCCGAAGACGCTTGTTCATGTCTCTGTGAGAGAGAGAGAGAGAGAGAGAGAGAGAGAGAGAGAGAGAGAGAGAGAGAGTGTGAGAACTACAGGTAAATATTTAAAGATAACGCTCCAACTCACAGGACTTTTACAGCCTCAGAATATAGATAACAAATGTTATCAATAAAATGGAACAATGACTGCATCTGTTCATTTTGTGTTTTGATTGGTCAATTATTATGGCCTTCTCTTTCAGATAAGAATAATACACAAATGACTTGAATTCATCACGTTGCACACTAAAGGTGAGAGCAGGTCAGTCGGGTTGGCATACCTGAGCAAGTCCAGCTGTCTCATGAGGCTTTCCCGTTCCTTCTGCATGTTTCGGGACACTTTCAGGACTTCTCTGTAGTGAGAAACAGTCAGACGTGAAAAATACACAAGACTATCAGCAGGAAATAGTTATGTTTGTTTGCTCACTACTTTTTATTATCACACTCTTAGGCGCTGTTTACACCTGGTATTAAAAAGCGTTTTGGTGGATCGGATCACAAGTGGACGACACTAAATACAGGAGTAAACGGGTCTAAAACATTTTGAGGTTGTCCACACTTCCAGAGGGAGTTGAAAACACATTCGGCCGGATTGCTTTCGTGTAAACGCTCATGTGATCGAATGTGTTCAATCCGCCACAAAAGACCGTCTTCTCTCCGTCTACTGATCTAATGAGTGACATTATAGGAAGAGCTCGAGCCAGACGGGGTTTAAACTTTATCGGCTGAAAACCCAAGTTAGGTTTGAAGATGAAAAACACACCAAGCTCAAAGTTCTCTCTCCATTCCTGATTTCTAACACACACTCACAGAGTTCGGCTGGTCTTGTGGCTTTCAGAGCAGAATTTAAAGATAAAGCGTAGCGTCAGTTCTGGCAGGTCACGTCAGTCAAGCTCGCATCAATGACTCTCAGCTGATCCACGTCTACCTATAGGAATACGACGTAACGCTCCTTCAGTATTATCAGCAGTTATCGCGTTTCTCAGGAGCCAATTACCCTCCTCCCTCCCCAGCTCCTCTTCTCACCAGTCAGAGTTTGGCATTCAGATTCCCCACTAATCAGAATAAATTCTCAAATTGTACTTTAAAATCTTGAATTAATGATATCTGCAATACATCCATGTTGGTTCTGTTGTGTTTACCCCAAGGGGAGTTATTGCTGCTCGTATCCATGCTAGGCTGCATGGATGCGCAGGGAGTTCTTGCCCAGAATCAAACCATACCGCCAATCCAAACTGTATGCTAATTGTCAATCGTATTCGACGATAGTGGTCCTGACAGAACTGATGTCTCTGGTCACGTTCATATGTAAATTACACAAGCTTATTTTGTCCATTAGATCGAAAGATCTAAAAAAAAACATACACAGACCCTCCCCTCGAAGAAATCAGGACAGAAGTGGTTGAAAGTGGACAAAAGAGACGGATTAAAACACCAGCTGTAAACGGGAATGTGTCTCCCTCGTCTACTTGTGATCCGATCGACCAAAACACATCTCAATACCAGCTGTAAACAGGGCCTTAAAACAAAAAGTAGTAGTAAAAAAAAAGGTTAAAATGCTTTATACACTAAGAAAGCAAATGGTTCTTTTTAGAATGTTCACTGAAAGGTTCTTTAGGGAACCAAAAATGGCTCTTCTATGGCATCACTGCAAAAACCCATTTGGAACCTTTATTTTGAAGAGTAGATGTAGTAGGCTAGTAATAACGCAAACAATGGTTTTTCATCCAGTAAGTAACTCATGAAAAGCCACCTCTCTTTGCCCCTGTGCTGTTGTTTGATGGTGTTCTGCAGTTGTTGTAGTTGACTCAGAGTGTGCTGAAGCTCTTCTCGGCTCTGGTCGAGTTCATCCTGCAGTTGGTGGTTGATGTTGTGCAGTCGGCGGTTCTCTCCACGAGCGTTAGCCTGATCACTGCTCAGAGTGCTGATCCTGCTCTCCAACTACAGAGATAGTAGGTGGGTTGAGATAGACCTCCAGCTGGTTTAATAAATCAAACATGTTGACGAGTGAATGAGGAGTCTGTACCTCCCGCTGTTTGGTGAGCGTGAACTCAAGTTCTTGTTCTCGCGTCCTCAGTTCCTGTAGTAGCTGCTCTTTCTTGTCTCCCTGTCTCGCACTGTCCTTCATCACAGAACACACCAACATCACCCTCATCAATATCATCAACATCAGTACCACCCTTTATGAATATCATAATTACATTATCATCAGTTTATCACCAAAGTCACCATCACCATGATCAATATAATTATCACCATCACATCAACATCAGTGTTATCATAATCACATGAACAAGATAATATCACCATCTTGAACAATATTGCCACCATCATAAAGGCCATTACTTCCATTATCACTATACATATTTTCCCATCATAATCACCATCAATCATCATTAATATCATTATATAATCACCTTTAAAAAAATCTGCAATATCAATACCATTCTATCATAGATTACTAACATCATTGTCACCATTGTCACCCTTGGTATCATAATCATCAATATCATTATCATAAACTATATTATGACCATGAACAATATTATCACATCATAATCATAATCACCTAGAAAAATATCATCACCATCAACATAGTTATCAACATTACATGATAATCACAGTCATCAATATTATTAAC